>NC_134269.1:122374306-122738056 GCF_031893055.1 Leptodactylus fuscus
TGCAGGGCATGTTTAAGGCATCATCCACTATCACTTACAGCTCTCTTAGGTATTCTAAACCCTGCCTCCTAATCTGGGAAATAACCAGCTAATGTGTTTCAACAGCTGGCCAGAAGAATTTATGTCAACAGTCTCATCAGAGGTGTTATTGTGAAGTAATCTCCCCCTTAGATACTTAATCTTAATACAGGCTGGTGCAGACCCTCCCGCTCCCCCATCGGCACTGATGACTAACCAGAGCCTTCTGCGGGTTATCTCGAGGAGGACTTCCGTGCCCCCAGGGATTTAAAATGTTGAGGCAAATCATCTTTCTCCAGCCTTGATTGATTGGTATTGTATGGGTCTAAGGGAGCAGGACGGATGTCCATTGGCGGGATGTCCAGTGCAGCCCATGCAGACGGTGGGTCTCCCAGGGTATGAATGGTGATCCTGCAGCCTTGCTTAAGGATGGAGAGCCAAAAGGGAATAGCCACACATATTGGAAGTCCCGTTTGCATAAAGCTTCCACAAGTTAGCGTAGGGCCCTCCATTTCACCAGAGTGAAGAGAGCGACATCTTGATAAAAATTGAACTAGGCATCTTCGTAGTGGAAGGGACGATTGTCTATGGCTGCTGAGAACTGCCAAGGTGTCTAGGGTAGAGAGGAGGCTGCATATTACATCTCTTGATGGTTCATCCGATTGTGGTTTGGGGTGAACAGCTCTATGGATTCACTCTATTTGTATAGATGAACAATTTATGAAATAACAATTAAGTATAAATAACAGTGCAACGCATTTTTTTTTTAACATCACTTCATCAGGCACTAGATATAAATCCAGGTAACTAAAATCAGAGGAAGTAACAGAAGTGCGTTACAGTTAACATAATTGGCACGACATGATTGAATCAATGACGTTCATTCACAAAAATACTCAAAGGCCATTAACCTTTCGGTAACTCAATCACCTTGATTAATCCACTGGGTATAACGGTATTCATTTTATACATCTAGAACGCTTCACAATCTACCAAAAATCTAAATTGATCTGTACTTCCTGATGGAATCTGTTCAATGATCCACAATTTAAGTTTAATTTTAGGATTTTTATGTATTAAATTAATATGTTGAGTTTATCTCAACATTAATTTAAATACCTAATAATCCTAAAATTAAACTCAAAAAGAAAAACAGAAAGACAGCACCGAGCTGCATAGTGTAGTAATTCTAAGTGAAGTGGAATTCAAAGTGATACATTTAGAACTATCACCTTGTCAAGTTGAAATATAAAAAACAAAAAACTTGCAAGTCTTCAGTAGGTGATACCTTTTTTAATGGCTAACTCATAATGATGACATCATTATTATGAGTTAGCCATTAAAAAAGGTATCACCTACTGAAGACTTGCAATTTTTTTTTTTTTTTTTTTATTTCATAACCACTGGCTAACACGGTACAAAAACAAACATTTTCCTTGTCAGGTTGAGGAATTCACAACTACTTTAAACACACTGGAACCAATTTGCAGAGGATTCCTCTCTGGTACCAGGGAGCGAGCAGGTCTTGACACCCAAGGGTGTATAGGATCAGTGTTCGGACTGAGGAGAAATCTAATGGAAATCGCCAAGGACTACGCTCTCAGAGATAGACTGTATAAATTGTATAAATCCAATTCTTTATTTAGGTCTAAACACGACGTACGTTTCGGGGAGAGCCCCTTTGTCAAGTGTTCAAAAAGACAAGCGCCGAATACTAAAATTAAACTCGGTTGTGAAACATTGAACAGATTTCTTCAGAAAGAAGAAATCAATCTAAAGGGTCCGTACCTATACACCCAGTGGATTAAACAAGGTGACTGAGTTATCGAAGGGTTAATGGCCCTTGAGTTTTTTGTGAATGAACGTTATTGATTCAATCATTTCATGCAAATTATGTTAACTGATGCACTTCTGTTACTTCCTCTGATTTTGGCATAAATTTGCTAGTACCATTTTACCCAACAACTAATGATGAGGGTCATGAAACATGTTACTCTGTAGTTTCTATATATTTGTTTTTATTTAATAAATTTTTCATCTTACCAAGATCTTCCTGTTCAGCCTCCTACCTATGGCTTGGTTTGTCAATCATCCTCAAGAAATTTTTTCTTCCCACCTGGAGATGGTTGTAGCACTTGGCAGTCTTCTGAAGAACCCTGGAGTGTTATCATCAACTTCATCTATGTACGCTACCATACAAGTGCACCCGGGTGAGAATCTCTCCTATGTTTGTTTGAGTCTGTTACAATACTGGTATCATGGTAAGAAGTGCCTTCTTATTTTTAGAGATTTAGTAAATAGTAATGTAATAGTAGCATTGACTGTCAATAGACTGTAGTACAATAGAAGTCCTTTTTGAACATTTGCAAGTTAAAGGAGCCTAGAAAATATAAACTTTATTATTTAACTTTGTGATTCAATGGAATGGTAAAACTTCCTGAAGTGGATTGAAAATGAGCTGCAAATGTTTAATATCGAACAAATATAAACAAAAAAAAGAAGCATAAATGAAAATGGCTTCATGTAATTTGTCAATGTGTGGTTCTGTTCTGCAAATTTTAACAGTAAATAAAAAGTAAAGTATTTGTTATTTTTGTCATCAAGTTGTTCTCTAAGCCCTCAAAGTGTACACAATTTAATTTGATACTGCTTTTCTACCTGCTGAGCGAATAAAATGCAGTTCTTGTGAATAAGCTGATTTTCCCAATTATATATGTGCATAAACAATAAGCTCTAAAGGGATTCCATCTGTAGGCTTCTGCTTTATTTATATGGAATATCACAAGTCTGACAAGAAGCTAAACATCTTGGATGTGGAGAACAAACTTTAAGGCTTATTAAAGACACTAACATAACACTTATTTAGAATTTGCTGCAATACTGAATGGTTGCCAGTCGATAGAATCATGAACACAGGAAAAGCCATGATTCTCTTTTTGTTGACAGGTTATCAGGTAGGCACACTACATGCATAAGAAGATCTGACCACAAAAAAAAGGAAACCATGGGTGGGTTTTAGAGTATACAGAGTTCCTGCATTCATGGTTGTATCTACTGGCAACCAATCAAGACAGCAGACTGTCACCACTAAAAGATTATTAGAGAAAATCTTTGAAACTGCAAAATTTTTAAGTATTTATATTTACAAAAATGTTTTAACATTTAATTGTCTACAGTTTTAAATCTGGTTATTTTAATGGGAAAACCCATTTAACTACCTTCCCGATATCTGCCATAATAGTACAGTGGATTTCAGGTATTTAAATATAGCGGCTGCTCAAGAGAGGAGCAGGCGGCATAGCCGCTTGGGACTCTGCTGTATTTTACAGCAGAGACTTGGCGCTAATTCCCACAATCTGTGCCTGCACTGATTGCGTGCATTAATCGCCCTGGCCATTTTTCCAGTGGCGCATAAGCAGTCTAATTTTTCCTGAGTTCCGGGGTTGGCATCCCATTACCATGACAGCCAGGAGCTTTTTGAAGGCGCCCAAGCCTGTCTGTCATTATCTTCTATTGCCAGCTGCGATAAAAGTACCAATATTTTGCAATGCATTAGCATTGTAATGCATTGTATTGATGGTCAGGCCATAGGGGGTTCTAATAAGTGCAATAAAAAATAAAATATATACTAGTACATCTCAAAAAATTAAAGTATCATCAAAAAGTTATGGACTGTTGCTCAGTGGTTAAAGGTGTCTTTAGATGAAAATACATTTTGTATTTCATTTGAAAATCAAGGTCCCAGACTCTGGAGGAAGAGCGGAGAGGCTGTAACAATCCAATCGACTTCAGGTCTAGTGTGAAGTTTCCACAATCTGATGATTTGGGGAGCCATGTCATCTGCTGGTGTAGGTCCATTGTGTTTTATCAAGACAAAAGTTAGTGCAGCCTTCTACCAGGAAATTCTAGAGCATGTTATGCTTCCCTCTGGTGACAAGCTTTTTGGAAATGCAATTTTCATTTTCCAACAGGACTTGGCACCTGTCCACACTGCCAAAATTACCAATACCTGGTTTACTAACCACAGTATCACTGTGCTTGATTGGCCAGCACACTCACCTGACCTTAACCCCATAGAGCATCTATGGGGTATTGTCAAGAGGAACATGAGAGACACCAGACCCAACAATATGGATGAGCTGAAAGCTGCTAACAAAGAAACCTGGGCTTCCATAACACCTATGCAGTGCCACAGGCTCCATGCCACATTGATGATGTCGTTCATGCAAAAGGAGCCCCCACCAAGTATTGAGGGCATTTACTGGATATACTTTTCATTTGGCCAACATTTTTGTGTGAAATAATTTTTTTACAGTTGGTCTTATATAATATTCTAATTTTCTGAGATAATAAATTTTAGGTTTTTGTTTGGCTGTAAGCCATAATCATCTATATTAATAGAAATAAATACTTGTAAAAGTTCACTCTGTTTGCAATGACTCAATATATATGTTTCATTTGGCCCTGCAAAAAAAAAAAAAAAAAAAAAAAAGATGACCTATGCATCGCTTTATGCAGAAATATAAAAAAGTTATGGGTATCAGAATATGGCGATTTATATATATATATATATATATATATATATATAGATATATATATATACAGTTAGGGCCAGAAATATTTGGACAGTGACACAATTTTCGCGAGTTGGGCTCTGCATGCCACCACATTGGTTTTGAAATGAAACCTCTACAACAGAATTCAAGTGCAGATTGTAACGTTTAATTTGAAGGGTTGAACAAAAATATCTGATAGAAAATGTAGGAATTGTACACATTTCTTTACAAACACTCCACATTTTAGGAGCTCAAAAGTAATTGGACAAATAAACATAACCCAAACAAAATATTTTTATTTTCAATATTTTGTTGCGAATCCTTTGGAGGCAATCACTGCCTTAAGTCTGGAACCCATGGACATTACCAAATGCTGGGTTTCCTCCTTCTTAATGCTTTGCCAGGCCTTTACAGCCGCAGCCTTCAGGTCTTGCTTGTTTGTGGGTCTTTCCGCCTTAAGTCTGGATTTGAGCAAGTGAAATGCATGCTCAATTGGGTTAAGATCTGGTGATTGACTTGGCCATTGCAGAATGTTCCACTTTTTTGCACTCATGAACTCCTGGGTAGCTTTGGCTGTATGCTTGGGGTCATTGTCCATCTGTACTATGAATCGCCGTCCGATCAACTTGGCAGCATTTGGCTGAATCTTGGCTGAAAGTATATCCCGGTACACATCAGAATTCATCCGGCTACTCTTGTCTGCTGTTATGTCATCAATAAACACAAGTGACCCAGTGCCATTGAAAGCCATGCATGCCCATGCCATCACGTTGCCTCCACCATGTTTTACAGAGGATGTGGTGTGCCTTGAATCATGTGCCGTTAGCTTTCTTCTCCAAACTTTTTTCTTCCCATCATTCTGGTACAGGTTGATCTTTGTCTCATCTGTCCATAGAATACTTTTCCAGAACTGAGCTGGCTTCTTGAGGTGTTTTTCAGCAAATTTAACTCTGGCCTGTCTATTTTTGGAATTGATGAATGGTTTGCATCTAGATGTGAACCCTTTGTATTTACTTTCATGGAGTCTTCTCTTTACTGTTGACTTAGAGACAGATACACCTACTTCACTGAGAGTGTTCTGGACTTCAGTTGATGTTGTGAACGGGTTCTTCTTGACCAAAGAAAGTATGCGGCGATCATCCACCACTGTTGTCATCCGTGGACGCCCAGGCCTTTTTGAGTTCCCAAACTAACCAGTCAATTCCTTTTTTCTTAGAATGTACCCGACTGTTGATTTTGCTACTCCAAGCATGTCTGCTATCTCTCTGATGGATTTTTTCTTTTTTTTCAGCCTCAGGATGTTCTGCTTCACCTCAATTGAGAGTTCCTTTGACCGCATGTTGTCTGGTCACAGCAACAGCTTCCAAATGCAAAACCACACACCTGGAATCAACCCCAGACCTTTTAACTACCTCATTGATTACAGGTTTACGAGGGAGACGCCTTCAGAGGTAATTGCAGCCCTTAGAGTCCATTGTCCAATTACTTTTGGTCCCTTGAAAAAGAGGAGGCTATGCATTACAGAGCTATGATTCCTAAACCCTTTCTCCGATTTGGATGTGGAAACTCTCATATTGCAGCTGGGAGTGTGCACTTTCAGCCCATATTATATATATAATTGTATTTCTGAACATGTTTTAGTAAACAGCTAAAATAACAAAACTTGTGTTACTGTCCAAATATTTCTGGCCCTAACTGTGTGTATATATATATATATATATATATATATATATTCAAAGATTTAGATTTTTGTTAAGGGGTTAAAATGTAAATGAATTTGGTATCCCTGTAATCGTTCCAAAGTATAGTATACAGGTGACATATCATTTTGGCCGTGAAATGCCATAAAAACAAAGCCCATAAGAAAGTTGCACAACTGAACTTTCTCCAATTTCACCCAATTCAGAATTTTTTCCAGCTTTCTAGTATATTGTACAGAATAATAAATAGTAACATTATGAAGAACAATTTGTCTGTGAACAGAAAAATAAAAAAGTTATGGCGTTTGGGAGGCGGGAAATCAAAATGAAAATTAGAAAAATGTCACCAGTGGGAAGGGATTAAAGAAGTCCTTTGACCAACTCCAATTGTTTATATCAATTAATAGGGATTGCTCTACTAATTCTGGTACAGTTGGAATTTTTTCTCTAGTCCTCACCGTTCTCGAGCAATCAATGCTGTTAGTTTTGTCGCCTCATATACTATTTAGGTTCTGTACTGTTAGGGTGGTGACAAGAAGAAGCAGACAAGGGGTATAATTCTGACCTCTGACCCTGGTTACCTCTTATTGGAGCTCTGTATGTCCTTCTGACATTATAGAGCCTAAATATCACATCAGGGACCAATACTACCTGCTCTTATCGCTCGGTATCAGTGAGAGGGCCTATTAGCAGATGATAAGAGCTTGAATTCATGGAAGCGGTGAAAGGTCCTCTTTAAAGGGATTCTATCATTAAAATCTCATTTTTTGTCGATCACAGGTAGGAATAGCCTTAAGAAAGGCTATTGTTCTCCTACCTTTTGATGTCTTCTCTGCGGCACTGTTTGGTAAAAATCCCGGTTTTCGTCTGTATGCAAATGAGTTCTCTGGGTTCAAACTTCTAGGCCTCAGGCAAAGCCGACTGCACGTACCCACAGGCCACAAGAAAATGGCTGCTTACACAGCTGTGTAATTGGGCATTTTCTTGTGGCCTGTGGACATGCGCAGTCAGCTCTGCCTGAGCCCTAGAAGTTTGAACCCAGCTCCGGAAGAAGACACGCAGAGAGGCCGTTCCTGAAGAAGATGGAGGTGACGCTGGAGAGTTCTCTCGTAGCATTGGGGTCAATAGGATTTTTTTATAGTTAGCAGTCCGTGTGATAATTTAGTAAGCCTACCTACTTACATGCCTCAGATCACAAGTATAGATTTGTGGAACTTGGTAAGGTTGTAGCCAGAAACTAGAAATATCAAAGAATCATTTATCATTTCACAAATAGATTTAACACATTAATATGGATCAACATAATACTAGTCAATGAAGGCATCCATTTATTTCTATAACATTTTCCTCCCCTTGTGACATGATTAGCAGTGTCAGGAGAGATCTCCCCCAGTGACTACATTCTGATCAGCTCCTCTGGCCCTCCAGGCCATTCATCACATTTTCTTGGACATTTATAATCAGAGTCTGGCATTGTGTGGCTTTGAACTACTACAACTCTGACATTCCCATCCCCACTATAGATTACATTTTCTAATAGATTACACTTTCCATAGATCTTGTTATCTTTCGCTGATGGATAAGGTGCCAATGAGCAAGAAATATCATTATTTAACAGTCTTATCTTGAGCAATATTTTCCTTTTCATCCCAATCCCCATAGGTTTCAGCAAGTCTTCTTCAGCATTGTGTATGGCTTCTGTTGACGGTTGCTTTCTTTCATTGTCTTGAAGGCTTTAAGGACTTTTTCTTCTGCTGTTTCCATCTTAAACCCTCCAAGACAAACCTAAATAAAAATGGTTTGGTCCAAAAGGATTACAAATGGTTACACAGCAGATACTGGAATCAGTCTTTTTAGATGGAATGGCACATGGGAGTCCATCCAAAAAACTGACCGTTTATGTCAGTTTGTGTTCTGTTTATGTCCTTTTTTGATCAGTCTTTCTTTTCACTTCTTCATTTTGAGTATGCATAGAGGGAAAATGGATTGCAAATCAGACACAAATATATTACTTAAAAAAAAACAAAAAAAAAACTTGATTGGTTGCTGTCCGTCTCATATTCCTATTTTTTGAATAGAGAAAAAGTCCTGCAAGTCTCACAACAAACTGTTCAAAATCTTTTTTTTGAGGATTCCAAGACTATTTCAAAAATATTGAACCCAGCATAAGACCTTTTAACATGATGCTTTCCATACACCCAGTTTCATGGTTGCACGTCTCCTCCAGGGTCTGGAATAGAATCATAAACCTCATAAATCTATTTAGGCACTCTTGTGGGGGATCTCATCAGTGTACTACTTGTCAATCGTTAATTTACCCAATTTACCAAGTATAACCAAATATCTCAAAGACCTAAGCCCTGTCCCTTTTTGTAAGATTATTTTAACAAAGTATAGAGCTACAGAGCACATACAGCTATAGAACTAATACTTTGCTAATACCACTTACTCCCCACACACGGAAAGCCTTCTCTATACCCAAATCTTAAAGGTGTATCACAAGACAATTTCACACTCACCAACTGCAGGCAGTTGTATATAGGTTTTCTGCAGTTGAAATGTATATGATCTTAGAAATAGGCCTTCCAGCAGCTGGCACAGTCTTGCCTAGGTAACAGCAGGCACAAATCATACAGTCTTATGCAAATCTGGCAGTTCACAGTGGTTGATTTCCCACATCAATAGGAAAAAATAGACCAAATATAACTGTGCTCTCTCCAAGGATGGCCACAGCCAAAAAGCAAAGATAATGACCAATAGTAATATAAAGGACTTATAAGGACTTATATATTATTGTTGCAGGTAAAATGGTTACGCCTTTTGAAGCTATTCCTCCTTCCTCAGACCAAAAACATACTGATGTTGTTACATCGAATGTAAGCATTTATACAAGCACATCCTCATGAGATGATTAGAAAGGTTAGGAAGGTTGTGCACGTTTACAAACACATAGATACACATATTTAGACTATATGCCCCAACATCCACTGTATGTAGCCAATAGAAAAATATATGCATTATGAATAGAATAAACACTTGCTATTAGACATAAGCGAGTAGTATTTGATCGAGTAGGTATTCGATCAAATACTACAGTATTCGAAATACTCGTACTCGATCGAGTACCACTCACTGTTCGAATGTAAAAGTTCGATGCAGAACCAGCATTGTTTGGCCAAATGCTATACAGTCGGCCAATCAACACTGGTTCTTCTCCTACCTTTAGAAGTCTTCTCCGTGCAGCTTCCCCGCGGCGTCTTCCGGCTCTTCATTCACTCTGCCAGGCATTGGGCCTGATCAGAGCCAACTGCGCATATCCGCTTGTAGTGCAGGCATGCGCAGTCGGCTCTGCCCAGGCCTGATGCCTGGCAGAGTGAATGAAGAGCCAGAAGACGCCGCGGGGACGCTGTAAGGAGAAGACTGCTCAGAGGATCCAGCCCGACCCTCACTCGTGGACTTGGCAAGTATAATTTGATCGAACGTTGCCTACCCCTGAAAGTAGCATTTTCCCCCCATAGACTATAATAGGGTTCGATATTCGATTCGAGTAGTCGAATACTGAGGGGTTACTCGAAACGAATATCGAACCTCGAATATTTTACTGTTCGCTCATCTCTACTTGCTATATGTGTGCTATAAGAGGGCCAAATCACTGCGGCAGCAGGTAGTAAATAAGCAGATTATAGTACACAAGAATGTGAAGGAAAGCGATTGGCTGTAAAAACACTCAATCCTGTCACTCAAGTGCTCAACGTCAAAGTGTGGCCCATTTGGCAGACTATAGGCATGGCTTGCCAATTTTTTAGTCAAATCAGCATCTTTAGGGGAAGTTCTAAATTGTGTATGACCAGCGCATGGGGTCTTCATACTCACACACCAAAAGTGTGATCCTAGACCATATAAAATCCTCACTCCCCTATCACTGTAGTCTACAAACAGGGCTAGTGTCAGCTGTTGTTGCTACTTTAAGTTTGCCATGACTACATAGGGAAGCTTCCCAAGCAAGCCTTTATAAGCCACTCCCTTATCACCCAACTTTGCTGGCTAATTAGTTTGCAACTTCCTGCTTAGCTCCTGACATTCATTTGACTGTTCTAATACTGACCTTTGGCTGTGTTCTTGGATTCCTCTCTATCTTGTAATTTTGATCTGGTGTTCCTAATCGGTTGCGACTATTGGCTTTGTTTTCTGGATTTGTCATCATTTTGTGATTTGGTTCCTTGTTCCCCTCTTTGGCTACTGACCTGTGATTGATGACCATTCTGGTATCTCTGTCCCTGTGAGTAATGTATGGATTTGATTTTTGCATTTATTTCTGATACATTTTCTGTTCTGTGACAATTCTGGTCTTCAGATTCAGGGAAAGCCCATCTCTTCTTCTGAGGAGCTTTGGTGAAGGCATTTGAGGTCAGTCTTGACTCGTAGTTGTGTATTATCTTTAAGTAACATTTTCTACTGCTCACAGTTGTCATCCCATTTCTGCTTCTGCTTTCCTGAAGACCAGTACATTTCTTACCTTGCATCTAAATCCTAGCAGCTTGCTCCAGGACCCTTGCAGAGCTGCAATGGGCCTCTTGTCAGTCTTGGTAAGAGCCTTACTTATAAAGTACTGTACTGTAAGTACTACCACTGAACATACATTTCAATTCTATTATCATACATATAAAACATTCATTGTAATCTCAATACACTTTATCAAACCTTTAATCTTGTAACAAAAAAAAAAAATATTAATGCTTTGTTTACATTTGCATAATGACTTCTATACATCATGAAATTATTCTGGTTTTGTCTCATGGCAGACATCACCTTTACCCTATAGATCTATGACTATACAGACGATTTGAAGCATGACATCATAGAAACTTAGCTATGTTGGCTGTGTTAAAACAGCAATGAACAGCTGATTTTCCTTGAGATGCTGAGATTTTGCCTTGTGCAGAGCAACTTCTTGTTCTGGTTCATAGAGGCAGGACCTTACAGGGAACCCTCCTCTATTACAGCCATCCATAAGCTCTTTTGCATATGGGTTATCTTCATAAGACAACCTTTTAACAGCTGTTAAAATGTACAGAGTGTAGAATTGTTATCTGAGGCACTGAGATGAACAAAATGTATATTTATTCTATGTGTAATCGTGTTTTGACCATTGAGAAAAATTCAGATAATTATATTGAAAGAACGTTTACTTTATGTATTGTGTCTGTGCACTTAGTGTAAGATTTCTTTATTGTGCACTGAACATGAAGAAAATACTCATTACAATATAGAATATAATTGGGCTTGATTCATGTTTTATCTTCTGCATTTGTCTTGTTCTTAATATTGGAGTGTAATCACTTTGAATATATTAATGTAAAAATTTGAGCATTAATAATGCCCGGATACCGATACCTGGTAACAGTGGAGCATGGCAGATATGTTAATATATCCTACTTATTTCTCAGTTTCAAACAGATGTCAAGATGAATAATTATGCATATTTTGTTGAGGCTCACTTTTTCTTTTACAGGGCCAATTTTTTTTTTCTGCAATGGACATAATATACACAATATGATATTGTCTGAATATATGCAAATACAATCTCATTGCTGGAAAAGAGGAAATTGTTCCTAGAGCCACCTTTTGTAAGGTAGCTCCCTATAGATTATCTACAAAAAACAGATTAAGGCGGGGTCCCCATGTGGCATAATCCCATACTCACGTTGAAAAAAAAAAAAAAAACACATGTTGCAGATATGCTGCAATTTCCAAAACCGTTGCGGTTTTGAAAATTGCAGCATGTCAATTATAACTACTGAAACACTGAGTTTCCCCATAGCCTAAGATAGCTAGTTTGAGGAGGTTGCCTCTCATCGGTGCAGAGCTGGTTGCTGGCTGTGTGAGAGGTCTAGATGTGGGTCAGTAATGGTAATTTGTCCCCAAACATCTGGCTGGGAAAGGGACAAATATGGGGACAAAACATACTGGAGCTGTATTGTCTTCATTGATTTTGAGGGAATGATTTTTTTTTTCTTTTTTGTCACAGACATTTTTTCAATAATCGATTACAATACAAAGCAAACTTGGGTGAAATGATAAACACAATATATTTTACTTTTAACTAGGACCAGGGAACCTGAGCAGGGTCATCTTATGTGTCTATTATATCTTACAGTATAAAAGTAAAGTGAAGATGCAATCCTCTATGAAATCATTGTGTTATAAACCAGTGCGTATAGCCTTGCAGCACAGTGCACTTTGTCAAAATAATATATCTCCACATGCCACTGGTGTTTATGGCATCCCTCAGCTAGCAGTTGTGTGTGCTTTCAAGTAAGTTTTATGGTGGTAACATTGACATTCAACTAGTGCAATACAACAAGTAAAAGGAGAAATTAGGTGGCATATTTGGTAATGTAGTCTTAAATCTATAAAGAAAGGACACTTAAAGACAATTGTTTACTTAATAATAATCACTATTTAAATGGTTGCACACAAGAAGTATCCTGACTTATGATTGAAAGCATTGAATGTCTTCAAATATAAAAACACGTATCACCTTGCAAATCCTTTACTCCTCCATTTTTCCCCTTCTAGTCATTATTTTATTGCACTACACTGATGACTTCAAATACATCTACAATATGTTATTCCAGCAGACGATCACTGGCCTAAATATTCTTGTAACTGCTGAAGGAAAGCAAACAGAACCCAGTGAAGACCATTGGTGAAATCAGCTCATCTTGTCCACATGCATAAGACCCTGCGTATAGAGCAATCCTAGCACATTGGATCAGGCAGTAAAAACAGTGTAGCATTGCTTATGGCTCAAACATCTGCTTTTTTTTGTATTCTTGGCATGTAGTAATGTTTCAGATACTTATGTTTGTATGATTTCTTATTTTTATGCCTTGTCTCTTATGAAATTCTCAATAAACGTTGATTAAACATAAAAACAGCACTCCGGCACATTGCTTGATAACTCTGGACAGCTTTATTGATTCAACAGTTACATGGATGCTTTGTGGGACCACGTGTCCTCTAGATGTCGGGATAATCACTCCTCCCTCTTGAGAGGTTGCAGCAAGTGTTTCGGTTCTGTACCCCCAAGGTGTGCACCCTCTGGTTTTGTTTCAGTGGAATTCGTTGGATTCTTCCACATTGTATCCACGTAAATAGGGTGTTCTTATGCAGTCCAATACAGCTGCTTACATGTATTGGACTCTGCCCAAGTGCTGGACTATTTTTACTACAAGGGCAGTTGCAATGGTCCAACAGGTGATTTACCAGGTAATATTTATTTTATTTTTTAGCATTTTTCAGGCTTTTATTCATGACTCTTTAAATCTTGTGCAACCTCTTAAGCAGTGGTCTATGATTTTTTGTTATGGCCTATTCTAAGGATCCACTTAATTATTTATTTATTCATGAACTACTTTTCTCTCTGCATGACTCGTGCGGACACCGTGTGGAAAACACACAAACCCCTTTATAATCTATGTGGTCCCTGTGCTTTCATAGCCTCACCGATTGTCAATGCGTTCGGTATTCCATTCAGGGAGTCCTCATGTGTACTCCCTGAACGGAATACTGAACGCAGATGTGAACCAGACCTTCTAATTAAATAGAATATCATTTATTCCCAACAGCTCAATAGAAGAAGAAAACACAAGTTTCAAGTAGAAAATAAAAACATTAATGTAGAAACAGCACCTCAGGTATTTTGTATAACTGTGCTCTGTTTTGTAGGATTTACAAATAAGTTGGGAATTCCTCATTGCGCTCTTACATTATATTTAGAATGTCTCTATATGATGTACATTATATTTATACTGTCTCTATACAATGTACATTAGGTTTCAAATGTCTCTATGCAATGTATATTAGGTTTAGACAGTCTCTATACAATGTACATTATATTTAGACTGTCTCTATACAATGTACATTATATTTAGACTGTCTCTATACAATGTACATTAGGTTTAGACTGTCGCTATGCAATGTACATTAGGTTTCAAATGTCTCTGTGCAATGTATATTAGGTTTAGACTGCCTCTATACAATGTACATTATATTTAGACTGTCTCTATGCAGTGTCTCTATACAATGTACATTACGTTGATTTTTAAAATGAAAATAAACTTTCATACTCTTTTGCCCCATAAAGGCTTTATATGCAGACATATGTGATAATAATGGACACAAAATTTGATGTGCATTGTCATAATAATACAGATATATATGGTCTTGAGACTGGCATATAGAGTTCTTTCCCCTAGGCCTGCAGTTCTATTCATGAAATCTTCCGAATCAAAATCAGCAATGTTCTAAACTGCCAAACAGCAAAATAGTAATCCTAATAATGATAGTTCTTGCTCTATAGCATTAACAAACTCTCCTAAACTTTATTTTACTTCAACTGACAATAAATTCCAGGCAGTCTATCCAAATTTTATAGCAACGTCTTGTATCTGTCCCTCAAAAGACAGTGTCAGCTTGCATATTTCATGAGCTCCGGATCCAGGGCATCATAAAGATGTAGATATCAGGCTTTGGGCAATATAATATGAAGTAATGAAGCAATGAATCTTGGAGCAGCCAGAGATGAAATATACTGTAATATAAGAAACATAATGCGGTGCCTACAATTAAAATGCTGTACGTTTTTTGAGGGAGATATATGTCACCAAAACTTACATCGCCGCCGTTAAATACTGAACACTGGTAAAATAAGAAGATGATTATACAGTTGATTAAAATGATGATATAAAAGTTATGACATTGTGCCTGGATATACAGTGGCTTTTCTGTTTGCTCTTTATGATATTGCACATTTTCACTTTATTTCAGCTTAGCTATTACATGTACCTAGAAAGACGAACATTTCGACAACATCATGCCATTTGTGAATGTGATAATGTAGATTTTGTCTATAACATTTATGGCATGGCTGGTATAGCTTTGCGTTAGTTAATTAACGCAATATAACTTATCTTGCTGCATCCTTTTATTGCATCGGGTTACAATACTGTGCATTGGTCAATGGGATTCTTTACGCTAGTACACACTAGGGATTGTCTCTCAGTCGTTCGGGTCCACATGGGGACATGAAAAATGGAGAGCCTGTTCACGGACCCATAGGACTATAATGCATAACTCCCAACTTTTCAAGAATTGAAAGAGGGACAAAGTGTGAGGAGTGCTATGCCCACTTTTATGTTGACGCCACCCATTCTCATTAATTTTTCATGTGCCCCCACACAGTATAATCCTCCTACAGTCACCGATAAATTATATGTCCCCCTCCATCAGTTTCATGTCCCCATCTCTGTCCCCAGTTTCATGTTGTCCCCCCATCTCTGTCCCCAGTTTCATGCCGTCCCCCCATCTCTTCTCCCAGATTCATGTCCCCCCATCTCTTCTCCCAGATTCATGTCCCCCATCTCTGCCCCTAGATTCATGTGCCCCCTATCTCTGCCCTCAGAATTAAGTGCCTCCCCATCTCTGCCTCCAGATTCATGTCCCCCCATCTCTGCTCTCAGATTCATGTCCCCCCTTCCATCTCTGCCCCCAGATTCATGCCGTCCCCCCCCTTCATCTGCTGCCAGTTTCATGGACCCCCTTCATTATGTTCCACCTCAATGTTTAACACAAAAAAAACACTTATACTCACCTTTGCCTCCTCCCCCGCTGCTCTCTCCGCTGTTTCACTCACAGAGTTGTAAACGCGATATGACGTCATCACATCACGCTTACACAGCCACTAGCCAGGGCGCCACGGCAAAGCAAGGAGCTGAGCTGTGACAGCTCCTTGCTTTAGTCGTGTATGTATTCAACTCAGATCTGCATCCTCCGGACATAGATCTGAGTTGAAATCAGGACATACAGTACCTCCTGCCGCCGCAGCAAATCAAGGAGCTGAGCTGTGACAGCTCCTTGTTTTAGTCGCATATGTATTCAACTCATATCTGCGTCCGGAGGACGCAGATCTGAGATGAAATCAGGACATACCTCCCGCCAACCGGGACAGGACACCAAAATCATGAATGTCCCATGGAAATCGGGACAGTTGGGAGGTATGTATAATGTGATCCACCAGATTTCTGCCAGTTTCATACTGAAACCAGTAGAGAGAAAAGTCCTCATTGCAGGACTTTTTCTTTGCTGATTTTAAGTGGAATCTGCAGCAGAGACTCCAAAGCAGATGTGAACCTAGCCTTAGTCATATAAATGATATTTTTGTAGATGATTGTATAAACCTCTAGAACATAAGTTGTGCAGACAGGATTCCACTCTGTCAATAGCACTAACAAATAAACTAGTGCACAAAAGTAACGCATAGATCAGTCATGTTTTTATTTTATGCAATCGACAGAATAAGTGACATTATGGTAAAAAAAGGGGGCATTTATCAAAGTGTTGGATTGCCCGTGTGATCAGAAATCCCATGTTGTATGGTACAGGATAATCGTGACAAGTGATTGAACCAGTCATTTACAGCCATGACCAAGTTTGTGACAAATACAATAATAAATGCAAGAGATCAGAAGTTTATGATAAATGGCCCAAATTCTTGGACACAAAATTATCAGTAATCCAGGATCAGTGTGACATTAGTAAAATAATGAATACGTGAACCAAAGTCAATTTTGTATGTTGAGACAATTATGTTAGGAAACTACTGTATTTTAAAGTGTGATAAAATAAATATACACCGTGGGCACCTCTCATATATAAAATAATCCTGGTTAGAGAAATTCCCGTATGCACATACATAGGTAAACCTACCATTCAAGCCTTGTTTGTGTAGATTTTATACAGATAGATATTGTGTAGAGCATTATTGATATTACCACAGACCAGTTAATATTTCAAGATGTCTGTTAGCAGAAAAGAGTCAACCAGATTGAATTCATAAGCTTTTACAGCCCATCTGCTGTTCCATTATTCTGCACTATGATGTGCAAACATATGCTTATAAGGTGAGATTTTCTGCCTATTCACAACTTGGTACCTAAACTAAATGATACACCATACACAGAGATTCTGAAATAAAATGATGTGCCGTATAAAAGTGTTGCATTATCATGTCAGTTTTCATAGCCTAATAAAGTCCTCAGCTCTCAGGTCACCTTTGGTGACTTCGCCAGCATTTAGTAATACTATAAAATGTTGGATTTTACATTGACACTGACAAAATTACTCTCAGTATTTTTGTAGTCCACAAATAAATTCTCTTTAGATTTATTCCCTATTAACTCATTAAGAAGTGTTGACATTTCTTTGCCACTTTTATAGCAAAGCTTTATTACATAGCAACTCGGCTTTATTCTAGTCTTGACATAGCAACAATTTTTGACCTGTATTTTTGAGGATAGTGGGGCTTCAGGAGACATTCCACTATGTCTATGACCCAACTAAGTATGTACTAATATTAGACTAGTCTGAAACGACACCAATTTTAACAAAGTGGCAGAGGGCATTTCATGAACTTGGTATAGCTAGTCTAGCTTTATACCACTTTGGGTCCATTCACATGGAGGAAAATGGTGAGGGATTTGGTGCGGAATTTCAGTGCTGAAAAAAAGCCTCCCATTGACTACAATGGGTTTCTTTTTCTGCTAGCAGAAAAATGAACCCATTGAAGCCAATGGGGGGCTTTTTTTCAGCACTAAAATTCCACACCAAATTCAGCACCATTTTCCTCTGTGTGAATGCACCCTAAGGGTGCATTCAGACTACGTAACGCCGGGCGTGTATGAGAGCCGTACACGCCGGCATTACGGCAGACTGCCGAACACTTCCCATTCACTTCAATGGGAGCGCTCGTAAACGCCGCTGTTATGAGCGCTCCCATTGAAGTGAATGGGAAGTGTTCGGCAGTCTGCCGTAATGCCGGCGTGTACGGCTCTCATACAGGCCCGGCGTTACGTAGTCTGAATGCACCCTTAGATGGATTAGTTTCTACAATGTTGCTACATTTTTTGGTGCCCGATATCTCATTTTAATCTCAATCCCTTTTCGAATAAACTCTACCCTTTTTACAACAGGCCTTACCTATTTGTTGGACAAGGCACAGAAACAGTGGGGAAGTGTCTAACACTAAGGCCCCATGTAGTGAGACAACAAATAAAATGCGGTGGAAAATAACATGGTGGAAAAGCACAAATAATTTTTTCTCTAGCCCCCACCATTTCTGAGTAAATAGTGTGATGCTGGATTCACACCAGCGTTCGGTCCCTGTCTTCTGCAGACAGAAGACTGAAACCTGTCAGACCATGTCCGGCCATGAGCGCCGGTGAGCCTTTTGGGCTCTCTGTGGCGAAACCGTTTTTTTTTTTTTAAACCGGACACAAAGTCCTGCATGTTCGACTTTGTGTCCGGTTAAAAAACAAAAAACGGTTTTGCCGCGGAGAGCCCAAAACGCTCACGGCCAGACACTTTTCAAACCCATTCATTTGCATGGGTTTGAAAAATGCCTGCAGGTTTCAGTTTCCTACCCAGTTTCGGGCAGGAAACGGAAACCTGCATAACGGAGACCCCGGGTGCAGATGTGAACAAGCCCTGACTCTGAGCTTTGACACTGCCTCTGTTTAGAGGTCTGAATCGTGCCTGGTCTCTTTTCCTGCCTGACACCGCCCACCTGACAATACACAATCTAAGTAACATATCAGGCACTAAAACTAACTACATTGATTGCTCAGGATTATTGAGACCTACAGGAAAACTTCCAACTCCAAAGACAAACTGATAGGGAAATGTAAATTGTGAGTCCTATATGGGACAGTGCCTGACTATGTCTGTAAAAGTGCCACAGAATGTTGGAGCTAAAGTTAACTAAATAAATCTGCACCATAAACAGTGGGGTGGTGAATATTAACAGATGCTAAGAACTGGAGTTGGTAGAGGTGAGGAAATGTCCTATTTAACAAAACTGCAGATCAGTTGATGAATTATTTGAAGTGAAGCAATGTACTCTCACACAGTCAACAATTAAGCTGGGTATGAGTCTTAAAATATTAGGGTGGGAAACACAACAGTAATTTAAATTAAAATCCGTATCTATATTCAGTGGCAGTATAACCAGATCATATCTATATATCAGAATAGTGGAATTTTCTGATTACAAGGTGGTAATTTCCACTTGCTGCTTGCTAATAAGAGATATCTTCATCAATTTCCTTGACTGTGGCTCAGGTGTTTATGTTGTTCACACCGTGAAGGAGAAACACTTAAGAGAATCATCTAATATGTGGTTGCTCCTTGGGGGTGATAAACACTTCATTACAATTCAACTGATACAGTTCCATAGTTTATTATGACACTTACTTGCATATCTTCTGTGATAACGCAATCACAATGTTGCATGGGTAGCAAGATTGCTCAACAATGGTTCTAAAGAGTATTATATGTTATACCATCAACTACCGTATAACAATACTATGATGTACCAATATAAGAAACTATCTTTCTTAAATAGTATGAAGCAATTTGTAATTGTTATATGCACATATAATGTGTGTATATGGGTCCATTCATATGGAGGAAAATGAGGAGGAATTTGGTGTGGATTTTTCCACGCTGAAAATAAATAAATTAAATAAATAAATAAATAAATAAATAAAAGATCCCCATTGATTTCAATGGGTTCTGCTAGTTTTTTTTTTTTTTTTTTTTCCACTAGCAGAATTTTCTGTGCTACCACTTTCAGGTCAGCAGAAATTGTCCATTTATGTTCTAAGTATTTGATCATTTCCATTTCCAATTAGTCTCCTTTCATCAGGAACATGTGAACCATCTAACTGCATCATAAGACCATTTACATCAGTATAGGAACAGACGTTGCTTTTCATTGCATAGTATGCAGCTAACTTGGTGTGTCTATGACGAAAGTGTGAATTTTTGGTGCTGGATATGTCTGGGTATATCCATTGGAATATTTCCAATATATAATGCATTAATATTATGACTGAACAGGCTTTACATGTATAACTTAAAATCTAGATGTGTGAGGCAAATTCCGAGTTCATATTTGGAATCGGTGCTCATTTTCAGTATAAATCACATGTTTTTCTCTCAGTAGCAAAATCATTGTTGCACGGTATAATCCACTGGTCATTTCAATCTGATTAAATGGTTACTGTTTTAAACAAATAATATAAAAACCAATGTGACAACAATCAAACGTGTTAATCATTTTACCATATTTGATGTTTTTATGTTGAAAAATTAGGCGTCTCCTTGTATCTAGCTTGCTATCCACTGTCTGTTGCCATGCAATGGCTGCCTCTATGTACAGAGACACTGACATTACAGGAAGTGGGATGGGAATTGGAAAAAAAAAAGCGACAGAGAGCATTTCATAAACCTAGTATATCTAGTCTAGCTTTATACCACTTAGGGTCCATTCACATGGAGGAAAATGGTGAGGAATTTGGTGTGGAATTTCAGTGCTGAAAAAAAAAGCTCTTCTATATGAGCCCTATATTGTGTGAGCCCTCAACTATCAACACTTTCCTGCCCCCATTCAAAGCCACTTATTTTGCTGGCTATATCAGCAGCCACAACAATTCTGTGTGTCCTAGACTTGCAGGGTACCTTATACTGGTATTACTATTACTACTATCTATAGCAGCAATTCCCAACAGGGGTGCCTTGGAAACTCGCCAGTGGCCTGCAACACTCTGGTTGGGAAGATTATCACATCTCTTTATATAAAATATCATCTGTGTCCTTAGGATTTTTTTCTCTTTTATTAAAAATTGTTTGGTAGGGAATCCCATAGCAAATATTTTTTTCCAGGGATGATATTAGTCTTAGTTTTGGAATCTCTGATATATGTGTGGGGACTATAAGGCAATGCAGCAAAGCTATGAATACTATGGTAAAAACACTATAGCTGTGGTTACATATAGAGATAATACTCTAGCTGGCTTTGATTGCAAAGTAAAAAGGGGTTAATATTAGATGCAATACTTTGCTTTCCATGCATGATGGGAAGTTAAGGACAGGAAGTCTGATGCCAAGTTTCTCATACATCCCCAAAGAATGGAGAATACAGCTATAGGAAGTTTTATAAGATTTGGGCTGTATAAGAGGAAAAACAATTTATGAGAATATAACTAACAAACCAGAGCATTTTTCAAGTTTGAATGAAATGCTGTAAAAAGGATTAAACCAAGAATATTGGATTTTGTTTGTGAATTTTTAAAAAAATAATATTGTAAAATTGTGTGCTATATGCATACATTGAACTAGTAAGTGTAAACACAGCGTCTTCATGACATCCGTCTGCTGTGTTTAGCACTAACTAACATAATAATTAAACGTTTACATTCTAGATTCCTGCAGGCCATCCAGTAAGGTTGTAACTCAATATCATGAATTCCAATAAACTGGACCAGCTTTAGCTATTTTTCTCTTCAATTACTCAGCCTTGATATATTATTCATGAAGCCATTCATCCACCTAGGTTTTATAAAATCCCAGAATGACTTTGATCACTTTGGCGTAGTGTTGTTATTTACACTCTTTTTTTCTAGTTTGTAAGAGTTCATCCCTCCTATATCCCTTGGTAACAATGCATCTGTTTTTTTTTCAAGGAACTGTAATTCAGCAAGTTACTGATGAGTAAAACAGGATGTGTGCTGTGTATCAATAGACGTGGATGCATTTGTTTAGTTTCTAATTTTGTAGTGTAGAGATATTAACTAAAATGATACAGGTGAATAAATCTGAATACAGGTCAATACTATGTATAATATTCAGGATATTTCCTGAAACTGTAGCAGAATCCAAAATAATTTTATTGTGGAAATATATTTATATTTGGATAGATAGGTTTTATATGGAAAGCTGCAATGTGACAATCTCCCTAACATATACAACCACATACTGGATTGGAATGATGAAACCCATCAGTAGTGTTCACTGGGAAAGGCTGTGAAGAGTCATACATTGTGGTGTACATCAGTACAGAAACAGACATTGCTTTTCATTGTATATTATGTGGCTAACTTTGTAGTGCCCATTTAAAGAAGAAACCATGTAAAAAAATTAAAAAAGGTCAAAGATCAAATGGTCATTTGTTGTTTTTATGTTCACCCACACTTACAAAAAACAAAAAAGTAATTGTATACTGGAGATGGGTGAACCTCTCAAGATTTATTTCGGGTGTGGCTGGCTCACTTCTAAGATTTGTTTTGGGTCAAAAAAGTTTAGTACCAACCACACCTTATTATGACTAAAGGAATAGCCTGGAACACTCCTAGGAACCAATGTATCCAGTTTCCAGCTCTCTAAGGAAACACAGCTGAAGTTGTGTTAAAGTGAGACGGATATGTACAGTATGTCTATGGAACAAATGGATGTAAGCAGTGGATACAAGTCTGAGTTAAACCATGAACTGTGCTAAAACTTGTTTTTATGCATTTTAACATTTAAAACACTCCAAAAATTACCCTTTTATTGGGGAAAGGTGCTTGGCTTTTAGACTATTTTAGTTTTTAGGGTATGTTGAAAAAAAGCAATGGTTTTGTGGAAAAATAAGCCCATTTTGATGACTTGTGACTAGAGATGAGCGAACACTAAAATGTTCGAGGTTCGAAATTCGATTCGAACAGCCGCTCACTGTTCGAGTGTTCGAATGGGTTTCGAACCCCATTATAGTCTATGGGGAACATAAACTCGTTAAGGGGGAAACCCAAATTCGTGTCTGGAGGGTCACCAAGTCCACTATGACACCCCAGGAAATGATACCAACACCCTGGAATGACACTGGGACAGCAGGGGAAGCATGTCTGGGGGCATAAAAGTCACTTTATTTCATGGAAATCCCTGTCAGTTTGCGATTTTCGCAAGCTAACTTTTCCCCATAGAAATGCATTGGCCAGTGCTGATTGGCCAGAGTACGGAACTAGACCAATCAGCGCTGGCTCTGCTGGAGGAGGCGGAGTCTAAGATCGCTCCACACCAGTCTCCATTCAGGTCCGACCTTAGACTCCGCCTCCTCCCGCAGAGCCAGCGCTGATTGGCCGAAGGCTGGCCTATGCATTCCTATGCGAATGCAGAGACTTAGCAGTGCTGAGTCAGTTTTGCTCAACTACACATCTGATGCACACTCGGCACTGCTACATCAGATGTAGCAATCTGATGTAGCAGAGCCGAGGGTGCACTAGAACCCCTGTGCAATCTCAGTTCACGCTAATAGAATGCATTGGCCAGCGCTGATTGGCCAATGCATTCTATTAGCCCGATGAAGTAGAGCTGAATGTGTGTGCTAAGCACACACATTCAGCACTGCTTCATCATGCC
Source organism: Leptodactylus fuscus (assembly GCF_031893055.1). Classification (NCBI taxonomy): domain Eukaryota; kingdom Metazoa; phylum Chordata; class Amphibia; order Anura; family Leptodactylidae; genus Leptodactylus; species Leptodactylus fuscus. Next base: position 122,397,876 of record NC_134269.1, read on the forward strand.
AATACAATGCAGTGATTGGCCAGAGTACGGAATTCGGCCAATCAGCGCTGGCTCTGCTGGAGGAGGCGGAGTCTAAGGTCGGACCTGAATGGAGACTGGTGTGGAGCGATCTTAGACTCCGCCTCCTCCAGCAGAGCCAGCGCTGATTGGCCGAATTCCGTACTCTGGCCAATCAGCGCTGGCCAATGCATTCTATTAGCCCGATGAAGTAGAGCTGAATGTGTGTGCTAAGCACACACATTCAGCACTGCGTCATCACGCCAATACAATGCATTAGCCAGTGCTGATTGGCCAGAGTACGGAATTCGGCCAATCAGCGCTGGCTCTGCTGGAGGAGGCGGAGTCTAAGGTCGGACCTGAATGGAGACTGGTGTGGAGCGATCTTAGACTCCGCCTCCTCCAGCAGAGCCAGCGCTGATTGGCCGAATTCCGTACTCTGGCCAATCAGCGCTGGCCAATGCATTCTATTAGCCTGATGAAGTAGAGCTGAATGTGTGTGCTTAGCACACACATTCAGCTCTACTTCATCAGGCTAATAGAATGCATTGGCCAATCAGCGCTGGCCAATGCATTCTATTAGCTTGATGAAGCAGAGTGTGCACAAGGGTTCAAGTGCACCCTCGGCTCTCCTACATCAGAGCCGAGGGTGCGCTTGAACCCTTGTGCAGCCTCGGCTCTGCTACATCAGAGCCGAGGGTGCGCTTGAACCCTTGTGCACACTCTGCTTCATCAAGCTAATAGAGTGCATTGGCCAGCGCTGATTGGCCAGAGTACGGAATTCGGCCAATCAGCGCTGGCCAATGCATCCCTATGGGAAAAAGTTTATCTCACAAAAATCATAATTACACACCCGATAGAGCCCCAAAAAGTTATTTTTAATAACATTCCCCCCTAAATAAAGGTTATCCCTAGCTATCCCTGCCTGTACAGCTATCCCTGTCTCATAGTCACAAAGTTCACATTCTCATATGACCCGGATTTGAAATCCACTATTCGTCTAAAATGGAGGTCACCTGATTTCGGCAGCCAATGACTTTTTCCAATTTTTTTCAATGCCCCCGGTGTCGTAGTTCCTGTCCCACCTCCCCTGCACTGTTATTGGTGCAAAAAAGGCACCAGGGAAGGTGGGAGGGGAATCGAATTTTGGCGCACTTTACCACGCGGTGTTCGATTCGATTCGAACATGGCGAACACCCTGATATCCGATCGAACATGTGTTCGATAGAACACTGTTCGCTCATCTCTACTTGTGACTGCTACAGGCTTGCTATGTGGGAGACAAAAAATGTGATTGTGTTTGATGGTCATGGTCTTTGGTCTTATGCTCATTTTCTCTGCTGTTCTCTTATTTTGCCTATGCTACTGTTGTTGTTCTCTGTACTTTGAAAAATTAATAAAGTTTGAATTAAAAAGAAAAAAAAAATGTGATTGTGAGCCTAGTTGAAAAGTGATGAAGGCTTTTCAAAAAAGAAAAAAAAAAGCCATGAAAGCTAGTTGAGATGGATGAACCTCACAAGATTCGTTTTGATGAATATTTGTGATGTTCAACCCTACCGTTCGTTTGTTACCAAACTTGCTTGGATAGAACCAGTGGTGCCATTATTGTGCTCTGGGGTCTCCTCAGACGCCATAGTATAAGTGGAGGTCCAGGAGAGGTGAAGAAAAATAAACATTTATACTCTCCTTGCTGCCTTACCTCTCCTGGACATCCTTGCAGGGTTTGGCCATCTCCATGCTTCTCATTCAACAGCAGTCCCAGCATCATGACGTCAATGTGACCACTGAGGCCCAATCACAGGCCTCATCAGAGATTTTGGGATGCGGTAAGTCAGCCAGAAGCTGGAAAAGACCTACAGAAGCATTTTTTAAAAAAAATTTTATTCTCTAATATGATTTATACAATAATTAAGTTTAACCGACAATATTTTAATAACTAAATAAGAGAAGAGAAGGAGTAAAATGCGACTGAAGGAGTAAGTGGATGGAGAGAGGAAAGGAGCTAGATTTGTATTTAATTTTTTTTGGGATAGAATAGTTATGGTGAATTCCTCACACTTTAAAAACTCGCTGTTTCCAGTCTGAAGCTAACAGGAGATCTGACTTGTTCTTGCTCTCATGCAGCTGCTATTTGTTACAATGTATGATCTAGTTGAAACGCTAGGAGTCTGGGGTTGTTTAGTTCACCGATTTGCCTAGACGGATACATTATAACAAATCCTCAGCTGCCATCAGGACTCACTCAGTAATGCCTTTAAGCCACTGAATGTAAATAATAAATGGTAACTTGAGCTTTAAATATATCTGTATAGGCGTCAACACCCCGAGGGCTGTAACTGATGATTTTCCTGATTGATATTTTGTACTAGACGTGTATAAGTAACAATTAGAGTTTTGCCACCATCACAGCAAAGTAATAGCAGGTCTGAGACTTGGGAAGGCAGCAGACTTGTTTTTTTTTTGTGTGTGAATACATAATATTCTCAGAAAATTGGTTGTCCACTTCTTTCAGGCATTGATTCTAGTGCAATTTACAATTACAATTAGTGCAACTAAATTAGCAAGTTTCTTTAATGTGATTCTCCAATCAATGAGGTCATGAGCTTTACTGTAATCAAGTAGCAGAGTGAGAAAAACATCTAAATTTCATTAATTATGTAAAAACATTCCTGAAAATATTAAGTTAGCTCTAATAAAAATCTCTTCTTCAAATGTGAAGTGTAGATGGAAAGGCAGCCATGTGTATAGTTACGATGCAAGTCCGTTCTTTTTAATATAACCTACACTATGCCAAAGTGCCAAACTGTATCATGTGAAATGTGACAAGCTCTGGCTAGACTAGGAGTGAAAATGACTCTGGACATCAGGATGAATCCTTACCATCTGTACTACATATATTCTAATTTTCGGTGGAGGTGAAATAAATGATGATTTGCGCAGCCAATTTGGTGTTTAGAACCAAACACTATATGCTATTCCTAGTCTTCCCGAAAGCTTGTAATTAATGTAAATATATTTTTCCTAACTTAAAGTTTTAAGACAATGTACATTTTGTCATAAACATTAGAACATAGAAATACTACATTCCTTTTGAAGATCTGATGTATCAGATACATAACCTATTGTTTAACCTATTCAAGAGTTTCATTTTTAAGTTAAAGTTATCAATTATGAAATTTAGCAATTTTTACCCTGGTGTTTGAGCATCATAATAGGCTGGCCACTACCTGATCATTAGAGATCACTTTTCAACAGTAATCTCATCATAATCACATGCAGGATTACAATGAAACACCTGCATTAGAACATTGTATACACAAATGAAAACAAAGGCACTCAATCGGTGAATTCACAAATTATGCAAAAAACAATGTCGGAAGACAGAATCACCATAAATAATAATAATAAAAAAGATTTTTATTGAAAATACATTATAAAAGCATTGCAATGTGTAAAAGCACAAGACACCACAAAAGTGGGGTAGGGGAACCAATGCTTCCTATAAAGAGCATGTGGTAGGTAACAAGCAATGATAATGGAAGTACATATTAAGAGGGCTGGATGTGAAGGTCAGAAAATAGATATGAGGCTGTCAGTACTAGAAATTCAATAGGGTAGTAATTTGACCATGGTAAAGCAGCAGCCAAAGCAATTACAGATATGAAAAGCAAAACCAAACCCTTAAAGAACAATAAGAGTGTGTATCATAATCCTAAAGACACCTAGCACATGCAGACGCACCCCAATGCGCATTTCGCCATAATGGCTTTGTCAGGGGGACCCTGTGGAAAGTCTTTCATGACCATTTTAAGTTGCTAACATTATAATTGACACAATAACTTTATGAAAATTAGTAATTGTTCTCAAAGCCACCGAAATGTGTTTTCCAAAGTATGACAAAATGAGCATCAATCTAAATTAAGTCGATAAGTAATAAAGCAATCTTGTATATACAGGCCAAAAAAAGATGCTGGGAGATAAGATTACTTTCTATATAAAGGGAAGTTGCCTTAATAGGGCTGGGTACTGTAGACGCATGGGGGAAATTTATGATGCCTTGTATGCTAGTTTTCATCTCATCATTTTTCATAAATCAATAACATCTGTTAGAGGAAATGGCAGATACCAGTAAGCAATAGAACAAGCTACCTAAAGACTTTAAATATTCGTCCTAACCTGCTGAATGGTTCACCGTAACTGAGCTCTGACAGCTGCAGAAAGCTTCATGTATTGACATGACAACCTTAAGGCAACAGAAGCAAGCAGAGCTGCACACACATTCCTAACAGTGTCCGCCAGCAGAGCCGTGCTGCCGCATAAATGATCATTAATGTGATTTGGGCAGCTATCTATCTATCTATCTATCTATCTATCTATCTATCTATCTATCTATCTATCTATCTATCTCCTGGTGGTTCTGTGCTTGTTATTTTACTATATTTGTCTAATAACCACTCTCTTCTGTAAGTCATAATTGTGACTACGGCCTAAATCTGGATTCATTCTTTGTTATTGCTTGTTGCATTACATAAAAATAAACTCAATCTACGACATGTGCTACAGAGCCTAACAATGTATGCAGTAAGTAAGCTGAACACACTTTATCTTGGGATGTTGCAAGATGGCAGATGGGATATAAATTTTTTCTAGCTTCTAAAACCCTATCATTTATAGAATAATTTCTGTCATAGAGGTGAAAGCTTCTTTCAAGAATGACTTAGAGATTGACAAACTTGTCTGTTCCATCACAGGAAGAGTACTTGCCATTGTTTCATTTTCTGTGGAAGGGGTTCTATGTCTATAAGCAGAAGTAATTGTAGGCCTGCCTAATTGTAGGATGGATGAACATTTGGAAAGCGAAATGAAGAACCATTTCTGACTTAAGTTCAGAATACAAATTACTTTGACATTTAAAGGACTCTTCACAGAATTTGTATAGACAGTAAGGATAAAATCAGTAAAAAGACTGGCTATGGTTGTTAAACACATATCTGCCATGTGCAAGTATATTATAATAGTGAATATACAGATTATGCGTATAAAATAGTATAAGAGTTCAGTTATGTATATTTAATAGTAATAGGAGTTCAGTTTAACTATTTCTGACAACTCCTATGATCAAATCTCAGTAGGCAAAGACTAGTAAAACCTTTGCAATCTAAGATGTGATCCAGTGACATACCCAATAACTCAGCAATGTGGGTAACAGACACCCCTACCAAGACCAACACCAAAAAAAAAAAAAAAAAAAAAAAATATTGATTCCCTTTAGAGATGAGTGAACCTTTTAAGATCCATTTTGTTTCAGCTTCTTGAGGCTTGGATCCTTTGTTTGTTTGGCTTAAAACATAGTGGATAACACTGCCAGGGCTCCTATGAACCGATCTACTCAATGTCCAGCTCTGTAAGGTAACCAAGGCTAAAGTTAAATCAAAGTCAAAGCAGTGGATACAAACTCAGAGTTTAACCATATGCTGCACTGTCACATGTAAAAATGCTATAAAAATAGTTTTTTTTTTGTTTTTTTTTAAGAATTGTGCTTGCCTGTGTTTTTTTTTTAAATACACATTGTGATTACCAGTATGTTGCAAAAAGCAATAGTTTGATAGAAAAATTTGCCTGTTTTGATGACTTATAAATGCAGCAGCCTTTCTGGTATTTGGGAGACAAATTTGTGGCTGTGAGCTTAGATAAAGAGTGATGTAGAGTTGGATTTTCTCCCCCCCCCCCCAAAAAAAAAAAAAAAAAAAAAAAGCTACCAAAAATGATCCCTTTATGGGAGGTGAAAAGAGTGGTGGCTATGGCAACTTGAGTAGCAATGTGAACTATACAGTTGAGAGTCACAACAAACATGGCCTCTATGGCCAAACATGGCCTCCTGATAAAGCTGGTGTGTGGCAAAATGCGCGCTGGGGTGTGGTTTTGTCATCCCCTTCATTTGAGTGTCTACTGCATTACCATTCATTTGGTCTACTGCTAATCTTTACTACAGGTATTACTTTTTGATATTGACTTACATATCTAATACTTGGAACACCTTTGGCTACTTGTATTTTTTTCGATTCAAAGTTTTATTGCAAGCTTTTAAGATACAACAAAGTCCGAAATAGACCGATAAAACACAGCAAACACAAAAGAAAGACACGAGTATGAACAGTACAACAGTAAAAAAAAGAATTGTCATTGTATTTATCTATTTTATAAAGTCTTGTATTGAGCTATATACATTGTATGGTATGTATTTTATGTAGTGATTTTCTGGGGGTGTGGTTTCAGTGGTTGGGTCATGTTTGTTGTGAACCTCTACTATATAGTTCCCTTTGTACTGTACCTTTTATTATCTGTATTATTGCATTTGTACCAATAAAGAATAAATATATATGTTCTTCAGCCACATTATTTCTTTTTGGATGTTGTTGTTTTATATGTGTGGCTTATAGCTAGTCTCGTTTTGTGGGAGGGCAGTTTTGGTTGTTAAATAGCAATGTGGTATGGAATGATATGATGGACGAGGCCACAAGACATATCTGGCTTTTTCAGATTAGCACAGGCTGCTTGCAAGACTGGATATTGGGAGAGTATATATTAAAAAAACAAACAAACAAACAAACAAAAAACAACCCTTAAATAATGGAGATTTTTTTCAGACTAGCGCAGACTGCCTGTGAGACTGTATATTGCGTGAACAACAGAAAAAATGCTGAAGGCTAAAGCCCCACATTGCAGAAAAGCAGCTTTTTTTGTTGTTGCAGATTTGCTGCGATTTTTTTTTTTTTTTGAGTCAAAGCCAGGAGTGGATTGAGCAGATGGTGGAAGTATAAGAGCTTCCTATATATTCCCCATTTTGTTTTCTGGGCAAAAAATTATTTTTCAAAAAATGTCTGTTAGTGCTATTAATAGGTTAATAAGTGCACCCAAATACCTTTAGCAGTGTTTTGCGTGATTTCTAGGGTTTTCTGTGAGCTCCTGGCATCCTCTGCATTTGTTTACTTGTGTTGCTTCCTGCTCTTTTATCCTACAACTTCAATGATGCATTGCATGAGCTCACTCATACCACTTCCCTCTCTCGTGCACAAAAACACACACACAGACCCTCCCAGTTTCCCTAGTTAGCCCGCCCACTACATCCTCAGCAGCCATATTTAGCCTCCTAGGCTGCTGCAGTCAGGCTACCAAGCAGCACAGATATTCTCCCTCACTCCTATCTATGATTTGTATCACTAATAGGCCTGTAATTCATTAAATCTGACTAAACGCTCCTACTTCCTGAGTTTCTCTAGCTCTATTGCAATTTGTACGCTTTGCAGCACTCGGTGCTCTGTATCATGCAGTGAGATGAGTAACAGATCTATCCTGACATCCACCATCACTGCAATGCCTCATGTTCAAGTTCACAGCACTTTATATAGTGTATATGAATACTGTAAGGTATCCACCGACCACTGACTATTGGCTAAGAGGCTATGAGCTGATGTCAGGTGGCACTAGATCATCATAGAGACTCACAAGACGTGTCTCTTCTGTATTTTTCCTGCATAATACATGTGGTATTGGTGTCTTTTGAGACAAATTTCCATTTGTTTGGTTTAGGTAAAAACTGAATAATTTCCATAATTTGGGTCCAACCTGGCTTAAGACTTATTGGCTCACCTAGCTCTAGTCTCCTTTAGAACTCTGAGATATAACACCTCTCTAAAATAAATATGCAGATTTTGAGAACATCACAAGTAATATTTATCAAACTATAAGCTATGGGACTGAAAAAATGGTGTGTGATTGGTGATGATAAATACAGTGTACGAGGAAGAGTTAAACATTACTATATAAAAATTGGGGTGTTCTAGTTATTTTGTCCAGTGCTGCTCCTGTGACCATGTTTCAATCCTGCACCTTTGTTTTACACATTCCAGTCATTCTTCTTTGGCCATGATCTGGTCCATCTCAATTCTGGTTCTTTTCCACCTTATAATCATGCTTCCATGTCCACTTTTCACGTTTACTATTCACATGTGGCTTTTTTGGGCGCCATGTTGACATTTTAAATTGTTTGTATTTTATGTATGCATCACTCTCTGATGGTCAGATAAAGAGGTCTTTATAACCTGAAATGCATTCTATTTGAGACTGTATAAACCTTGACTACCTTTATATAGAAGTGGTTCTTTGGACATATTTTATGTATATCCTGTCATTGTTACTATGTTTGACTGTCAACAAATGTTTATTTTACAGACTACGACCAGCAGATAAATTTATCTGGAAAAGTTCGATACAGAACCAGCATTGATTGGCCGAATGCTATACAGTCGGCCAATCAACACTGGTTCTTCTCCTCACCCAAAAAAACCTACAAAAAAGTCCAAACTTCCAAGTAGTAAAAGACTAGGGTTCACTGCATCCAGAACACTATGCTTAGAGATATGTGCTCAATACTTCTGAAAAATCCAGATGGTTTAAACAGGAAGCAAGTTAAGCTGATTGGGCCAGGACTCAGGCACAGGTGAATAAGTAGTTTCAGGCAGACAGATCATTTCAGGAACACTGGAACCTGGAGTTTAAGACCGGCATCTGACAGCATGCAAGTGGAGTTTAAATAGTCAGAAGGCCAATTGGATAGCAGCACTCTGAACTGCCGACAACCTGTAATGAGTTCTAGCACTGCAGAGAAACTTAACCCCTTCAGAGCCAAGACACACTAGAGCAATGATCATTAGTGCAGCTCATTGCGCGATCCACATGAGCGCTACCACAGAGACCACATGCCCAGTGTGAACATTCCCTTACCGCGCAGTCTATTCACTCGCAAAATGCTGTCCATGCCTGAACCTAACAGGCTGAAATAGCGAATATCGGGTCATAACACAGGATGCTGGAGTCACAATATATCTCCCCTAGATTCTGACATTTGTGTGGTCCAAGGCAGATCTTGAATAAGCTGCAGCCCTGGTTTGGGTCATAGGCTCGGTACTGGGCCATACAAGGCAGCTAAGCCTGCACTTCAGGGCAGATCCTGGAAGGGGAGGAATTGGCTGGGTCTGTCCTGACACTGAGAGCCTTTTGTTACAGTACAGTGTTGTTTTGGTTGATTTGTGTGGCTGGTAGTAAGCCACATGTACAGTTAGTATTTTCTGTTTACTTAGTGCTCAGACAAGCAGGTTTTGTTTTGACTGAAGATAAGGCTATTTTATTTTGCTTATCCTGTGCCTGATGTAAAAGTTTATTTATTTATTTATTTTTTTTTATATATAAACCGGTTTTTGCTGCAAGATTTGTGTTAATCTCTGACTGGATGGGTCCACACCACTGCTTCTATCAAGCTACCTTCCCCACATCGGTTACAATAGGCCATCAAAATAAAGATAATGAGAATAGTCCACATTCACTGACATTGAATTTAATGCTGTTGTGTGAATGTAGCATTAGTGTGAAGTTACTTTTATCTTATGCTTGTAGGTAAAAGTTTAAATTTATGATGTCTACTAAAAAGACAAAGATTTAATACTAAAGTTGTCACTTTACAATTTCAACTATCTTTATGGCTAGAATAAGATGCAGCCTTCTATCCTTTAGTATTAAGGTGATTCATATGGCTTTCTAGGATAAATCAGAATAGAAGTTGTAATTACTGAATATATACCTCTGAAACCAATATCATTAGATATAAATGTTCACACAAACAGTTATAAAATAATTAATATAGAAAAAGACAAAGTTACATTAAGTGCAGAAACATGTCATTTTTGATGATAATGATAGCGCTGTCTTCTGTGATCTATAACTTTCCTATTGATTGAACTGCAACGAGGAACATTTTTATTGATCTTAGGAATGTGGTTCTAAGTCTATTATTACCCCAGAGGGAAAGTTCATGTAAACGTTTAACACTAGTTATGATGGCAGCTGCCTGTGAGATAGATAGCCAATAATTTTTAATCAACAAACAATCCCAGAGGCTATGATAAATTGTAGCTTCTAAATAGTTCAATTTAAGAATAAAATGGTGGAATAACTTATTCTATAGATTATTTGTGGAGTATAATATATCATTAGCAGCATCAAGTAAAGTAATCGCTTCATTTCAGCAAAGGTCTAAACATAAATATTGGATGGTAAGCTGGTTTAATACTATACACACACTCTCAAATGGCTGCCATATAATGTATCTATACACATCAAATAAGTCATGTTACACACAGGTGTATTGGCCTGCTCTAGCTATATGGCCTGTATTAGCATTATATTCAACCAATCTTATACTGATGGTGGCATGCACATGAAATCAGTGAGTGTCATTTACCAAAAAGTTTAGCAGTGCTGTTGATCATAGAAGGACACCTATGAGGTGGTTATGAATTTTTATTTTTTTTTAACATTTCAGCTCTGAACTGACACTTATCACATCACAGAAAAATACAACTTTACGAAGATAATACCAATAAAACCTGCCAATAAAACCTACCTGAGGGGGGCACACAGTGTCTCAGTGGTTAGCACTGTAGCCTTGCAGCGCTGGAGTCCTGGTGTTCAAATCCCGCCAAGGGCAAAAAAACATCTGCAAGGAGTTTGTATTTTCTTCCCGTGTTTGCATGGATTTCCATCCCATATTCCAAAAAGACATACTGATAGGGAAAAAAAATGTACATTGTGATCTCTATGTAGGGCTTACAATCTACATTTGAAAAAAAAAAATAAAAATTTGGAGATATGCTCCAAATCCAGTGGACATCCAGTGGATGGACATTGAGATATGCAAAACCTATAAGTTCTTCTCAATAATAAGCTTCTCAATAATAAGCTGACTAGGACGATAACATGGATGTACTGTACTGAAAGGGCCACAGCAGGCGCCACCTGTTTAGAAGGATGAGGGCCTTTGGAGTCCAGGCGCACTTAGGGCCTTTTTATACTCTGTAGTGGCATCAACAATCTTCTTCGGAGTGGCCTGCTGGAGGAGACAGGAGTAGACTCCACAAGTTGATTAGAAGGGCCAGCTCTGTCCTGGGGAGCCCCTTGGACCCAGTGCAGGTGATGGGTGATACAAGGATACTGTCCATGGTAAGTTCCATGATGGAGAATAACTCCCATCCCATGTATGAGACTGTGATAGCACTGGGCAGTACTGTCAGTGACCAACTGCTTCACCCCAAGTGTGAGAAGGAGCGCTATTGGAAGTCACAATCAACACCGAGCTAAGCAGAGATCATTCCATACAGAGAACTGGTAAGATCCTTAAGTTGTGACATCCCTCTTTTTTTTTTTACCTTTATCTTTTTATTTGTACCTACTGTGACTGTAATGTCTCTATCGTGGAGTTTTTGTACTTGCATTATTATTGTATTATCCATGCTGCTGTAACACATGGAATTTCCCCATGATGGGACTATTAAAGGATTATCTTATCTTCAACAGATAAAAAAATAGGTATTGGCATCATTGCCAGTGTCCAGCAGTCCCTAATGCAGACTGCCTTCAGGACTCAACAGATAAAAACAGGTAGTAAATTCAGAAGTGATTTTGTACCAAAACATACCAATAAACTGTGTTTGGGTGAACAATTCAAATAATGAATAGTGAATTACAATTCTCATATAATTATGTCAAAGGTGTGTAAATACTATAAATTACTACATTTTAAATACAATAAATAGGAATGTATATAATATAATGAATGTGCTGCAACCCAATGCAGGGAACCAGAGGATGGGAGTAGTAGTGATGGTGGAGATATTACATAGTAATATTACTGTGTACACGTGGGACTCTGCTACAGCCTGGAAACCTACCATCACCCACCTACCCCAGGAGTTATGGAAGCTTGGCAAGAGAACAGCACCATGTATACCTGGATGGCTTCAGACTTCTTTGGGGAAGTAGAGCACAGTGGTAAGGAGGAGGAGGAGGGCTTGTGATGAAGGACATTTGGGGCATTTTTTGTGGTTAATGGACAATAGCACTGATGCAAGATACCGAACTATCAGCTGTGAGCATGAGATCTCACTACGTACCAAAGAACTACCACATGTTATCATGATAGCTGCATATGTCCCCCACCTCTGCAAAAATGTTTTTCTGCCTTATATCTACATGCTGTGACCCCTCCTCCTCGTGTCCTCCAACCACATTCGGCTGTATTATTAACATCACTCCACACAGAGAACTAAATGATCCTGCAGTATGTCTGTGTTTCTTTCGTTTTAGTTGCTATGATTCATAGGATTTCTCTATCTGCCATGAGCGTCTATGTGTTTCTCTCTTGTTATATACTACTGTACCCTCTATGAAACTGTATCACTGAAATTTCCCCATTGTGGGACTATTAAAGGAATATCTTATCTTAGTAGGCCAAGTACACTTAACTGAAGTCCTCCAACCCAACCTCCTAGGCCAGACACCGATGAGGGGGGACTGCGTGGTTTCTGATGGTGGTGGTAGTTGTTCTCCCAGGGTGCTTCCAGTCAGAGAGGGGTCCTCTCACATTGTCAGGATTTGAACCTAGGGACTGCAGTGTCCCAGGCGGCAGCTCTGCAAACTGAGCTATTCAGCCTCCTGGACAGCTCCAGTGCTGATCCGAGCCTAGTTCCCGCTGGCTCTAATTCCAGTTCCTGCCTCTCTGGGTTGCTCCACCCCGTTCTCTGATTGTGCATCCTATTTAAGCCCAGCCTTGCACTTCCTGCTTTGTGAGATTATTGTGCTCTGCATATGATCAAGCTGCCTTACTGCTCTGCTGTCAACGCAGACGCTCATCTCATCTCATCTCGTGTACTGACTACTGGCTTGTTCCTGACCACGGTATTTTCTCTCTCCTCAAACTCTGATGCTCACCTCGTGTACCGACCTCTGGCTTTCCCTTCTGACGATTCCTTGGACTCTGATTTGGCACCTCACCGCTCGACTGTTACCGAACCCTTGGCTAGCTCCGGACCACGTTTCCAGCCTTACAAGTAAGTCTCCATCCAGGTGGTAGCAACCTTAGACTCCAAACCAGACCCAAAACTGTTACACACATGCTGAACCATGAGCTGGTATTCGGAAGGTCCCTGATGGTAAGCACAGCAACAACTCAGGAGGCAGTTGGTGCAGTTTAGGGAAGGTGAACTTTACTCTGAGAACAATGTAACTCAACTTGTGCAGCTTCGCGATGGGCGGAAGTATTCTCCACCTGGTTGGAGTTTACTCTACTCCAGATAATGTATAATACTCTGTCTCTCCCAGTAAAGAGTATGGGGTTGACTAAACCAAAGTCTCAAGGGCCCAGAATCCTGAATACAATTGAGTCCTGACTAAGTCAGGGGTGGATTGAAAGGGAATGCAAAATATAAAAGTACTCATAAACCTTTCCCTTCTTTTACATACACTCCTGACTTTGGCTAAAAAACAAACAAAAACAAAATGCAACAATATCTGCAATAAAAAAAAAAGCATCCTCCCCCTCAAAATCCAAGAATCTCACTGGGTAGGTAGATAGATAATTCATCTAGTCTACATAAAATATATTGTAAAAGTCCATTTAAACAGGTGTCCATAAAATCTCATTCCTTTCAAAACAAAGAATGATTGGGAAAGGGAAATTTAAATAGCGACTGCAAAACCTCTAGGTGTGATATTCTCTTAAATATATGTCCAGAGAGCTGCCATCAATAATAGGAAAGGCTTCACATTTCAACAAATCTTCCAACTTTAGAAAAACTCAATCATTTTCTTAGATTGATCCTTAGTAAAATCAGTATTGACTTCAAAAAGGTCTGCTGTAAGGGCATCCATTCCTGTAAACTGTGAGATGAGCAAATTATTTATATTGTATCTTCCAACCAGAAAGTATAATATATTTGCAGACCTGATAGATGTACAGTGATCAAGAAAATCCAATAGGCAGCTAGTGAAGAGGTAATCTAGACGACCATGTCAAATATCCCTGTGTGGGTAAATTCATTTTGATAGGTTATGTGCTTCCTTTGATGCACTTATTTTTTGCTGATTCATTTTTTGTAAGTTTACTGTAAAATGACTATAGTACTTCTCATTTTAACATAAATGCCTGCTATCTCAAGTAATAGAAGTTATATTGGTTTTATTATAGATTTCTTTGGTTTGTCCTCTGTGGTTCCTGATGGTTATTGCTGCTGCCATCCAAAACAATTGCATCTATTTTTTGCTATTGCGTCTCATAGGCAACACTGCTTTCAATCAAATCAATTAAAATAGCACTTTAAAGGGATACTAAAGAAAGCTACCCTACAATTTATTTATAGGAATAGGTTAAGAGAATCTTTAGCACGGTTAGCACCTAAGTCTTTTGCTAGTTACCATCTCAAACCCACTGTATCTATAGGAGAGGATCTGGTGATCTGTCTCTGTATAAGGGCAGCTTCAATAGGAGACACTAAGGAGAGCTACCCTAAAATTCATTTATAGGGATGGATTAAGAACCTTTAGCACCTAGGTCCTTTTTTTTGTTGCCATCTTAAATCCTCTATATCTATATAGGAGAATCTCGAGATTTGTCTCTGTATAAGGGAAACTTTAATATGAGACACTTTCAGTCCTTGTCAGTGGGGGATTTTTGAGACTGACAGACAAATTCATTTTCTTTTTTTTACCTATCATTCCCCTTTAATTCCCCTTAGGGGTTGGCTGTAAACATGGCCTAGGTGGCATCTCAGGTGTGTATTTTTGTTTCCGTCCATTATGAGGTTTATAAATACAAGTTAAATTTTAATTTCATCTATTTGAGACTTATCTAACAAGTAAAATTTATACTCTCTACACAGTATAATGACCTATTAGTGCCTGTTGTTAATGCTCCAACACAGTATTATGCACCATTAGTGCATCCCATTACAATGTATAGCGTCAACAATCGCACATTATACCACGTGGAGGCTACTATTGGCGTTTGGGTATGTGTGCTTTACCTGTTACAGGTTATCCCTCTTTATCTTCCCTAGCATACCAGTTAGTGACATTGACCCCCTACTTCATTTGACCACTAGGGAAGGTTAAAATATGAAATATTTCTCATAATTTTTCCAAAACTGGGGTGCGGCTTAATATTAACCAAAAGGTGGGGTGTGGCTTATAGTCAAACGTCTTATTGTCCAAAAAATATGGGTACTTTATTGAGTATACTTTCATAAGAGACCAAGATCACTGCACTAACAACCAGGAGATATTGCTACTTTAAAAATACAGTCAGGAATTTGAGCTTTATATGCAGCCATATATACCTATTTAATCCCTACAGTAAGTATAAGACATTCAAGCAGTAGCCTGTTAACTTATAACAATGAAAACTGAAAGACATTCAGAAGCTGATATTGCTTAAGTGTTGCTATCTATTATTTTTTAATCTTTTTTACAATAGAGATCAGTTTATTGACTGGAATAGAGAGGACCATGCAGGTTCCTTTAGAGAAGCCCCTATAGGTATAACTATTATTATTGACTGTTAAAGTTTACCAGTATATTCATTGCTTTCAGTTACTGTTTCTCGGGAATGGTCATTGAGGCAACCCCACCAGAATATGGGGTGGAGGATAGGGAGGCACAATGCTGAAGACAATACATTTCTTTGGAGATATAGATAGATGTATGTCTGTGTATGGGGCATAATGCAAATGTGCCTCTATCCTCCTATCTACTAGGGGTAATACTTTCTTATATTGAAACACTGGACCTTATTAAAATATATCCTAGATTTTTATTTTTCTACATGATACACTCTCACACATCCATGGTATATCAGGGAATTAAAGCAGATGGGGCAAGAGAGCAGTAGGCACCAGTACTTCCTCAATCAGCCAAAGTCAGTGACTACATGACAAACATTTATAGCCTAAACCTCACCCCTTGTACTTACCACTCCAACCCTAACATCATAATAAGGATTGTGGACTTCCAGTCTTACTACTACCCCCATCTACTCTACTGTGATCATTGTAACATGACGCTACTACACTCAACCCATACAAATTGTGATGACATGAGATTTCCACTAAGTATACTGTATATAAGAACATTCATGACTTAATATTAAAACACACAAGGGAACACACCTTCAGAGATAGGAGATACCCAACAAGGCACACATTCTTGTATAGAAAACACTTAATTAGACCCTCATGTGTCTGAATAAGTCAGCAGGATGGTACTGCCATTCATATGCTAGAAAAAGTGGGCTATGACCATCATCAACAAAATAAAAGCTTATTGTAGGGTAAGACAATCATTGAATTCAGTGTGCTACCGTCTCAGCCACAACACACTCATATGGTATAACCAGCTGTCCATGACATTACTAGTTCATCCACATATGATATTATAGAATTAGCCATGCAGTCAGCCAGCATTATGTGACAGGTAAGAAATTGATGGAATTTGATTCCTCCAGCTCCTGGGTGTCATAATACAGACCTCAAGAGATCACTCTTTGTGGCATATCTCAGACACCAAGGAAGAAAACTCGCATTAAAGTCTTGAACTCCCCATGCTTTTGGATGAACAAGGAAAAGGATTTTACATCATTCAAACCCAGTGGTTTGATAGTTAAGTCCACTGGGTTTCTTTTCGTGAGATTTTCCAATCCCATTCACCTTTCAAAAGACCCCTGTATTGAAGGGCAAATTCTTTTGATCCCCTGAAATTTCAAGCATTTGGGATCACATCCCAGGTATGTTTGTTGACTGGACTGTCTTCTCTGTAGGATATTGTCTACCTGGTAAAGGACTCATCTCCTAAACTCACTGACTATTTTTTGGACAAGGACACATTACCATGTACCACCAGAAAGGCAATTCAATGGGGATCAATTTTGGCCATGAATTTCATGTTAATGTATTTGTTATTAAGGGCTCCAATACAATCCTTGATAGATCTCACTATCCCTGCATTATCTTCATGAAAACACGAAGCTTCTCCCATCAGCCCAAACATTTATTAGCATAGGTAGGTGCTCCCCATTGCTGTCGATTGTAGCTGTTGGAAGAAGTGCCCATCAAAAAAAAAAAAAAAAAAGTTCCTTATATCTATTAAAAGAAATTAAAAGGTGCATTACCCGTTCAAGCATCCTATGTATACTGCTAGTTTATCTAATTTCAGGAGTTTTCCTAAATACATTGCTTTAGCAATGCTGCTGTATTTGTCTGATATGTAAACAATGGGAGGGATAATTTAACATATATCATCTCCTTGGTCGCTGTCCTATATTTGATAACAGGTGGGAGGATGACCCACTGCTCTCTGAGAGGACTGAGTTTTTTCTTTCATGCAGTTCTGCGGTCAGGACAAGCAGTTCAGCTAACTATAGTTTGCTGCTAAATACTTATCTTTCTATACAAACTCATGGATATAATTGAGTTTACTGCAAGTCCTTCATTTTTTTTTCTCTCCATATCTGGAAAAACCTCTCCAAGTCTCCAAATACTGTGCATAATATATAATCTTCACTTATATTAGACTTCTAGTAATCATAGAAAATAATCTCATGGTAAAGGTAATGTCTATATCTATTGAGGTTCTTCATAGTGTACTGTCCATCAGTCAAAGCCACCAGCAGCTTGTGGAAGAATACAGTAAGTGAGAAGAGACAGCAGACAAAGCTACTGAGAGAGTGAGATGGGAAAACCTCTTTAATTATCTCTATTAAAAGTTATGTTTTAATGTGAAATACATTAGAGATGAGCGTACACTAAAATGTCCAAGGTTCGAAATTCGATTCGAACAGCCGCACACTGTTCGACTGTTCGAACGGATTTCGAACCTCATTATAGTCTATGGGGGGAAATGCTCGTTTCAGGGGTATGCAAAATTTGATAACATTATACTTACCAAGTCCACGAGTGACGGTCGGGCTGGATTCTCCTTGAAGTCTTCTCCCGGCGCAGCGCCCCCGCGGCGTCTTCCGGCTGGAATTCACTCTGCCTAGGCATCGGGGCCTAGGCAGAGCCGACTGCGCATGCGAGGGCATGCCTGCGCAGTCGGCTCTGCCTAGGCCGGATGCCTGGGCAGAGTGAATTCCAGCCGGAAGACGCCACAGGGACGCTGCACGGAGAAGACTTCTAAAGGTAAGAGAAGAACCAGCGTTGATTGGCAATGTATAGCATTCTGCCAATCAACGCTGGTTCTGCATCGAACCTTAAACTTCGAACAGCTAGAAGTGTTCGATTGAGTACGAGTATTTTGAATACTGCAGTATTCGATCGAATACCTACTCGATCGAACACTACTTGCTCATCTCTAAAATACATATTTCATGCTTTGAAGTGATTTGATCTATATTTAATAGAACTGACCCTCTGAATTGTTTGCATAGAATTGGATGAATGGGGAAAACTCCAAGAACTGCTATTGTAATACACAACTAACTTCTTGAGAAAGCAGAGGAATTAATACCACTGCAATATATTTCTATATATAATATTTATGAAAAACTTTTTGGTTCTAGAGATTGTATGGTATATGCATATTTTATGCAGTCCATTTTTTTTTGTTATTGTAACTATATTCTAAAAATAAACACATGACTACACTAAAAATCTAAGCATCAAAAGGGGAGCAATGAAGCTGGAACAAAATGACCTGGTTCTTCTACATCATGTTCATCGTTTGTCCCTGTACATTATACTCACTCTTTGTTATATTAATATATATCTTTTTGGCAGTGATTGTATAATTGTGTTGGATATGTTTTTCTGGCTTTTATTTATGATTTATGCAGTCTCTAATGAATACTTTTAGCAGTAAACTACCATGTTGCATGGTAGTGTTGTAAATTAATGGTAAAATGTTTCAGAGAAATGTACTAATTCAAGCCTGCAGAACTCTATTAATATGAATTGAAAATAAGAGATAATTATTACCAGGTAATGTGTTCAGCATGAGAAGTTCACAGAATAATGATATTGTTTTTCGTTATCTGCAATGTCTTTTTTTGTTCACATACATATCTGGTTTAACTGATAATTCATATAAATAATGGATAAATGCATAATATATATTATCAATCTGGTTAGCACATACATATTGAACACATTTTTGTCTTGTTTACAGGTCTCATTTTACTTTTCAAAATAAAATTCACCATTCTTTACATATAGATCTGTCTTAATTAACTGATTGCTGTCAATGAACTGTTAGGGAATTGTCAGTTAAGCAATTCCCCAGTTGCTGCTGCTGAAACATGGGAGGAAGTGAATGACAGAGACTGAGTCCTAATGCTCAACCCACTCTCAGTCCCTAACTATTTGCCTCAACTATCCTAGGCGGTAGAGGACAACTGAGCGATGGTCCTTTCCTATAATACAAGTGTATGCACAAAACACAGGCAAGACAAACAGAAATGGATATCAAGAGAGCCAAGGGTCAGAACCAATTGGGCAGCACAGTACAAAATTGAAACATGAAGAAGAGTAAAAATGGAAAAGCAAGATCAGACCTATATAATCAGAGAAACAGAGCGACACTTACTACACCTCAGGGAAACTAATAGCAAACAACCAAGAGAGGAAAACTATACAGAGGGTAACAAGCTTGATTGGGAAGGAAGGATGTCAAAGAGCTACTAATGTTATCTCCTTGGCACCCAGAGGAACTGGGTGCTAAAGAGCACTGGCTATACTGACACACTGCAACAAATATTAAGCTGTGCTAAAGCAACATGAGCAGATCATAAATGAACATGCCTCCTGCGCCATACCATGTGACTGGAGGATGGTGCAGAAGTCAGAGTGGGCAAAGATGTTACATGAACACCTTTATGTTTCTTTCAATAAAGGTTTTTTTTTTAATTGAAGCTTGAAGATGGCCAACATCAGAAGGGAGTGCGCTGGAGCCAGGGAGAGGTAAGTAACAGTGTTTATGTTTGTATCCTCCCCTGGGTCTCCGATTATTATACTCTGGGGTCTGAAAAGACTCTAGAGTATAATAATTGTTCATGGGTGGTCCACAATGGGGCACAATACTGTGTGCAGGGGCCACTATGGAGAATCATACTGTGTGCAGGGGGGGCATGTCAAAAGTTCTTCACGGGGCCCTGCTATTCTTAGTTATGCCACTGCCTTTAATTAGATGTAGATTGCCCTCCAAAAAAGAACCTTGGAAGAGAATCCATGACATCGCCCTTATCATTAGAAGTGCAATTATTTCAGGTAGCAAAGTCATCACTTAATAGCCTCTCTTTTCTCTTAGCCCTCCTTCCTCTGGAGTGCTGTGAAGTGAATTCTATGCTGCAGTCTGAATTCTTGTCTTTACAGGTCTGTTTGGCTAAAAAAAAAAAAAAAAAAGGTATAAATCATTTATGTGCTGCAGGTGGTACGGCGGCATGTCCACCCCTCTACATCAGGCTTTATTCCTTGTTCTATGGGCAGGCAAATAAAGTGTGAAACATAAGTTTCACCAGCATGGTACAGTATTAATTCATAAACAAATACATGTAGCACAAGAAACAGCATTCAAACATCTTTAATCTAGGTTTGTCCCCCACCAAATACAAGGTATATATTAATTTTTGGCCAGACAGTGGTTTACGCCTTATGTTAGAATTTAATATGAGCTAAAAGGAGTGCAAAGTGCAAACTTTACTAAACAATAATCAATATTGTATAATTGTATAAGGCTCCACGTTGCGGAAACACAGCTTTTTTTTTGTTGCAGATTTTTTTTTTTTTTGAGCCAAAGCCAAATATGGCTACTATAGGAATGGGAATTATATAAGATGATCTTATACTTCTACTTTCTGCTCAATCCATTCCTGACTTTGGCTCAGAAAATCGCAACAAAATCTGGAACAAAAAAAGCAGCGTTTCTGCAACGTGGGGCCTCAGCCTAAAGGTGGCTATTTTTCCAGTTTAGTATGATTTATTGCTTCAGTAAGAATTTTTGGAAAACAATACCTATTTATGTTTGAAGATTAGGGCATGATATTTGGTGCATCAATATATTAGTGACTTGCCTCTGACGTAAAACATATAGTTTGGGAACTATAATATTTTGGATGGGATACTTGGCTAATAATTTCTATACATCTTTTTTAATGTCTAGAGGCAAATTTGCTTTGAAATTGAGAAGTAATTTCAATAAAATATACAGTAACCCTTGTCCTGTGGAGGATACACCAAGCAAGAAACAAGAATTTTTTTTCTCATGAGCCAGTGGTCTGGTAGGAAGTTCTTTATGAGAATGCTTTCTTCCATCACTATAAATTTCAGTATATAGGCATACTTAAGAATATATTATTAAATTAATTTGTATTTGGCAGCATAGCTGCATTTATAGCTGAAATGAAAATTTTAGCACTTCCTGGAAATGTTAGAGAGTAACTTAGAAAGATCAGAATAGCCATACTAGTGAGTTATTTTTACTGTATATATGATTTATCTCTGAAGTCGGCTTTCCATTGGCCTAACCTTATGGGGTACTTTGGAGTAACATTTTAGCATCATGCTCAAAATTCGCTTCCGGTCTATAAAATATTCCACTGACTCTAGGGTAGCTAAAGATAACATACCCAGAACATAGGAAAACTAAAATTAATTGCACATGTATTATTTTTAACTTTAGTTGGGTTACTCAGGGTTATAAATAGCTAAAGAAAAGAGAAGACTTATGCTTTTTATTTTGAAAACTTACATCCCCATTTTAGCTTTTAAAAGTAATTTTTTTCGTGATAGATCTACACTACCTTATCACTGCTACATGTGGTGATACACAGACATCCCAACTGCTATACCCAGTGATCAACCATACAAGCAACATATGCTCTCATTGCCATAAACAAATTATACTGAATTATACTGTTACTTCCCAAATGTAAACTTCATTCAAATGAATTTAAATACATGAAAATATATGCTCAGAAGCAGGAAAAATCAGTATTTAAAATGCAGACATTCGAAATTACATAAGGATAAGTTATATTTTATTTCACACAGACATCACAGAATTTATGATTTCTCTGAATAAAAAAAAAATTTAAAAGATTTTTTTTCCCCATGAAAACAAGTTATCCCCTATCCATAAAATAGGCGATAAGTTGCAGATCACAGGAGGTCTGACTGTTCTGAACCCCACTCCTATGGAGATTACCATACTACGTTCTGAAGGGAGCAGTGGATGGGCACTTCTCCATTGATTTTAAAGAGATAGCCAAACATACCAAGGGGGATATATTGCTTTCATGGGAAAACCACTGAATTTTCATGAAAAGCTAAAATATGTGCAAGATCTTTCTGGGCAGTCTGTTTTAAGTCTATAGAAGTCTTAAACATGATGTCCAGTTTACTGATAATTATAGTCTTCTGCTAGTCTGCCAATATTAACTATATAATTACAAATAGCTAGCCCAGGTGACCATAATGTAGGAGATCCTGCAACAGTGGACTGTAAATACAGGGCAAATATACACAGCCAGGCATTTAAAACACAAGAAAAAAAATCTATTAGAGTCAGTAATGTTGCTAGCTGTCTATAAATAAAATCCCATCTGTAATAACACAGTCAGAAATAGATGCAAGTACATAGAAGACTTGTCTTACATTGCAAGATGTGACATTTGCAGAATCCTTAGTCTTTTGCACACAGGAACAGTTTGCAGACATATCTGGGCAGGCTGCGAGAAGAATCAACCACACCCTTTTCCATTCAATGTGTGAAGAGAGAAAAGCACCACCCTCTACACTCACTTTCTGTCTTGCCTATAACCATGAACCTATGGGCAAACTTCCTTGGAAACAAATGAGTGAACAGCAAATTACCTAAAAGGGAGACAACTAGTGGTAGGAAATTTTGATATTTTTCAGGCAGAAAGGAGCCACATTTATAATTAAATTAAAGCAGAACTATAAGCAGGGATCCCTATAATTATTTTAATTTAATGTTTTAATTATTACAATAAATGTTAAGATACAGAGTCCCAAAAAACAAATCCATAAAAAAAAAGCAAATAAAAAAAATGGAACAATCTATAGGTTGTCTAATGGGATACAGAGGTGGAACCATCCATTTAAAACTGACCCCTACAATCACAGGCTTCAAGAAGGCCCTGAAGACTCACCTATTCCGGAAGGCCTACAACCTCCAATAACACTATCACCGTACCGCCATCTGAACAGTCTCTCCCTTCACCTTTTGTCTCTAACCTTCTTTCCACAGACTGCAAGCCCTTGTTGGCAGGGCCCTCTATCGCACTGTACCAGTTGGTAAATTTTAGTATTATATTTGTTTGTATACTTTATGTATTGTATGTAAACCCTCAAATGTAAAGCACCATGGAATTAATGGTGCTATATAAACAAAAAAAAAAAGAAGTTATGTTACAATATTTATAATATGTTAGTTTGGGTTATATGTATTTTACATGAGACAAGACTTCTCTTCAAACCCCTTTTTCTGAGCCAACTTTCCCTACATGAAGTTGATTCAAGGAAATGCTTAATTTTCAGATGATATTTCATGTAACAGCCAGCATGGAAGTTCTGCTACTGCTTCAAAAATTACAGAGGAAAATTGGCAGAAAGTTGTCATCACTTTTTACTTTACAGATGTGAATTGGCTGTTAGAGTTATGTGATAAATTACTGAATTTATTTCTTATTGTTAATCTGACACTAGTGAAACAGCTTGATCAAATCAAGTAAGCTTTCATTAAAATTGTCTCTAGATGTAGTTTGCTTCTAGTGTCATCACAACTGTAACAAAAATAACAGGATAATGAGCTATATGGAATAACATCAAAACAGTTGCAGGTACGTCAAACAATTTAGCAGTTATTAGTTACAACCCAGTATATATGATTTTATTACATTACATTGTAATCTCAGGTTTATCTGCTCATTCACAAGACTGACACTTACTATGTTTCTAATTACAAGTTAATTTTAACATATTGAAAGAACCAAAAGCTCTTCTGCAGGGCTCCTTTATTGTACTTTGTAACATTTCTATTATGTTGCTTTGCTGTGGTAATGTTTTGTTCTGGATTTCCTTCTGTGTAAAAATTGAAATATATTACAGTCCTATGAAAAAGTTTGGGCACCCCTATTAATCTTAATCATTTTTTGTTCTAAATATTTTGGTGTTTGCAACAGCCATTTCAGTTTGATATATCTAATAACTGATGGACACAGTAATATTTCAGGATTGAAATGAGGTTTATTGTACTAACAGAAAATGTGCAATATGCATTAAACCAAAATTTGACCAGTGCAAAAGTATGGGCACCCTTATCATTTTATTGATTTGAATTCCCCTAACTACTTTTTACTGACTTACTGAAGCACAAAATTGGTTTTGTAACCTCAGTGAGCTTTGAACTTCATAGCCAGATGTATCCAATCATAAGAAAAGGTATTTAAGGTGGCCAATTGCAAGTTGATCTCCTATTTGAATCTCCTCTGAAGAGTGGCATCATGGGCTACTCAAAACAACTCTCAAATGATCTGAAAACAAAGATTGTTCAACATAGTTAGTTGTTCAGGGGAAGGATACAAAAAGTTGTCTCAGAGATTTAACCTGTCAGTTTCCACTGTGAGGAACATAGTAAGGAAATGGAAGACCACAGGGACAGTTCTTGTTAAGCCCAGAAGTGGCAGGCCAAGAAAAATATCAGAAAGGCAGAGAAGAAGAATGGTGAGAACAGTCAAGGACAATCCACAGACCACCTCCAAAGAGCTGCAGCATCATCTTGCTGCAGATGGTGTCACTGTGCATCGGTCAACTATACAGCGCACTTTGCACAAATAGAAGCTGTATGGGAGAGTGATGAGAAAGAAGCCGTTTCTGCACGTACGCCACAAATAGAGTTGCCTGAGGTATGAAAAAGCACATTTGGACAAGGCAGCTTCATTTTGGAAACAAAAATTGAGTTGTTTGCTTATAAAAAAAAGGCGTTATGCATGGCGTCCAAAAAGAAACAGCATTCCAAGAAAAACACATGCTACCCACTGTAAAATTTGGTGGAGGTTCCATCATGCTTTGGGGCTGTGTGGCCAATGCCGGCATCGGGAATCTTGTTAAAGTTGAGAGTCGCATGGATTCCACTCAGTATCAGCAGATTCTTGAGAATAATGTTCAAGAATCAGTGACGAAGTTGAAGTTATGCCGGGGATGGATATTTCAGCAAGACAATGATCCAAAACACCGCTCCAAATCCTCAGGCATTCATGCAGAGGAACAATTACAATGTTCTGGAATGGCCATCCCAGTCCCCAGACCTGAATATCATTGAACATCTGTGGGATGATTTGAAGCGGGCTGTCCATGCTCGGCGACCATCTAACTTAACTGAACTTGAATTGTTTGTCCAAAATACCTTTATCCAGGATCCAGGAACTGATTAAAAGCTACAAGAAGCGACTAGAGGCTGTTATCTTTGCAAAAGGAGGATCTACTAAATATTAATGTCACTTTTCTGTTGAGGTGCCCATACTTTTGCACCGGTCAAATTTTGGTTTAATGCATATTGCACATTTTCTGTTCGTACAATAAACCTCATTTCAATCCTGAAATATTACTGTGTCCATCAGTTATTAGATATATCAAACTGAAATGGCTGTTATAAACACCAAAATATTTAGAACTAAAAATGATTAAGATTAATAGGGGTGCCCAAACTTTTTCATAGGACTGTATTTCCAATGAAAACAGCCAATGCTAAAGTATATTTATTATGTTCTGTTCAGCTGTATTAAAGGAAGTACCAAAAATTTGTTTTTCGAGCTAGATTTTCAATTTTAATTAAGGCAATGGGTTTTCAAAAGCTAACAAGTCAATGGAAGGCTAGCACGCATCGGCAGGTAAACAACAGGGATTGAACGTCCTCCTGTGATGGGCCTGGTCCTGAATGAGACTCCCACTCCTGACATCTGGTAAGACCGTTCATTTTTGTCATCTTAATTGGCAGACTATAACGAACAGTTGGTGGTCAGTATGCTTTATGGTTATCACTTAAAGTGACATTGCCAAAAAATCTCTATTTTTGTGGACTCATTAGCACATATGAGTATTTTTTCTATGTATTGTCTCCAATAGGGGAATTTTTAAAAGCCATTGTTTGTGAGCACTTTTTATAATAATAATGAATAAATGTTAAGTTTTATGCATCAGTGCGCTGCTAAATAACTGATTTACCTGTTGCAAATCATGTCCCAAGATATTGTTGGGGAGACGTGAGGGCTCGATATTTTTGCTGGTTTATTTATTTGTCAATATAACTGAGCATGGCTGGATTGCTGTCTGTTGGTTTGAACAAAGAGGCATGGCTAAGTGAAGCTAAAGAGGTATTTTCCGAAAAAAACTTTGTACAAAAAAGATATACTCCATCCTTCAATACGGCATTTAAGGATCTTACAGCAGCCTTTAAGGAACAAATAGTTTCGTGGTGGGAGATCCAGAGTTTGGAAAACTATATAAAAAACGGTATAGTTCCTAGAGGCCTAAGGGTGGGACTACTTCCCGCGAACCGCATTAGGAGTGCTTATTTATTAGCCAAGTGGGAAAAAGAAGCCACAGGCTTTTCATTGAGATTGCTTCAGCTGCTTTTGGAGGAGGAGAAAAGTCATCTGGAGGTGTTGGAAAATCAACTAAAAGAACACTTAGAAATAATTAAGAAGTTTCAGGGTGAATCTGAGTTTGGGTCAAAGGAAATTCAGTTACAGAATACGCTTGATAAATTTCAATATCATTTGAAAGAACGGAAACACAAACAATTCGCACGAGACTTACAAGATTTCAGGGAGAATAAAGTTTATAGCACGATAGGGGATAGATCCACGTTCAAAGGAGGAGAAACAGATATATCCTCAACTGATACAGAAAGATCTGATTCTGAGACTCGTATTAAAACAAGCAGAGGTAGAACAAGGGGAAGAGGAAGGGGACGAGATAGAGGCAGTAGGACACAGACAGGGGGTTTTTTAGAACAATCATACCTCCTGAGGAATCGGAATCCAACTCAAGCTCAACAGAGCTCCAAGTGATTAATTTGTCCTCTATCCCTATTACTGAAACCGAGATGTGTGTTTTGAGTAGAGGCCTTTCCTTTGTTCCCAGCTCTGATCTTGACGTCTTTAATTGGGTGAAGGATTTACATCTCTTCACCCGAAAACTTAGGTGGAAAAAGTTTTTCTGTAAACAGGATGAGAGGTTAAGCTCGGAGCTGGGTATCTCAGTAGATCTGTTACCTGATGTAAGACTGCTAGCTGGTTTAGGAGAGGAAGTTGGGGAAACAACTGGATGTGGTCCTTTCACGAATCTTCAGGTTAAAAATTCTAAACTTCCCCCTATAGGTGAAATATCCTGTATTGATGTATTTCTTAGTAAGGTGACATCGGACTTAGAGAAGATTAAGCACACGCATTGTCCCCTAAATCTAAATAGAGCAGAAATGGAAGCTCTTAAAAAATTGGAATCCAACAAGGAGCTGGTTATTAAACCGGCGGATAAGGGGGGCAATGTGGTGCTTATGAATGTCTCCCAATATATTGGGATGTGTGAGTCCTTACTCCTGAATAAAGAGAACTATGCGATTCTGCGAAGCAATCCAACTGTGGAATTTAGTGGCGCTTTACGTAGTTTACTAGTGGAAGCAAAAATGTCTAATTTGATTTCTGATAAGGAATTTGAATTTTTGATGCCATTACATCCAATGGAGGCGACTTTTTACTGTCTGCCGAAAGTCCACAAAGGCCTGTCCCCCCTAAAGGGACGTCCAATAGTGTCGGGTGTTAACAGCTTATGCCAGAATGTGGGTATATATCTGGACAAAATGCTTAGACCGTATGTGACTTCTCTTCCCTCATTCATACAGGATACCTCTGACCTACTACGTAAGCTAGAGGGAGTATGCTTGGATGAGGAGGTTATCTTGTGCTCTATTGATGTGGAGGCCTTATATTCATCTATACCGCATCAATGGGGCATGAGAGCAGTTGGCCATTACTTGCGTTCGCGAAGGAATCAGTACCGCGCCCACAGCCAATTCATCCTCGATCTTCTCGAATTTTCCCTCACCCATAACTACTTTGTCTTTAAAGGGCAGCACTTCCACCAGCTCAGGGGTACCGCCATGGGGAATCCATGTGCGCCCACTTATGCGAACTTGCTCCTGGGCTGGTGGGAGGAGACAGTGGTTTTTGGGGAGGAGTACGAGGAATTCACCAATCGAATTGAGCTGTGGGCGCGGTACATTGATGACGTGCTGGTCTTGTGGAGAGGTACGCCTGAATCTTTCCAGAAATTCGTTGAACATCTGAATGAAAATATAATAGGCCTATCATTCACATATGAAATAGGTGGTTCTTCGCTCCCATTTCTGGATGTATTAATCTCAAGGGGACTAAATGGCACACTTGAAACAAAGGTGTACAGAAAAAGTACAGCCACGAATTCCTTCTTGAGATGGGACAGCAGTCACCCGTACCCACTAAAGAGGGGGATTCCTCGTGGCCAATACCTGAGACTGAGG
Organism: Leptodactylus fuscus; assembly: GCF_031893055.1. Taxonomy (NCBI): domain Eukaryota; kingdom Metazoa; phylum Chordata; class Amphibia; order Anura; family Leptodactylidae; genus Leptodactylus; species Leptodactylus fuscus. Next base: position 122,426,325 of record NC_134269.1, read on the forward strand.
AGAAATTGTTCTGGGGGGCAGGCCTTTGTGGATCAGGCAGCAGAATTAAGGTCCCGTTTCCGAAAACGGGGATATCCAGATGAGATATTAAGAGAGGCTTACAAATCCTCTTTGGCTAGTGATCGCACCCAACTGTTAAGAGCTAAAGAGAGAAACAAGAGCTCGGACGATGTGGTCCGTGTAATTGGAACATATGACAATGGAGCATCGGAGGTGAGAAAAATATTGCAGCGCCACTGGGATATTCTAACCCTTGACCCAGATATAAAAGCGGCAGTTGGAGATAGACCACAGATAACGTTTCGCCGGGGTAGATCCCTGCAGGATCGTCTGGTGCATAGTCACCTGAATATACAAAAGAATCCAACATGGTTGTCCCCACCAAAGGGTTGCTTTAAATGTAGTGGATGCTCTACCTGCAAAAATCTGGAGACAGGCAGACAATTTTTTTCTGAGGTTCTGAAGAAGGTCTTTGAAATCAGACACTTCATATCATGTAGATCAAAAGGGGTGATCTATAAGATCACTTGTCAATGCAAGTTAGAATATGTAGGCAAAACAAATAGGGAGCTTAGAAGAAGGATTGGTGAGCACCTGGGGGACATACGGAATCAGAGGGATACACCAGTTGCGAGACATGTCAATTCCTGTCATGGGGGTGATTTAAACTGTATACGATTTATGGGTATTGATCTGGTTAAGCCACATCAAAGGGGAGGAGACTGGTCAAAAATGACGTTGCAGCGAGAAGCCAAATGGATATTTAGATTAAAAACGGAGTCTCCACGAGGCTTGAATGAACAACTAAATTATTGTTGCTTCATTTAGGAAATTATTGGGTAATTTCTCTAGCCAAAAACTTTTGGCATCTGAGTTCTAGTTTCTATGTAAAATACTTAAAGTATAATTCTTAGGGTATGCCTATCAACCAATTAGGAGGGACAGTACCTGGTTTAGTAAATGCTCAATGAGCAATGAGGTGGATGAGGTTAGTTTCACAATATACTCACCGTTCCTAGGAAAGTATGGGGGATGGGGATAGAAAAATTGTTGAAACTAGGGGTTATATGTTTGTTTATTATTGCTGGAGTGCACTGATTGGATTTGTGCAAACCCTTTTCTCCTCATTCAGACGTCTGTATAGACAGAGAAGCGCTACTGCGCATGCACGGAGTATGCTGTCAAGCTCCGTGCGGCAAACTACTGCGCATGCGCGGGATCGGGAGTGCGATCCCGCGGGACATGAATACTGGGAGTACGTCGATACGAGTGACGTCATGAGTATGCGCGAGATGGCGCCAAAATCGGAATGGTATCCGTTTACCCCCTGGAAATACGGGTAAGGGGAGGAGCGCCACAAAGGTATTTAAAGTTCTTGATTGGAGTAAGGGGTGCTGCCAGTGTCACTACACTTAGCGAGCGCTAGGAGATTGAACTATCTAGATGTCCTACCACTGTGGGCATAAGTTTGAGATGAGAGGAGTCTGCGGTTAGCAGCTTAAAGTAAGGTCCCCTGATGAGCGGTGCGTTACTGCACTGTGAAACGCGTAGGGACAACTAGGGTCTTGCTTGAGGGCTAGTTTGGGACTGCCCTTGTCAGGGCGGGAGTCAATGGGGGCTAGCACGCATCGGCAGGTAAACAACAGGGATTGAACGTCCTCCTGTGATGGGCCTGGTCCTGAATGAGACTCCCACTCCTGACATCTGGTAAGACCGTTCATTTTTGTCATCTTAATTGGCAGACTATAACGAACAGTTGGTGGTCAGTATGCTTTATGGTTATCACTTAAAGTGACATTGCCAAAAAATCTCTATTTTTGTGGACTCATTAGCACATATGAGTATTTTTTCTATGTATTGTCTCCAATAGGGGAATTTTTAAAAGCCATTGTTTGTGAGCACTTTTTATAATAATAATGAATAAATGTTAAGTTTTATGCATCAGTGCGCTGCTAAATACATGCCCTAGACTACAAACTGCATTGTGTGGTTGGCTTCTGCTCTCCAACTTTGTTCAATTGTTTATTGATGTTAGTAATTCCCACTGGTTTCTACGATAATTGGTTGTTAGGGGTATAGGAAGTTGGATCATCCATTTTTGTATTTAAAATTAAACAAAAAACATAACTAGTTTGGAAAATCTGTAACCTGTCACCTCTTTATTCACTTCATACAGAGACAAAAAGGATAGTTATTGTATCTTTATATGTTAACTTATCATAAACTCATTTTGCTTTTAGAAGAGCCCAACAAAGAGGAAGGTTAAGGAAGAACACGGATAATCTTATTATTGAGTTGGTAGCATTCATATAACTTGATACTACAGTCAAAACCATATAACTACTGTAGAATTAAACATTAGCCATTGCAGAGATCAGATGACACTGTTTCAGCTGCACCCTCCTGAAGTAAGAGTTAACTGAAAGGATCAGCTCCCTGTCACAAAACACCCTGAAAACAGTGCTCAAAGTGAACATTGTGTTTAAAGATTATCACATTGAAGCTGACAAAGTGGAAATCAATTAGAATTTAAGGATATTTTCAATTTGCATCGAATCTGGGTTTCATCACACTTCGGAGTAACAAATCACACAACTCCGAATGGGGGTTTTAACCCCGTGGATGCTGCAGTCAAACTTGACCACATCATCCAATAGGTTACACCATGCTAGATGTTGCCCTCGGTTCCCCCATTGTGATAGACAAGCCCCCCCCAAAACTGATACTCATCTGTCCTGGACTCAGTATCCACTCTGGAGCTATTACAGCTGGTGACTGAGGCCCTGCTCCCCAGGCCTCACTGCTGGGGCGTGTGATTGTGCCCCAGTGGTCATGTGGAGCGCGCAGTCGTAATGACGTTATTGAATCGGTGTAATGACGTCATCACGCCCCCTCGTGTCCACCGAGACCCAATCACGGGCCCCAGCAGTGATGTCTGGGAAGCAGGATCGCAGATACCAACCATACCAACCAGAAGAGCTCTGGAGTGGATGCTGAGCTCAGGACAGGTGAGTATCAGTATTTTTTTTTTTTTTCTATTTTATTTTCAATCACCTCCCCTAGGCCTCTCATCATTATACTCTGGGGTCTTCTCAGACCCCAGAGTATAGTAATAGCACCAGTTCTGGGGGGTGTTTATTTTTATTTTTTTGTCCCACAGGGGATTGAAGCAGTGATCATCAGATGACTGCTTCAGTAGGTATATGCTACAATACACATGTATTGCTATGCACCCCATACAGATGCATAAGCCGACAGTCTCCACCCAAGGCGGGATCAACCAGGTATGCGGAGAAACAGCAATGGGGCAGACACGGGAGTCACTGGTCAGACCCCGGGCTGATTAATAGGAGCAGTGGCACACCTCCCCACCAAACATATTGGGGGGTATGCGATTAGATCACCAATATACAATAAAACCCCTGAAATTGGAGCTCTGCTCCAACCAAGAGTGTTAGAGGACAGTGTCAGCTGTTATATACAGGAGCATTTTAAGTGGGAGCATCACAGTATATATAGAGATTTATGCACATGTGGAAGGAATATAGTATACATTAATATTTTGTTTGATAATCCCATGCCATTTATATGGGTTTTATCCCTGTTATATAAAGTTATGGGTGTTTATGCCTGTGTTCTATACCGCCTGTCTGACACTTCTGTTTGTACTGTTGTCTCATGTTATTCTTTTTATTGAAGTTAATAAATACTTTTATATGACTGCGGCATCCAAGGGGTTTCATCATGCTACATGTCCCACTTAGTGAGATCGGGGAGTGCCAACAGAGCACTGGTGGAGGGCACTGGGCCCCAGACCACCTGAAAGGAATTGGGGAAAACCTGGTTCCCCGACCACTATACATACTGCTAATGGAGATGGGCCCCTTATCATTAGATGCCAGGCAAAGGGAGGTTATTTAAAAAATAAAAAAAAATGTGATACTCACCTGTCCTGGGCTCAGCAACCCCTAGAGCTCTTCTGGCTGGGGATTGAGATCCTGATCTCCAGGCCTCACTGCTGGGGCCTGTGATTGGGCCCCAGAGGTCACCTGGAGCGCGCTAGCTTAATTATCATCGCATCCCTCATGACGTCCCCAGGCCCCAGCAGTGAGGCCTGGAGATTAGGACCTCAGTCATACCTCCCAACTTTTGAAGAACCGAAATAGGGACAAAATGTGCGGCGCGCATAGCATGCCGCGGAAAATTTAGCCCCACCCACTTTTGTGTTGACTCCGCCCACTCGTTAATTTTTCATGTGCCTGCACACAGTATAATCCTCCTACAGTCACCCGTAAATTATATGTCCCTCCTCTATCTCTCCCCCAGTTTCATATACACCCTTCATCTGCCCCCAGTTTCATGTCCCCCTTCTATCTCTGCCCCCAGATTCATGTCCCCTCCATCTCTGCCCCCAGATTCATGTCCCTCCATCTCTGCCCCCAGATTCATGTCCCCTCCATCTCTGCCCCCAGATTCATGTCCCCTCCATCTCTGCCCCAGATTCATGTCCCTCCATCTCTGCCCCCAGATTCATGTCCCCTCCATCTCTGCCCCCAGATTCATGTCCCCTCCATCTCTGCCCCCAGATTCATGTCCCCTCCATCTCTGCCCCCAGATTCATGTCCCCTCCATCTCTGCCCCAGATTCATGTCCCCTCCATCTCTGCCCCCAGTGTCATGTCCTCTCCATCTCTGCCCCCAGATTCATGTCCTCTCCATCTCTGCCCCCAGTGTCATGCCGTCCTCTCCATCTCTTCCCCCAGTGTCATGCCGTCCTCTCCATCTCTGCCCCCAGTGTTATTCCGTCCTCTCCTTCATCTGCCCCCAGTTTCACTTTCCACCTCCACATTAAACTTATCTTCTCCTCCGCTCCCTCGCCGCTCTCTGCGCGCCTCTCTCGCTGACACATATGCGGCTGAAGCGAGGCGCTGACCTGTGTCAGCGCCTCGCTTCGCAGCTGCCGCCGGTCTCTCTGACACATATGCGTCTGAAGCGAGGAGCTGACCTGTGTCAGCTCCTCGCTTCGCCGCTGCCGTCGGTCTCGCTGACACATATGCGGCTGAAGCACTCCTCGCTTCAGCCGCATATGTGTCAGCGAGACCGACGGCAGCGGCGAAGCGAGGAGCTGACACAGGTCAGCTCCTCGCTTCAGCCGCATATGTGTCAGGCAGAGAGGCGCGAAGCGAGGAGCTAACCTGTCAGCTCCTTGCTTCAGCCGCATATGAGTTCAACTCAGATCTGCGTCCTCTGGACGCAGATCTGAGTTGAAATCGGGACATACCTCCCTCCAACCGGGACCGCGGGACATGTCACCCAAATCGTGACTGTCCCGCAGAAATCGGGACGGTTGGGAGGTATGCCTCAGTTGCAAGGAAGAAGAGGAGCGAGAAGGATGCTGAAGACTGTCAGATACCCAGAAGAGGTCAGGTAGAGTATAAGTGCTTGTTAATTTTAATCACTTCCCTTGGGCTTCTTATTATTATACTCTGGGGTCTGAGTATAATAATAGTTATTTGAGTAAGTTTGTTGCCATTCACCTGCACCCCTTACACTGAGTAAACAGGAATGGTTTTACCGATTATGATACTGGAATACAGCAACAGACTCTTGAACTATTACAACAGGTGGATAATATACAGTAGGGATGTTGTCTCTGTACAAACTTGAGTAACAGGAAGGAAAATAGCTACTACCTTAGTGGCACTGTATCACTTATTACAGTCTCTCAGTGGGCTTTGCTTACTGATCCTGCCGGAGGGCACTGGACTCCCCTTGGGCTCAAGCTCTGTCTTTCCAAGACAGTACCTTCCTCCTGTTTGCAGTAGAGAAGCTGGCTGAACACTCTTGTGTCCTTGCTCTTCTATTCCAGGTGCTCTGCACTTCACTTATTTGCACTGGTCCTTGTTGCTCTCCTCCTTCAGTGCAGCCATGTGCTCTGCTTGCTGCAGCACTTCTGTACCTGGCTGGGCTGTTTTGCTTGGCTTTGGTCACTATATCAAACCACCCTTGAGCTTTGTTAACATACATTGCTTCCAATCTCCAGCACTGCAATGATCTCTTTCTCAAAGACCTGTGTGACTGTTAGGATTGGGTCTCGCAGGCTTCCCATCCAGCGCATAGCGCCACCTGCAGGCCAATCCAAACCTCGCCCTCGGCATTGTGCAGTGAGGTGTCTGGAGTCCAAGTCCAGCTTTCGGCCCACTGAGCATGCTCAAACATTTTGGAGCCGCTCAGAGGCTAAGTGCCATTCTCTCCCTACTGAGCATGCTCAGACATTTTGGGTCCGCTCAGAGGCCAAGTCCCATTTTGGCCATACTGAGCATGATCGGTGACGTCATGTCACCGCCCCTGTTGGGCGGGGACTAGCCTTTAAATAGTGTGAGCTGACGCCCGCCCGGTGCTCACACTTTGCCTAGTAATACATTGAGACAGTCGGTTAGGGCCAGGTTCCAGTCAATTGCAGGAGTTGAGTAGGGATCCAGTTAGAATTCCTTGGCTCAAGTTTAGGACTCTGGCATCCGAGATTGATTGGCCGGATAAGGCTTTAGTGCCAGTGTTCTGGAGAGGCTTGGCTTCCCACGTCAAGGATGCATTGACAACCCGTGAGGTCTTAAAAACTTTAGAGGCTCTAATCACCCTGGCCACACGTATTGATGTGCGACATGGCGCACGGGAACTGGAGATAGCGGCCAGCCAGTCCCGGGTCCGACTAACTCTTACACTCTCCCCTTCCAGTTCTCTTGCGCAGTCAGCAAATGATGCCCCTGAGCCCATGGACATTTCTCGCACCGTAACCACCTCCCGGCGCCAGAGACGCGATATTATATGTTTCTCATGCCAGCGGCCAGGGCATCTCTCCCCTCACTGCCCTAAAGAAATGGAAAAACCTCAACCGCTAGTATCTGTAGGTGGGGGATTACCGGCCACCAAGCTGGTTTTCAATGTACACCTAGTGAGGGGTGCCCGTGCGGTATTAGCCAAGGCATGCATAGACTCCAGGGCAGACGGGGTTTTCATGTCATCTGAATTTGCACGCGAGAAGGGCATTCCCTTGGTGTCTCTGTCACAGACCATTAAGGTGCAGGTCATAAATGGCTCCACCCTGCCTGTGGAGATCACACAACAAACGTTACCGCTAAGTATGACACTCCCCTCCGGCCACAAGGAGACCATCTCTTTCCTGGTTTTACATGAGGGTACGGACGATCTCATCCTGGGCCTCCCGTGGCTTCGTCAACACTCTCCACGGATTAACTGGGGCAGGGGATAAATATTATCCTGGAGTGAATACTGTCACCACCATTGTCTGTTACACTCAGAGGAGGTCGCCCCCAATCCATGACTCCTGATATGACAGGTCCACCACCTGACAGGACCTTTGTGCCCACCCATAGGCGTCAGGAGATGCTCGCCTGGGCGCACATCTTACACACATTGGGGAGCATCTGAGTGGCAGGGGAATGCAGAAACTCCTGGGAAAATCTTGTTTCTGGCCTGGAATGGCTTGAGATGCCAGGAGCTTTGTGCGGGCATGTGCACCTTGCGCCCGTAATAAGCCCGCAATTAAGCAATGGGCCACGGCTGACGCTCACTGCCGTCCTGGTTCCTCTATTCATCTCAAAGAGTGGTCTTGGGTGCGCGCTAAAAACATTGACGCACCAGACGCTGTTGGGGCTTTTTACATTGCTTCCGATCTCCAGCACTGCAATCATCTCTTTCTCAAAGACCTGTGTGACTGTTAGGATTGGGTCCCGCAGGCTTCCCGTCCAGCGCATAGTGCCACCTGCGGGCCAATCCAAACCTCGCCCTCGGCGTTGTGCAGTGAGGTGTCTGGAGTCCAAGTCCAGCTTTCGGCCCACTGAGCATGCTCAGACATTTTGGAGCCGCTCAGAGGCTAAGTGCCATTCTCTCCCTACTGAGCATGCTCAGACATTTTGGGTCCGCTCAGAGGCCAAGTCCCATTTTGGCCATACTGAGCATGATCGGTGACGTCATGTCACCGCCCCTGTTGGGCGGGGACTAGCCTTTAAATAGTGTGAACCGACACCCGCCCGGTGCTCACACTTTGACTAGTAACACTTTGAGACAGGAGGTTCGGGCCAGGTTCAAGTCAATTGCAGGGCTGAGTAGGGACCAAGTTAGTATTCCTTGGCTCTGCCGTTGGGAATCAGTAGCCTATTCCTTGTCTAACTGCTGGGTAGCTCCTCGCAGGTTAAGGAGTTTGTTGTGTGACTGACCAGGAGTGACGTTAACTCCTGGCAGTTTTGTCTGTGCAGCAGAGTGAAGCTTACGCTAGGGCCTGGTTCCCCTGCTGTAATTAGCAGGTGCTTCTTACAAGGCTTCCTTTGACTTCAGTCAACTGCTATACATAGGCATACTCTCCCAGTGAAGTTAACTGGAGAGAGTCTGTTGCAGCCTGTTCACAACATCACTGCCAGTGCCGTTTAACTGGTGGTTCATATTCAGACATACGGCTGCCCATCTGGGCTTGTGGACCTCGCTGAAGTGCTCTGCAGCTTAGCAGTTCTGGTTGTGTTTATTATTATTTTTATATATACACACAGAACCGTAACAGTGACCCAGACTTCCTGTGTCCCCGAGTAACTAATATTTCTAGCTGGGAACTGGCTTCCTCTGCTAGATTGGGATGACAGCAGCAAATTTCCATGTTCAAACATTGCAGCAGAACCTCCTGTCATTACAGTAGCACCAGCTCTAGGGGTGTGTGTATTGCAATGTATAGGAGGCTGTCCGCCCATACAGACGCATAAGCTGACAGTCTCCATTCAAGGCAGGATCAACCAGGTATGTGGAGGTACAGCGATAAGGCAGACCCGGGGTCATTGGTCAGACCCTGAGCTGTCAAATAGGAGCAGCAGCACCCATTGAAAACGTCATGAGGGCGATCGGGACCACATTATATAATAAAACCCCTGAGATGTTTGACCACGGCATCACAGGTGTTAACACCTGCGATCAGAGCTCAGCTGACAGCCGCAAAGCAGGGTGCGCACACAGTTTACACTGTGCTTCCGCTATGGTTTATAGGAAGTCCTTCCCAACAGCGCCGTTCTATTAGGACGGATGTTGGGAAGGGGTTAACATGATTCGCTGCAAATTAGTTCATATCGAATCGGAATATTGCCAAATTGTCAGAATAGAATTTTTTAAAAATTTGCTTATCTTTAATACACACATATATATTTATATAATGCACTCACCTGTTTATAAGTTTTAGTAGCAACATAGCAATTTTTTTCCCCTCGTTTTAATCTTCTTATTGTAAAACAACATGTGGGAAATTGGGCTCTATAGAAAGTCAGTTCTTCATACTTGAAATTATTACATTATTATTAAATAGTGTCAGGACTCTGGCCCAATCTGTTTAGAACTATTAGTTATATCACACAGTGTTTAAAGTGTGATGTTAGTGACGGGCAGTTCTTTCATCAGTACCTCTCACCGAGCTCATGGGAATTGGCCTATAGCCAACAGGAATCATTTTGTTTGATAACTGTTTTTGTTTTTGCCATGTCCCAGCACCTTTACAAATAGATCCACACTGCCCATTTTGCTCTTTTCCTGTTGCTATGTGTAATACAGCACAGCACCAATGCCCGGCTATAATGATTTTATTGTAGAATTCTCCAGTGAGAACATGTAAGCTTTATAAACCTTGGCTAAAGGGATTCCCACTGCTTGCTACTGCCCTCCTCCTTTTCCTCCCACTTCCCATCTTTTATCTTGTACTTACTGAAAAATCCAATTTTTATGCTCTCCATCAGGTATGTTTTCTCTGCAACAGACCTCTGAGGAATGGAAAAAAAAAAATGTATTATAAGCTGCTGTAAAGAAACAGCGGCAGACTATACTATCCCTCTACAGTATGGTGTCCACGTCTATTTCAATATTTCTAAGCACAAATATTTAAGAGGCCAGTGATTTGTCTCCAAGTTACTAAAGTTCAGTTTATATCTGCACTTTGTTTTTGGGAAATTAAATACAAGGGGTTGTATAGGGTGTAGGTCTAGATATAACTGCAACCTAAAGCAGCAAACCCAAAGGATTCAAGGGAAAGGCTCATGTTATAAGGATGTGGCAGAATAAAGAAGGTTAAGACTTAGCTTTTATTTAGCCAAGTTAAAATCATACAGATTTAAAAAGACATTAGAATTATTTTTGAGCATGAATGGAGCAGAAAGAGGAAATCATGAAATGATCACGCTGTGACCTCAACAGGTTATTAGTTGATTTTTTGAGATTCCAGCAGTCATGTGTAACTCAAACTGTGAAAGTCTTCACTAGTGTCAATTGCTTCAAATGATTAGAACTAATATATATATTAATGGGGAAGGTAGCTCGATAGAAGAAGCGGTGCAGACCCAACCTGCCAGAAACAGGGACACAAATCTTGCAGCAAAAAAAAAAAAAGGTTTAAAAAAAAAAAATATAAAAAATAAAAATAAATAAACCTTTATGTCAGGCACAGGATAAGCAAAATAAAATACAGCCGAAGGGAACCTTCACACAGAGTAAACGCTCAGCTCATTCTGAACGTAAAACTCGTCCCATTGAATTCTATGGGTGTCGGCATACGCGCACTTCCCATTGAAATCAATGGGAGGCTTTTTTTACCTATTGCTTTCAATGTGATACGCGCATGATTTTCTTTTGCAGGCTGCTTTATGCAGCCTGCAAAAGAAATGATGATTTTTTTGCAATGTATGTATGCGATGTATTAGGGGGTCTAATAAATGCAAAAAAAAAATAAAAATTAAATCACCCCCTTTCCCTAGAACACATATAAACGTAGTTACATACTGTGAAACACATACCTGTACATGTTAGGTATGCCTGTGTCCAAAATCACCCGCTCTACAAATCTATAAAAATATTTTTCCTATACAGTAAACGCCCTAGCAGGAAAAATAGTCAAAAGTGCCAAACCGCCATTTTTTTACTGACTGTTTTGCCTCTGATAAAAATTTGAATAAAAAAATGATCAAAGCAATACCAATTCCCCAAAATGGTATAACTAAAAAGTACACCCTGCCCCTCAAAAAAAAGACACCCTATACATCCCTCTACATGGAAGTATAAAAAAGTTATGGGTGTCAGAATATGGCGACTTTTAGAAAAAAAAAATTGGCTGAGTTTGATTTTTAAGTGTTAAAAACCATATAAATTTGGTATCTCCAGAATTGTACCGAAACATAGAATATAGGTGACATGTCATTTTTGCTGCACAGTGAACGCCGTAAAAATGAAGCCCATAAGAAAATCGCACAAATGCACTTTTTCTTCAAATCCCCCCCATTCAGAATTTTTTCAGCTTCCCAGTACATTGTACAGCATAAATAATGGTAGCATCATAAAGAAAAATTTGTTCTGCAAACATTAAGACCTCATATGGCTCTGTGAGCGGAGAAATAAAAAAAAAGTTATGGGGTTTGGAAGGAAGGGAGTCCAAAATGAAAAACAAAAATAAAAAAATGGTGTAGGCAGGAAGGGGTTAAACAGAAAATACTAACTGTACATGTGGCTTACTACCAGCCACATGAATCAACGCTGTACCGTAACAATGCTCTCAGTGTCACGACAGACCCAGCCACTTCTCTCCTCCCAGGATCTGCCCTGAAGTGCAGGCTCTGCAGCTTTTTATGGCCCACTTTCAAGCCTATGACCCATATCTGGGCTGCAGCTTATTCAAGATCCGCCCTGGACCACACATATGTCAGGAATCTGCGGGAGATACACCGTGACTCCAGCATTCTGCCTGTCACCTTCTCACAATATACAGTATGTATTTTTTTTTTATTAATTGTGTTCCCCTATTCTATGACTCAAGGAGTGTAAATTAATCCCAATACGGATATGCTTTGAAAAAAAGTGTACTCCAGAGTCAATAGTCCCCTATTCTCAAAGACCCCATTTTAAGATATGCTTAAGAAATAGCTCCAAAAACAAGGGGCTACTTTACATTTACATACAGTCTTCATTTAAATGTTTAGCTAAGCATGAATAGATAATGCCCTAAAGTAAAACATTAACATATCTATATAAATCACAAATAATGGAAACCTATGGAAGACTGACCCAATGGACATAGCCATATTCAACTATATAATAGGTAGAAATGAACATATCTATGGGAAAGCCGCCAGCGATCTTTTCTGCAAAGTGGGTATGGGATTCACATGAATCCTATCCACTTTGCTTGCACTGTACAATGCCATGATTTTTCCTACAGTATCTACTCTGCGGGCAAATCGCGGTGTTTCCGGTCCATGGGGCCCCGGCCTAACACTGTCAGGACTTTTAAGAACCTGTCTAGTTAATTTCTAGCTCTCCAAGACAAACACAGCCAAAGTTATATCTAAGTGAAAGGGACATGTATGTCTATGTAAAGACAAATGGTACGCAATGAATAAAAAATCCCCCAAATTTAACCATATACTACACTGACACACTTTTCTTAGTTTTGACTAGAGATGAGCAAATTTTTAAAAAATTCAATTCGGCTGGTTCGCCTAATTTTCCAAAACGATTCAAATTAATTTGCGGCAAATTGCATTAATAAATAGCTATTTCCTGGCTGCAGAGAGCCTGTATAGCGCTGTAGAACACTGTGCCCTGAAGTGAGGCCTTGTTCACATCTGTGTTCGTATTCCATCCGGGGGTGTAGCATGAGGACCCCCCTCCGAACGGAATACCAAATGCAACTGCAAGTGGTGTGCTAGTGACAGCACACGGACCCCATAGACTATAATGGGGCCCGTGTGCTTGCCGCCAGATCTCCACAGGGATCATGCGTACAGGAAAGTAGTTTGCAATCTACTTTCCTGCCCGCATGATTCGTATGGGCAGCACGCGGCCAGCACATGGACCCCATTATAGTCTATGGGGTCCGTGTGCTTTTACTGCACAGTGCTTGCAGTTGCATTCGGTATTCTGTTAGGGGGGGTCCCCATGCAGACTCCCTGAACTGAATACCAAACGCAGATGTGAAGGAAGAGTAACACGCTGCTGCGCTAGTGAAACAATACTGTGAGTCAGTATAAAAACAACTGTGTATACAGAGACAACTAATTTATTGATAAGTCTGCCTCCTTCACTTTATAAAAAAATAACATTTCAAAGATTCAAATGAAAATTATTCTGAGTATTTCTCCACAAATACGTATATCTTAACAGTTCTTCCTGCTCTAGAACATGCTGCCTGCTGACTGCACTGCATTTTCCTGGTGACAGGTTCCCTTTAATCATTATAGCTAAATATTTTTTTTTTATTATTAATCCCACAAAACATTAGTAAGCTCGTAAGCTGGCCATACTTGCTGGAAGTACATTATAAGCGTTGGAGGGTAGGTTTGAGCAGTTGACAGCTACTATTAACTGTTCACTGCTTAAATTGATTATATAGCATCAAACATTGCTTAAGTAATCCAACCCTAGGAGAAAATCCCATAGATGTCTGGAAGCCATTCATCCATCAATGGGAGTATATTGTGTATGGTTTGTTACACTGTCAAGCTTGACAAGCATGTCCATCAATGAGAGTTAGCAGATGATGGTATTTTTGACACTGCATTGTGGCTGATGTGCATTTATAAGCAAGGATTAATATCCTATATACAAATACTAATTCAAAACTTGGAATCTAATAGTACAATCATAAAGTCCTTTGACAGTATATCTATATTAACTGTTTGTCCTATTGCAGGCATGAATTGTAGGTATTGTGGGAAGGTGATAAGCAGAGTACTGGAGCCCAGATATACAGTATTAGCCCCAGGTTTCTGACATGTGTGGTCCGGGGCAGATCTGGAGTAGGCCTCAGCACAGTTGTAGATCCTTGGCTCATTATTGGGCCAGAAAAGGCAGCAGCTCCTGCATTGCAATGTAGTTCCATGAGGTGTATGGTTCTGTCCTGTAACCCTGAATCTGACTATATTGCTCCTGTTGTGTTCATGTGGCTGGAAGTAAGCCACACATATAGTTAGGTTATCCGTTCTGTTCAGCTAGTAGATCAGGTATACAGGCAGGTTTTTATTTTGTTTTTGCCTGAAGTTACGGCTGTATTTAGTTTTGCTCATTTTGTGCCTGAAGTCAAGGTTTATTTATTTTCCTGTTTTTTTTTTTTTCTAAATAAACCTGTTTGCTGCATATTTTATGACCCTGTCTTGACTGTTTGGGTCTGCGCCACTGCTTCTACTGAGCGAACTTCCCCACAGTATGCATAGTTTATTTAATTCTATAACCATCTTTAACTTCAGACTACTTGATTGAGAATCATAACTGTCAACAAAGTCACTTGAAAATTTACAATTTATCTTAAAGCCGGGGCAGAAACAAAAAACGCCATGTATTACACTACAAACCGTTGAATTTATGTAAATCGCTGCTTAATCAATTACACCTACAAAAACCATGGTGCTTTCTATATAGGAACATAAGGGACTGAAAGTCCACAAAGTAAAATTCTACGGACTTTCTGTGAATAATACAATGCCACTACGTGGGACCTTAACCTGAGAGATAAACCAATGCATTTCCGCATTTATAGTCAGCAGAAATGGAATTCATTATTTATGCAGTCTTTTGTTTCCATTATAAAACAATGCATCTGTCTCTTGCATTCCCTTTCCCTAAAAACGGAGAATGCCATCCTCATGGTGACCTCTATTTTACAGAAGTTATAGTCTACTTCATACAAACGTGTCCAACGGAAAACAGCTCTGGTAGCTTTTTGCCATACAGCAGAACAGATTGGGAAGTATATTAAGCTATGCTTTAGGAACGCCAACCATAGTTGAATAGGTTGGTGAATATGTTGACCAGACTGCAAGCTGTCTACAGGGATTGTACATTAAATTACCTATTTTTTTTAGCACAGGACAACAGTGCATGAGCTGTGGGGCTCCATCTCCCTGGAACTCTACAAGAAGATGGAACAGAGACCCTTCCTAACTGTAGTAACTTGCAATGAACTGATTATGCCTGCATGCATGTGTTTGCCTTCTTTATAACATATTCTGATGATTCAGCTCCGCCATTCACACACTGGTGGCTTATACTCAAGTTAGGCCATCCATGTTATTTTCCAGAAATAATTTTACGGTTGTAAAACCACATTATTGGAGTCGGATCATATATATTCATCAGTTTAAACCCTTGTCATGAATTGGGCTCCTTAGTCACCAAGATCATTAGGAAATGCATTATTAATCAGAAGTAGAAATTGGGAAAATTAGATTATATACCTCACAATGGGAATAGTAATTGAAACTCTTCCAGAGCTGTAAAAACTCTGCAATTTATAGATATATCACTTTAGAAATTATTAATTATTTATGCTATTTGATGGGGTGATTTTCCTGTCAATTAAGAAATCATTTATGTATAATTTTATGAAATAACTAGAAACTAGTAAAATTTGTACAAGACATTAACAGACCAGGGTTTTAAAATGGTTGTTTTAATCCAGGTGAGCAGCGCAATCTAAGCAATGCACTAGATAATATATTTCCAGATAAAGAAAACTCCTTTCTGAACATATAGTAAAAGGTAATTAATTCTGGACAACTCCGTTATCTTAGCTATGCAATTAATTAGCGTTACTATTAATGAAGTGTTTGATTATAATAGGAGGAGTTGTGGACTGAGCCCCGGGTGATGTCCAGTCAATCTCAGCAAGTGAACTTATGACCCAGTCAAAGATAAAGAAAGTTATTTCTATATACTCCTACAAGATTTTGCTGTTTACATTGGGATATAAGACATTGCATACAAAATGAATGCCACTTCCCGAGCTGTGGATTTGTAACCGTCAAGAAGTTATTTTAGCTACTCCGAAAAGTGTGCCTTTCCTTGAATTGAAAAGAAGGTATTTAATCTTTTTAGTATATATAATCTGGAGCTAGGTCTTATAAAATAAGATAATCCTTTAATAGTCCCACATTGGGGAAATTTCAGCATGTTACAGCAGCATAGTAATACAGGTACAGGATAATACACAGTAATATATACAGACGTAGGCACACATATGCTGAGAAGAGAAGATATACTAGGAGTCCATAGTAGCCAAGGAAAAAAAACGGAAGAGAAAGGAAGGAAGACTTCATGGTCATCGTCATAATCATTAGTTCTCTGTGCGGAGTGATCTTCGCTTTGTTTGATGTAGATTATGTAGCCTGATTGCGGTTGGAAGGAAGGACTTGCGATAGCGCTCATTCTCACACTTGGGGTGAAGCAGACGCTTACTTACAGTGCTGCCAAGTCCCATCAAGGTCCCATACATGGGGTGGGATTTGTTCTCCCGCATGGAGGTCACCACAGACAGTATCCTTCTGTCACCCACCACCTGTACTGGGTCCAAGGGGCTCCCCAGGACAGAGCTGGCCCTCCTGATCAGCCTGTCAAGTCTATTTCTGTCCCTGGTTGATATACTGCTCCCCCAGCAGACCACACCAAAAAATATGGCTGAAGCAACCACAGAGTTGAAGAAGGCCCTAAGAAGTGTCCCCTGGACTCCGAAGGCCCTCAGCCTCCTAAGCAGGTAGAGTCTGCTGTGGCCCTTTCTGTGCAGCGCCTCCAGGTGATCAGCCCAGTCTAGTTTATTATTGAGGAGCATGCCTAGATACTTATAGGTCCTGACTATTTCAATACATGTCCCTTGGATCTCCACTGGGTTCGGAGCACCTCTCCATTTACTAAAGTCCACCACCATCTCCTTGGTCTTCCCAGCATTAATTCTGAGCTGGTTCTGCTGACACCATTCAACAAAATCCCGATTTAAGTCTCTGTATTCCCTATCGTCGCCATCAGTGATAAGGCCTACTATAGCAGAGTCATTGGAGTACTTCTGTAAGTAACAGCTGGATGAGTTGTGCCTAAAGTCAGCAGTGTACAGTGTGAAAAGAAATGGGGCAAGAACTGTACCTTGTGGTTCCCCCGTACTACAGATCACAGTGTCAGACACATAGTCCTGGGCTCTCACATACTGAGGGCGGTTTTTCAGGTAGTCTAGGATCCAGTTGGACAGGTGATGGTCCACACCACTAAGGTTCAGCTTCTCCCTCAGTAGTCCTGGCTGGATGGTACTGAATGCACGGGAGAAGTCAAAGAACATTATTCTCACAGTGTTCTCGGGTTCTCTAGGTGAGAAAGAGCTCTATGAAGAAGGTGGATGATGGCGTCATCTACCCCAATGCCCGGCCGATAGGCAAACTGGAGGGGGTCCAGAGCGGAGCTCACTAGCGGCGTAGGTGTGTCAGGACCAGTCTCTCCATTACCTTCATCAGGTGGGATGTCAGTGCTACAGGTCGGTAGTCATTGTAGCCCATTGGGTTGGGTTTCTTTGGGACTAGTACCACACAAAATGTTTTCCACAATCGAGGTACCATGCCCAGCTTTAGACTCATATTGTACATCTGCGTAATAATGCCACCTAGCTGGTCACTGCACAATTTAAGAACTCTTGGGCTTATACCATCAGGTCCTCCAGCTTTGTCTGCTTTAATCCTCTTGTTGAGGCAGGCTGTTACTTCATTTATCTCTTCTAGACTGTCAAAGAAGTATATAGCACTTGGCTTTTTCTTGTTAGTCTCATATTTGAATGAGTCCCAAGAAAAAGTGGCACTATCGCTTAAAATCAAAAAAATATAGGTATATCTTGCAATTTAGACATCATGCTCATATATATGGTCAAATATAAATTTTCAAGGTGGTGCTCAACATCCCAAAAGAGACAGACAATGCCAAAATTGTAGAAGGAAGAAAACAGGGGGGCACTCACCCATCTGAAGAGGTTTCTTAAAACTTTGTTTTTAATGACTATGTTCTAGTAAAGGAAACAAACGGAAGAAGAAATGACATACGATGGCATGGGCAATGACCGTTTCGCGCTGACGCAGGCGCTTTCTCAAGCCTAGTATGTGGACACATACTAGGCTTGAGAAAGCGCCTGCGTGAAATGGTCGTTGCCCACGCCATCGTATGTCATTTCTTCCTCCCTGTTTGTTTTTAATTACTATGTTCTAATAAAGGAAACAAAGTTTTAAGAAACATCTTCAGATGGGTGAGTGCCCCCGTTTTCATATTTGAATGAAGCAGCTGTTGCACATGCTGGTCTGCTAGTCAAACAGGGGTACTCAGGATCCTCATTCTCATGAACAGAGGGTGCTCCTGTGGTGGGACCCTCATGATCAGATACAAAAAAACCCCAAAAACACTGTTTTTGGTTAAGTTTCATGGCATTTTTTTTTATCCAAATCCAAGAGTGGTTTAAAAAGGAATGAGATGTATCAAAGAAGCACATAGGCTAAGTGACCACATAGCAGGTCACAGCGTAAAAGCACAGTGGAAAAAAATGTAGTGGAAGGGCATTGTATTATTTACCACAGTAATTGCACAACACATAGGAAACCTCTGAAACTCCTTTCTGCTCAATACATATACAGAAGCACTGGCAGTTTCCGCATAATTGACATGCTATGATTTCCAAAACTGCAGTATTTCTACTGCATATATTTTTATGCACTATATGGATGGGACTCACTAGAATCTCATTAACCTTGCAGGGACTGGGAAATGCCACAGTTTTTGCCATGTGGGTCCCCGGTCCTAAACTTCTCCTTCCTACCAAAGCCACTCTGGGCTTTGGCTCTAAAACAACAACATAATCTGCATCAGAAAACACTACTTTTCTGCAACATATGTCCTTTGCCTTAGGTCTTATGACATTACCTACATAAGTGCATATAAAGAGGCACATTTAGGGCTATTTATTAAATGTGCCTCTTTAAGGCAAAATTTTGCACAGATGTGCCTTTTGTGTGCCCTTTCAATTTTTGGCTTTATTTACTTATCAGGTGCACCAAATTTATCAAAAAGGTGCAACTGCTTAATCAACATGGTGCAGACACAGAATAGGATTTAAAGAGGACCTTTCATGTCCTCGGGCACATGTGGTGTAATACACCGCTAGAAAACTGACAATCCGCTGAATTCTGTCCCGTTCTGTGCCCCTGCGGAAGAAAGTCTCCCCTACTTCTGATAGTACTTGTCCATAGACGAGTACTGGGGGAGCATTCCTCACCGCTCAGTGTCATTGCTGGGTGGTAAAGAACGCCCCTCACAGTACAAACGCTACTGTGAAGAATGGCGTTCCTGACACTGTCAGAAATGCCCTTCTGACACTGTAGAGATATGGTAATGGCACCGATGACTCTTCAGTGGGGGTACAGAACAGAAAAGCCAATAGTGCACCCAATTCAATGCACTGTCAGCTTTTTAGTGGTGTATTACACAGCTTGTGCCTGAGGACGTGAAAGGTCCTCTTTAAGGAAACAAAGTGGCTTCTCTGGATCTGCAAAGATGGCATCAAATCCATTCAGCTTGTCCAATGAAGAGAGCTCCTCTGATTTTGTGTCAGAACAATTTTTGTCCAAAATTCAAAAAGAAAAAGAAATTCTTATGAGAAGAATGTCCGGCACACCCACTGCCCTCTACTAGCTACACTTCTGCTCTGCATTATTGATGCAGTCTGCAGCCATGCAATTTGATACTTGAGTTGGCAATGAATTTTAGGATTTGATTAGCATTTAGAAAATGGTTTTATATGTAGTCTAACTTTGCATAGTTTTGTGCACCTCTACACTGGTTTTTATGTATCTCAATGTGGAGTTGATGTGCACCTATTTAAGCAACTTTTTTAAAAAGACACAAAAAATAAATCCGACACGATTGCCCTAGCAGATGCGCTTACTTGTCTCACAAAAAAAATCACAAAATGTCGGATAAGGAAATCTCATGTAGAAAAAAGGCAAAATACAACAAAAAGGATGATAATTGAATTTATTGATAATTGAATTTAATGTTTTCTTAAAATGACCATAATATGTACATTTTTCCTGGACGTGTGAAAAAGGCTTTAGACTATCATGGATTGTTATTTAGAGCAAGTTAGATTAGATTTAGATGTTAGATTTTAGATTTAGATTAGATGTTAGACTTTTGCACCACTCATGGCCAGCAATGAGTACAGATTGTTGTGCAATTTATGACTCACCCTACTGATGTATCCTGAATATATAATATTATAAACTAAAAGCAATCCAAAATAAATCAAGAAAGTTTTAATTACTACATGTAATTATTGTTGCAGCTAGCTACTTATTAGTATAAATGCTTATTATTTTACTAACAAGGATGCTATACATGTTGTGTTAAAAACGATTTACAGCTGTAATATAATATAAATGGCCATGCATTTTTACGCTAGACCAGCAAGGGAGACATAGAAATGAATACAATCTATCATTACCTAGTTGTTTGAGGAAAAATTTGTTTTCACTTAAGAGTTTAGAAAGCTTAAATAATGGGGAATATCACGGGGGACAGTCCCCTGCTGATAAGGAAATGAGTTGCCAACATCTGACAAATTACCTCCAAACTCTGTCATTGAAGATGTCTTTTTTGTGTCAATTTTTAACTTCTGTTGAATTTTTTTTTTTTGTGCCTTGCTGGGATCGGTTATAGGGATTCCATGCCTGTTGTACTGTGAATATATTAGGTATATGTTTTTCACCATCTTGTGATCTAAAGGTGATAGAATGAATTTAAATCAGATAATAAAGTTCCTGCAATTTCCAGCAAATCGCCAGGAGGAGAATCTATCCTTCTATCCCAGTGGGTAACAGCCACAGCATGTTCTCACATTCTCAGCTATAATGTTGTTATCATGTTAAGATAAGCTATTGCTCTTTCAGAAATGAATCCCAATTAGATTATAACGAGAACGGAAAATGATACAATCTGTTTTTTTTTTTTTTTTTTAATTCTACGTGATTGAGCAGATAATTCTTTCAAGGAACTCTGTTTATTAGAAGCTTTTTACAGTTAATACACTTAAGCAATATTATATTCCTGTAATCAAATCTGTATTCTTAAAGTACAGTAAATACTAAGTACAACTTTCTATTTAATTTAGAGTGTTAAATTTACTGTAAATTATGGTATGCATATGCCTAAGTTGATAGTAGTTATACACTGCAATACGTGAATATGGTATTATAGAATAATGAATGAGAGCACAAATGATCCATATTGGGGCTACAAAAAGCTAAAGAAAGTAAAACAAAAAAAAGTTCACAAATAGAAAAAAAAATAAATTCCAAAAGCGCCATTACCATTATTTAATATATCCACACATTTGTAACAACCAGTACAATAACACTAAAGCATCACCAAACCTACATAATGAATAATGTGTGTGTGTGTGTGTGTGTGTGTGTATATATATATATCCAGAAATAAAATGATTAGAGATGAGCGAACAGCAAAATATTCGAGATTCGATATTCATATCGAGTAGAGTCAATATTCGACTACTCGATCGTATTCCATTATAGTCTATGGGGAAAATAATACTCTTTTCAGGGGAAACCACTATTCAACTAAAGGAGAGTCACCAAGTCCACGAATAGCAGGAGGAGAGTGCTTAGGGGAAGCGTTGTGCAGTTATAGCACAGGAACCACATTATAGTCTATGGGCACCGTGCGTTTAACTGCACAGCGCTTGCAGTTGTGCTGATAAAAAGTCAGCTCCCTCGTAACAGCAAGCTCCCAGTTCTCCTGACTAGCAAGGACAAGCCTGCTGCAGAACCAGCGTTGATTTGCCGCAGGCTTATCCTTGCTAGTCAGAAGATCTGGCAGCTTGCTGTTACAAGCAAGCTTACTTTTTGTCATAGGAATGAATAGACCAGAGTTGATTGGCCAGTGTACAGCATTCGGCCAATCAACGCTGGTTCTGCTGGAGGCTCGTCTGTGAGGAGGCGGAGTCTAAGATCGGACCAAAGCAGTCTTCATTGTGGTCAAATCTCAGACTCCACCTCCTCACAGATGAGCCTTCAGCAGAACCAGCGTTGATTGGTCAAATGCTGTACACTGGCCAATCAACGCTGGTCTATTTATACCTATAAGAAAAAGTAAGCTCGCGTATAACAGCAAGTTGCGAGCCTGCTGCAGAACCAGCGTTGGTTGGCTGAATGCTATACACTGTGTATCATTCGGCCAATCAACGCTGGCTTTGAATTGAATATTTACTGCGAATAGCTAGTAGTATTCGATCGAGTATGAATATTTTGAATACCGTAGTATTCGATCGAATACCTACTCAATCGACTACTACTCGCTCATCTCTAAAAATGATTAAAAATGGAAAAAAAAGCAATCAAAAAGTCATATGTAGCCCAAAATGATGCTAATAAAAAAATATGGAAA
This sequence comes from Leptodactylus fuscus, assembly GCF_031893055.1. Taxonomy (NCBI): domain Eukaryota; kingdom Metazoa; phylum Chordata; class Amphibia; order Anura; family Leptodactylidae; genus Leptodactylus; species Leptodactylus fuscus. The sequence goes on from NC_134269.1 coordinate 122,448,608, forward strand.
AACAAGTCCTCACCCTGTTCTGACAACAGAAAAATAAATACATATCACTCAGAAGATGGCAATGCAAAAACAATTATTTTCACAAAATGGATTTTAATTCTGCAAAATTAGTAAAATGTAAGTGGACAATATAAATTGGGTATCACCATAATCTTATTTAGCCGTAGAAGAAAATGAACTCATTCCTCATGCTTTATGATGAAAAGCAAAAAAAATTTAAATAGTAAAAGAACCAATATTTGTTCTCAAAAATATCAATTTTCATAGAATCCAAAATTCATCTTTGTTAAACCATTATTAAATTTGATACTGTTGCAGCAAACAATTCAAAAACAATCTTGAACAACATGGTACATAATATCATAGTTACTTCAAAATTATACAGATGCTCAGCCAATACTATTTCAATGCATAATATATAACACAAGCCAAAGTGACTTAATCCATATACAACCTATTATAATAAGTAAATATGAATATAAACCGATATCAAAAAGTATATATAAATACTCCAACTCAGAACTACAAGTAGCAGCAAAAAATTAATAAGTGCATCAGTGCAATGTTCAATTATATATAGGGCTGCCAAACAAAATTCATTATAGGAAGCGATATAACAAATGTGTTTTTCAGTCATATGTCTTGCATACCATACAAACAGCCTCCTCTATCTGGGCCTGTGATCTCTGAGTGAATGCTCTAATTAAAATCAGCCTTGGACAGATGGGTGGCATTCAAAAACCAATATGGAGTTCAGCCACACCCCCAGGTAGGGAAAACAGGTGGGCTTACAAAAAGATCAAAAATACTTCATCTTTTAGTATTCTGATATGCAGTAGATATTTGCAGTAATGCCATTTGGGCTAGCAGAGTGCTGATGCAACTTTTTTTGCATTTCTATTTGTATTGCAGACATAACCTGCACCTGCATTTCTTGTTCATATTGTTTGGCAGTGCTGATCAATTTTTGTGTATTTGTGAAATTGTAAAATGCCTTTATTTCATTGTGAAAGTGAAAACTTGGGGCTAAAGTAACATTTTATTGGAAAAAAATATTATTGAAAAAAAACCCATTTTTTATTTACATCGCTATGGTCAAAACGCTCAAAACACCCCTTGATAAACTAGAATTTTTTTTCCAGAATTAAGTCACTTTTGGGGGTTTCTACCCTTCAGATACCTCAGGAATTCTGTAAATGTGACATGGCAACTGAAACTATAAGGCTGCCTTCACACTGGGTTTTTTGGTCAGGAATTTGGTCAGGAATCTGCCTCAAAATCCTGACCGAAAAATGCCTCACCATACAGTCCTATGTAATTTTTTTTTTCTGCTAGTGGATTTTCCGCTAGTGAAAAAAGAATGAACATGTCCATTCTTCAGGCGGATTCCCCCTCAGGAATCAATACAAGGGTTCTCAGAATACCTAGTAGAGATGATTCTACATTATAGTTTCCAAATATGCCTCTGTTACTCATCTGTGGAGCCCCGTTGTCATATAAATTGAAGTGCTTTGTGGATGAGCCTTAACCTGCCTGCTTCAGTCCCAGCTCTAGATTCCTTGGAACAATAGAGGCAGATTTTGAAACTTTAGAAATACCACTACATAGAACAGTTCTGTGAATAGAATTATCAAGAACTGACTGCTAGCAGGCTCCATTTAAGGCCAAAGATTTGGTTGTTGTCGTATATGCGTACATTTATACCTTTTAAAGGGAACAATACTACCATTTTTAAAAGATGTATATCGTTCACTTGCAAATTGTAAGAATCCATGGGACATGTCTATCACTATATTTAATTATTTATTGTTATAAGTATAGTTTGTAATAAGTTTTTCGTATGCCTAATGGGCTTGGTGCTTTTCTATACCTTTTTATATAATTTTTATTGACTTTTTATTATTCTCTGCATATATATTTTTTTAGACAAAACCTGCACTTGAGAAAGGACCCGTGGTGGTCCGAAACGCGTCGTGCCTTTTATTGTCTGTTCAATAAACAAAACCTCTACCACTACACCTATGTTTTCGGCTGTTATTCAAGACCTACCAGTGAGCACAGACCCCTGCCTTCTAGTTTAGCTGTACTTGAGTTGGTAAATCCATTTGATACATGGACCTTTTTGCCAGTTTAAACATGGCCAAGTGAAATGGCCCTTAAGCTGTCCACACAGATCATTGGCAAATTCAACTCATCTAAATGGCTTTTGCTTATCTTACTAATGTAGTTACAGATGTATTTACCATTAAATTAGATTTTATTAGATACAGGACTCCATTTTATCATGAAGTCAATTCAATGCAATTTTGGAACATCCAGTGGGTACCCACATAAATCAGAGTCTATCACCTTGTGATATAGTATTGTTAAAAATGTTTGTCTTGTCTTTTGTAACACATATAAGGGCATGTCCAGCCAATGGGAAAGGTAAGAAATGACACCTTACTTCTGTAAGGATACACTTATAAATACAATTTAGTTTAAAATTATATCTTTATAAAATATGAATTATGTAGTTGGACTGTGCCTAAATATACCTGTTTTAACATTTAATGAAAATGTTCTGAACATACATTATATATTAATCTAATGGGAATAATTTCCTTTTAATAAAATTTTATTTTTCTTTAAATTAATTGGCAGTTGTTCCCAGTATTTGAATGTTCATTGATTTTGGAAATGGTTTTGTAATATTTTCTAAAAATATAAGTAACTGTGAATGTGAAATGTAACTTATTTTAATAAAAGTTTTGCTTTGTATGTCAGCTTTGTGGACTGCGTTATAGCCTAGATAATTTATTTAAAGAGGAAAAATGCCTTGTTATAAGAATAAATATTAGAAGGGTTCGGAGTGCATGCGTGACTCTCATTGGTTACTGTGAGTATATACATCGCTAAATACATTTACTAACGGAGAGCATAGTGTAGGAGTGTCGATGTAAGCGAAGGAGTGTTGAGCTCATCTGAATACTTTTGCCATTTTGTTTCAGTCATTGGTGGGGGTTCTCAGTACCTAGACGCTCATAAATAAAAGCTTCTGACCACCATGACACATAAAAGCACCAAAGTGCACTCATGCTTATACAAACACAGCTAGCCAAATTTACATAAATGGAGTGGCTTGGCTAGACATTAAATTATCATTAATCAGTGTTACTATAATTCTGTACCTCTAGGACCGACTATGTTATATAAAATCATACTGTTGTATAGGTATATTGAGTTAGGCTAAGTTCATACAGAGTTTGCCGTAAGCCGGGTAGCCGCGACTGAAAGTCATCTTATACCTGTACTCCTCACACCACTGCAGTTCTTCAATTAAGACAGAGGATCTCGGTTTCAGAGTGCATGCCCCATACTTCCGTAATTTGTTCAGTGAAGCCGGGTTTACATCTCTGGCTTCATTGAAGAACAGCACCAGAGATGAGTCCGATGAAACTCATCAGACTCATCTCTATAAGTATAAAGGTTTTTTTTTATTTTTAATGCTGCCACAGATTGCATTATGACAGGGCAACACTCAACTCCAGGTCTATGAGGACCTGTGGATGGTTTAAAGTCCTAAATCGACCTCAGAAGATCCCTTTAACCTTATTTATGAATATTGTATTAAAATTCAGTATGTAAATTTTAAACAAAAACAAATGAAATCAGCAAACAACTTATTTGCACTTCATAATGAAAATTCTCTATAGCCACAGTAGCTGAGATATATGAGAATAAGCTAGTGGGATAAAATGCAAAATCTGTACCAGATTATATTTGATATGTCAATAATACACCATTCTTGCAAGAGGTTAGGGACCATTATTCTTCTTGGTGATGTGTTGTAGGCAGCCAGAATTTCACTATGTATGAAATCTGTAGACAAAGACATAATAGAAGTCAGTCTGTGAACAGACAGAATGATGTATAATTTATGAACACAGGTGCGGCTCAAGTCAGTCACATAGATCTGTAAATAGGCAAATTTAAGACAGAGTTTGTGCAAAGAAGATCCAGATATGATTTTTCCAGTTTAAAAAATGCATCTACAGCTACAAAATCACTTCAAGGAGCACTAAGCATTAGGGGTGAGTGATCTGGTTTGTAAAGATCTGATTTTGTTTTAAGTTCAGCCAAACTCAAAATATTTTTGGGTTTGCCACTCACAAATCGTTATCATACTTTGGATTCTCTTCAAGGCCTAGGAGAGTGCAAAAAAAATAATAAACACTGATACTCACCTTACCTCACTTCTCCGGGGGTCTTCTCAGCATCTGGACACATTCCACAGCGTCTTTAATCCTGTTTGATCCTTTTCCAGTCTGTGACATCATGGTCATGGAGTCACTGCTGAGGCTCTGATTGAGAATTTGCGGTATTGTGGGTGCACCGCCCTCATGACTCTTGTGTGAAAGCAAGGTTCTCTATCTCACGAGACTTACCCATATCCACTAAGCATTGAAAATACACAAAAATACCTCTATTTACTCCCTTATCTTCTCATTTCCTTTGATTCTATTTAATTTAAAATTGTATTTAAGAGTGAGAAATATATACTATATAATATAATCACAACAAAATCATACTCCCCTTTCCATCATCATCCTTGACAGGCTGATCAGAAGGGCCAGCTCTGTCCTGGGGAGCCCCCTTGACCCAGTACAAGTGGTGGGTGACAGAATTATACTGTCCGTGGTGAGCTCCATGCTGCAGAACAAACACCTCATGTATGAAACCTTGATGGCACTTGACAGCACTGTAAGTGACCGTCTGCTTCACCTCAAGTGTGAGAAGGAGCGCTATCGCAGGTCCTTCCTCTCAACTGCGATCAGGCTACATAATCTACATCAGACCAAGCGAAGATCGCTCCGCACAGAGAACTAAATAATCCTGAAGTCTTCTTTCTTTCTTCTCTTACTTAGCTGCTATGGACTCCTAGTACCATATATCTTCTCTTCTCAGCATATGTGTGTCTACTTTCATAATATATTACTGTTTATTATCCTGTATCTGTATTACTATGCTGTTGTAACATACTGAAATTTCCCCACTGTGGGACTATTAAATGATTCTTATTTCTTATCTTATCTTATCCTCTAGTGTCTACTGACATTGTTCATTCTGGCGCACCATGAAGCTGCCGATAGAAGTCCTAAGCCGCACTTGACTGCACAGGAAGAGAAACCATAAAGTATGTAAGTGACCTTTGCAATTATTTTTTAACACTAGAACAATAATATATTGTTTAAAAAACAAAATGAATTATTTGATATTACGTATATGGGTTTATGTTTTTGTATTTCGACTCATAATTATTAGAGATGAGCGAACAGTAAAATATTCGATATTCGTTTCGAATAGCCCCTCAATATTCGACTATTCTAACGAATATCGAATCCCATTATAGTCTATTGGAAAAAAAGTTTGTTTCAGGGGAAACCCAAATTCGACTCAGGAGGGTCACCAAGTCCACTATGACACCTCAGCAAATGATGACAACACCGCTGGAATGCAACTGGATCAGAAGGGGAAGCATGCCTGTGGGCATCTAACACGCCCAAGTCACAGTTTTACCCCACTATCACAGACCATCAACTAGACACTTTCCACACTCAAAAAATCTCTATGAAAGTGGAAAAATACCTGGAAACCTTCTTTTCTCCTCAATTGTATGTACAGAAACCCAAATTTTAAGCTAAAGAAACATTAGCATGCGCTCATCACAATCCCTGACTTGATAGCTGCATTAATGCAACACACTCCAAAATTACCTCGCATAACCAAAGGCCAATATATACATAGGATAAACACCATAACCTTCAACAGAAATTGGCCCAAATAAAGAATCTAAATACGGGCGAAACGCGTTGAGGCGCCTCCGGGGCCCCTGGGTTGAGACCTACCTATCTTGACTACCTATATGACTAATGCCTGTTATGTGATCATTGTTGTCTCCTTCTGTGGATACATGTGAGATTATCTATTGCATGGACCTTCAGATTTGTTTATATGAAATTTTGCTGCAAATTTGTTATCTTACATGTTAATTATTTATCAATTCAATTTAATTCTATGTATTCATAGCTAAAATTTGGTCCGACGATTTTATATAAACACGTGTCCCTACTTACCACTATTAGGGTCATCTTAGGGGGGACTTTGTTTCTTATATCCATGGTGTATTGTTACTTTAACTGGACTTGTGTGTATGATTATATTGACTATTCACATAACTGATTCATCTATTATATTATTTATCACACAAAATCCGTTATTTACCTGGTTTTAATGGTGTCATTTGTGTTCTATGTTGGCTTTTTAACCATTCTGCTGAATCAATTTTAATAACTTTCAATAAATATTATATTATTTTATTAAGATCTGTAAATGATTCTTTATTTGGGCCAATTTCTGCTGAAGGTTATGGTGTTTGATAGCTACGTTAAGCATTGCCCCACACTGAACATGACCGAGCACCAGGAACAGGTGTTACAATGGCTAGCGGATAATGCTTTCAGCTCCTTATCCACCAGCCAGTCAGCCACTACCTCAAGTCCTCTTCCTTGCCAAGAGTCTGGTCCTCCTTCCTCCCAACATGCCCAATCTTCCCAGCACAGTCATCCCACATTTCCCACCCTCCCAGGAGATATTTTCAGGTCCTTTAACTGTTCCTCACTCTGTCCAACCACTTCACCAATCCCAGGAGCTACCAGACGACCTTGTGTGTCCTGATGCCCAAACACTGGAGCATCCGCCATCTCCGGGTGATTTAGTTGTTGTGGACCAGAAACTCGTCCTCAGTGACGCCAGTGCTGGAGCTGCAGTCCAGACCACCAGCCAGGTCACCTCCACATCTGCCTCTGACACTTTGGGGAGTTCACCCTAATCCTCCCCTTTTCCTGCTACTGCTCCTTTTGCCTGCACCATCATGTGCCTCTTCCCAGCAACTCCCCATCTCCCAGGCCTTTCATCGCCGGCAGAAGTACAGCACAACCCACCCACATGCCCAAGAATTCAACGGCCTCATCTTAAAACTGCTGGCCCAGGAGATGTTGCCGTCCCGGCTATTGGAGACTCGGGCCTTCTGTGAACTGCTGGCAACTGCGGCACCTCGCTATGCCATCCCTACTTCTCCCGGTGTGCCGTCCACGCCTTGCACCAGCACGTGTCCCGTGATATCAGGCAGGCCCTAAGTTGCACAAAGTTCCACTTGACCACCAATGCGTGGACAAATGCATGCGGCCAGGGATGCTACATCTCAATCACGGCACACTGGGTGAATGTAGTTGAGGCTGGGACCGGGTCGCAAACTGTGATGGCCTGCCTTGTCTCCCCACCCAATATTCCTGGCAGGAGTACTGAAACACCACCCTCCTCCTCCTGGTGAGGCATTTCTGGGCCTCAGTGATAATGACGAGACACAGTTGCCATCAGGGCAAGCTGTGGTTATGTGTGATTTGCAATAAGAAGAGAGTGAACAATTGGAAGAGGAGTTGGTGGACGACGAGGCCACCGACCCGACATAGACAGGGGTGATGTCTAGCGGGGAAAGCAGTGTAAATGTGGAGGCAAGATAAGCAGGAAAAAAGGTGGCTAGAAGCAGAGGCATGGACAGGGGTGATGTCTAGGGGGGAAAGCAGTGTAGATGTGGAGGCAAGCGCAGCAGCAAAAAAGGTGGCTAGAGGCAGAGGTATGTCTAGAGGCACAGGACAGCTGTTTCACAGAAGCCAGGCCTGAGGCAGCAAGACCCAAGATGTTCCCTCTTCTAGCCACCCAAGAGAAACTCCCCCATCGAGGCCACATTCCTCAATGGTGTGGAGATTTTTCAATGTATACATGGAGGACAAAATTAGTGTGGTTTGCACACGTTGCAAGTCTAAACTGAGTAGGGGCTCTGAAAAGAGCAACCTTACCACCTCTGGCATGCGCCGTCATTTGGAAGGCAGTCCTGGGCTCAGTGGGAGAGAGCAAACGCAGGACAATCGTCGGTCAGCATTGCCAACACTGACTCTTCCACAGTTTCCAGTGCTGGAGATGCAGTCCAGACCACCAGCCTGGACACCTCAATATCTGCCTCATCTGCCCCTTTTCTTGCCTCTGCTCCTCTTGCCTGTACCATCATGAGCCTCTTCCCAGCAACTCCCCATCTCCTAGGTGTTTCATTGCAGGCAGAAGTACAGAGCAACCCCCCCCACATGCCCAAGCCTTCAACGGACTCAAATCAAAACTGCTGGCCCTGGAGATGTTGGCGTTCCTGCTGGTGGAGACTCATGCCTTCTGTGACCTGATGGCATCTGCGGCACCTCGCTATGATGCTCCTAGCCGTCACTGTCTCTGTTGGTGTGCCGTCCCTGCCTTGCGCCAGCACGTGTCCCCTAAGTTCCGTGCTTTGGTGTACGGTTCTCTTGACCACCGACACATGGACAAGCACCTGTGGTCAGGGACACTGCTTCTCTGTAATGACAGGCTGGGTGAATGTAGTTGAGGATGGCTACGCGGTGCAAACTGGGGTGGCCTATCTCCTCTCCCAGCCCAAAATTCCTGGCAGGGCCTCTCTAAAAGCCTACTCCTCTGCTGCAACCTTGACCACACCTGCGACCTGTAAGTGCTTCAGCAGCTCATCTGCTTGGACGACAGAAAACACACTTCCCCCGAGTTTAGGGATGCCATCCTCGATGCGACGGTTATGTGTTTTTTCCCGCTGCACCTTGGCCCAGGCATGTTGGTGTATGTGATAATGGCCGGAACCTGGTAGCAGATCTGGAGCTTGCTAGACTCAAACACGGTCCACACATAGCCCACGTTTTCAGCTTGTTGGTGCAAAGGTTCTTTGAAACCTACACCATTGTGCCTGATATACTGGTGAAAGTTCAGCCATTTTCCTAAGTGAAAAGTAGCCTCTGCTAGGCTGAAAACATTCAGAGCACACTTCTGTCATCTTCACACCATTGCTTGACGGAGGAAGATGAGGGGGATGAAGTGGCATTTCATGTCACTGTCCCACAAGAGGCTTGAGGAGAAGTTCAGTGCATCCCATTGCTTCAGCACGGATGGTGTGAAGGGGAGTGGAAAATGGAGGAAATGGAGAGTGACCCTTACAGTTGGGGGCAGCGAAGTCATGCCAAGTAACACTCTGGCACACATGGCTGACTTCATGTTGGGTTTCTTTTCAAGAGACAAAGGCATAGTTCACATCATGGAGAGCAAACAATACTGGATTTTTTAAATCCTCGACCCCCGGTATAAGAAAAAAATCTCGTATTTCGTTCTGCTAAGGGAGAGGAAAAATCTCATAAATGATTGCCACAAGCAACTGGTGCAGAATATGATGTAAATGTTCCCGTAACCCTCGCTGGCGGCAGAGAGGAGATTTCCTCCAAGAGGCTAACAACTGCCATTCGGTCCACAACCACCAGGGGAACACTCTCCAAGATCCGTGACACATTAATGCCCCCCTGGCCAAACTACTGCCACTGAGGGGCCTAGTGTCATCAGGAGGGAAAAGTATAGGCGCATGTTGTGTGAGTACCTGGCCATCCACAGCCCTGTCCTCTCCGATCCCTCTGCGCCTTACACCTATTGGGTGTAGAAGTTGGACCTGTGACCCTTGGGGTGAGTGGAGGCTTCCCTCAGCTGAGGTTTGGGTGAATTTGGCGAGGGGGTGCAAGTACTTTTGTTTACATAGTTACATAGTAGATGAGGTTGGATAAAGAAATTAGTCCATCAAGTCCAACCTATAACCCTCCAATCCCTGCAGTGTTGATCCAAGGGAAGTCAAAAAACCCCATGAGGCTTATGCCAATTTTCAGGGGAAAAAATTCCTTCCCGACTCCAAATCTGGCAGTCAGTATAAAAACCCTGGCTCAACATCTCCTTAAAATCATGATGGCATAGAGTGCACACAATGAACCCCAACTGTCACTGGCAGAGCCACTCTTCTACTTGTAACTGCATGATAGAACCTGCATGTCTATGCTCTCTTGAGTTAGAGATAGATCGGGGCCCCTGCATTTTAAGTTTCTGCCCCATTCTTTTGCTTCAGCCCATAAACCGACATGTTATTTTGTGCCCATTACTGCCAATTCAGCCGTGCCACCCCCAGGATTAATTTGTTTACCCCCTGTTGGAGTTGTCACTTGCCCCAGCAGCGTATACAGTGTCAGGCCCACCATTCAGCTTCAGCTCATAAACAGAGATGCTATTTTATATTTAGCTGTATACCACTTTTATTTGGAGTGGAATACAACCAGTAAAGCTGGATTCAGCTTATATATCCTATACACAGATTTTCTGTATATCACTTAGGATTTTGGGGGTACACACAGTAGAAAGCTGGATTATATATAGCCTGTTTGAATTGCTGTATATCCCACTTAGGTTTGGGGGGTACACACCTTTAAAAACTGGATTGTGCATATATAGCCTGACAATTGCTGTGTATCCCACTAAGTTTTTTTTTTTTGGGGGGGGGAGGTACACACCTTTAAAAACTGGATTGAGCATATATAGTTTGACAATTGCTGTGTCTGCCACTTAGGTTTGGGGGGGTACACATCTTTAAAAACTGGATTGAGCGCATATAGCCTGACAATTGCTGTGTATCCCACTTAGGTTTGGGGGGGGGGGGGGTACACACTTATAAAAACTGTATTGAGCGTATATAGCCTGACAATTTCTGTGTATCCTACTTAGTTTTTTTTTTTTTTTTTTTTTTGGGGGGGGGGGGTACACACCGTTAAAGACTGAATTGAGCATATATAGCCTGACAATTGCTGTGTATCCCATTTAGGTTTGGAGGGTACACACTTTGGATAGCTGGATTGAGCATATATAGCCTGACGATTGCTATGTATCCCTGTTAGGTTTTGGGGTACACACCATGGAAAGCTGGATTTAGCGTTTATAGCCTGACAATTGCTGTGTATCCCACTTTGGCGTTTGGGGGTACACACTGTGGATATCTGGATTGAGCATATATCGATTCCTCTCCTTGCAGTATATAGCTCTGAAAACAGCTGTTGTTGTTCTTCAGTGTTTTCCTGCCTAGCAGAAGCTAATCCCTCTCTAGCCCTCAGCAGATCTCTGTCCCTACGTCTCCCAGCTGCAAAATGAGACGAAGACGGCGGCGACTATTCTTATAAATCCGAGGTCACCTGATTTCGGCAGCCAATGGCTTTTTCCAATTTGTTTTCAATGCCTACGTTGTCGTAGTTCCTGTCCCACCTCCCCTGCACAGTTATTGGTGCAAAAAAAGTGCCAGGGAAGATGGGAGGGGATACAAATTTTTACTGCGTTTGCCGCGTGGTATTTGATTGGAATCAAATACCTCGACCAGCCTGATATTCGATTGAATACCAATTCGATCGAACGTCGTTCGCTCATCTCTAGTAATTATACTCGTGTAGCTATTTTTTTTCAAAATGAGCCTCCTTGATCCCTGATATTTATGTCCATAGGTCCTAATATTGAGAAGAGATGTTTTAAGGACCCTTAAGGCTCCTGAGCTGCAGTGAGATAGCACCCCCTCATTACGCTCCTGTGCAGAAGGTGAAGGTAATATGTCCTGCTGTATTTCTGTTTTATATACAAACAGTGTGCAGTTATTTGCAATATTTTATTATTCAACAGGCAGGAATTGATTCATCCTCTAGTGGTTGTCTGAGTTAAGGATAAAATGCCCCAAAGGGAAAATGGCATGCAATAACAAAAGACCCATTAAGTATATTACCTATTAAATCTCCTACCACTACCAGGTTTTTTTCTCTTGGCCAAAACAATGATGTGTCTGTCTCCCACAAGGCTGCTAAAACCAGTGATTGGTTGTGTTGTTCACATGGGTATTTGCTGCAGTCAAAGATCAACTGGGAATATTCAATCAGCTGCACTGGACTAGCAAGGGGGATTTACAGGCAGGAAATCGGTATACTACTTTAGGCCATTTCTTAATATCACAAAATGCCTGTAAATGATACTTACTAACATTTGGGACATTGCCAAGCCTCTTGCTGGAACTAAATATGTTGGCATGCCTTTCTTTGGTCATGATTGACATAAAGTGCCCATGATACATATAATGTGACTGCTGTCCCAGAGGCTCAGGAGATTTGCTTGCTCTTTTGGAAGTCCAGGAGGCTACCCTTTGTTTTGGGAGCTTCTGAGAGAGTTGACTGGTTTATTTAACCTGGCATTTAAAGTACTATTTAGGCAGGCAGATGTCAGTTCTATAAACATGGAGACTGCTCAGGAATTGAGTGTCTTATATAACGGAGACCCGACGACAATAACCTGATCATGGGCATTAACCCTTAAAATGCCTCAATTAAATATTATTATTATTGTTTATTTAAATGGCACCATTAATTCCATGTTGCTTTACATTTGAAGGTTTACATACGATACACAAAATATACAAACGAATATAATACTAACAATGATTGACTGGCACAGCGGGATAGAGGGCCCTGCCCGCGAGGGCTTGCAATTTATGAGGTAAGAGGGATAGAGACAGAAGGTGAATGGAGAGACTGTTCTCTTATGTGTCTTGGTAAGGAGTTCCAGAGTATGGGGGATGCACAAGAAAAGTCTTGGAGACAGTTGTGTGAGGAGCTGATGAAATCAGAGTGGAGTAGGAGATCTTTGGAGGATCAGAGGTTACGCGTGGACAGATAGCGGGAGATTAAATCAGAGATACATGGAGTGGACAGGTTGTGGATGGCTTTGTATGTCAGTGTGAGTAACTTGAATTTTATTCACTGGAAACAGGTAGAGAGTGAAGGGATTGGCAGAGGGGAGTGACTGATGAAGAACGGGGGGAGAGGTGTATTAAGTGAGAAGCAAAGTTTAAGGTGGACTGGAGGGGAGTGAGAGTATTCGCTGGGAGGCCATGGAGAAGGGTGTTACAGTAATTTAAGTGGGAGATTATGAGGGCATGGACTAGCATCTTTACAGTTTCTGGGGTGATTAAGGAGCGGATTCAATGGATGTACTTGAGTTGGAGGTGTTAAATGTTAAAATTACAAAGTACAATGTGTCCGGCAAAAATTGAGCCCTCATATGGCACTGTAACCAGAAAATTAAAGAAAGTAATGACTTGTGGGCAGGTAAAAAGTAAAAATACAATTATGAGAAGTAATTTATAATGACTTATAGAATCCTCATACTCACAAACGTGCTGGTATGGTAAAGGAATACTGCGGTGAACATATAGTGGTATTATTTGCACTAACCAATAATGTCTATGTTTTTTGTACACACTACTTATCTATTTTAATAGTTTAGTCTCTGAAGTCACACTCTTGTGATTTCTATAGGAAAGTGGCCTTACATAATGTGTTACTGGGAGCATATATATATATATATATATATATATATATATATATATATGTGCATATACTGTATATCTCACTGTTAAAAGGATGTGTCAGCAAATGGAATCTAGTAGTTTAATATACAAATAAACCTTTAAAGCAAGATTGAAGCCTGTCTGTTTTGTTGCTAGCTCCATTGAACCATGTTGGCTAGAAAAAAAACTAATTTGCAATTCTGCATTAAATAGTCTAGTTTAGAAAGAACATCAATTTGCACAGTTCACTGACTTTTATATGAAATTTATGGATTGGCTATATTTTAGTAATGTTGTCTGACACTTCAAGGGTAACATTCTGGGTTTTATGGCACTTCCATTTTTAAAAAAGTAACACAAGTATGCAGATATTTGAAAGTGACAGATTCTAGCATTAATCATTTCTGCATATTTTACATGAAAAACATCTGAAACCATACATTCATGACCAAGTCTATCTATCTATCTATCTATCTATCTATCTATCTAGGGCCAGACCAGACCAAAGGATTCTCTGGAAGGCCCCTAAAAAATAGGGTCCCAAAGGTATAGCAGATGATAAACTCATTTAGAAATGGATCAAGGGGATCCATGAATACACATTGAGCTAGTGAGTGGATGTCACTGTATACATGGGTAGGACTTTTTATGAAGAAATCAACATAATTATTTAGACACTATACAGAGTAGTCAACAGAAGTATCTAACAACAGAAGTGATCTAACAAAGAATGAATGAATATTTATTTTTGCAAAATAGTATATATAAGTGGGATAATATATATATTATACCGTATATACTAGAGTATAAGCTGAATTTTTCAGCACAGTTTTTGTGCTGAAAAAGCCCCCCTCGGCTTATACTGAAGTCAGGCAAAAAAAAATAAAAAAAAAATTGACCAACTGAAATAGTAATGTATAGAATCTCCCATAAAATAGTGAAAAAAAAACTCTAAAAGACATAATAAAAAATAAAGTAAATAAAAGTTCTAAATCACTCCTTTCCCTAGAATACATAAAAAAAAGTAGAACATTACTGTGAAACACATTATACACATTAGGTATGCCTGTGTCTGAAAGTGCCCAGTCTACTAAATATAGGGTATCTGCAGTGCTCCTGTTCCGTCGGGAAGAGGTTAATAGGAGAACTGCAGATACCCTATATTCCGCCAGGCTGAATTCCAAGTGGGGGAAAAAAAACAGTCCTCAAGCTCAGGGAAGGGGCAGACAGACAACCAAAACACCCCCTCCCCTTCCCCATCACCCAGCAACTACTGCACCCAAAAACTACAACCATTTTAATTATTGAAATTTTCCAATAGCTGCTGCATTTCCCCCTCCTCGACTTATACTCGAATCAATAAGCTTTCCCATTTTTTTGTGGTAAAATTAGGGGGCTCGGCTTATATTTGGGTCAGCTTATACTCAAGTATATAACATATATATATATATTATATAATATAAATATATATAAATATATATATATTAGCAGAAGGACCCAGCTTCGCATGGGTGCGGTTCATTTTTTTTGTGTGTAGTGGCCCCATAAGAATTGCCCACTTTTGCACTGGTCTATTTTGTTTGTGGTTTGTGTTTGTATCCATAAGTGTCATGTGTGATTGGTTGTTATGGATACCTGAAGTAAAGACACACAGCTTTACTCATACACATGTGTCATCCACAGTGCCCTTCCCCTTTAAAGCTGACCTACAGCAGTGAAGAAAAATGGTTGGGTTGTTATAGAAACCTGGAGTAAAGCTGTGTGCATGTGGAGACTAATCACCTGCAAGCTTCTATTGCTTGATAAGGAACATGTGACTCTGTGGCTTGTATTGGCTAATGTCGGTCATTTTTTGCAAGTACAGTATCTGAGGAATGGTACGTCCTGGAGAGCTGAGAGCTGGTCTAAACATCCCCAAACACCTGATGTACCTGCGTGCCAAATTTGGTGAGGATTGGTCTAGTCTTTTGGTTGCGGCTAAAGAACAGAGAGACAGACGTACAGACATAAACCACACACCCACACACACTACCATTGAAAAGTTTAGGGTCGCTGTTATGGTCAGCAGGGTTTATTAAAAAAACAAACAAATTAATAAAACCCCACGGAGCCCTCTGGGCCACTGACTACTAACCAACCTGGTGTGAACAAAGGCTAACAGTTACTGTCACTGCTAGCCAAATTAAAGGACCAGGTGCGCTCTGTTAACATAGACAGAGGCATGCAGTCAGAGCAGCCGCACAAATAAACAAACTGGCTAGCCTGAACTCCAGGACTAGCCAGAGACCAAGTAACCCTGTGTGTGGTAGTTCCACCCAACCACCCAGGCAACTACTGCCAAGCCCACTCCCAGTCACCCTGTCTGGGAAGTTTTGCTAGCTGACCCTACAGACTTTTACCACACATACAAGGCAGCATGCTGCCTGACTACCAGTGGCATTACTAGCTCAGGGGTCATTTACTAGCTAGGGCAAACTAATAGTATTTCAGGCAGGAACCCATGCACACGCACACATCAATTCAGGTTTGTAATGTGATCATAGAGCGCCGGGCGTCCAGACCAGCCCCCTTATATAGGCAAGGGGCGGTCACCAGCAAATAGCCCAGCTGCCCAATCCGAGCGTCCATAGGTCGACACACATGTCGATCAACCAGTCGACCACGCCCGGCTGTTGCAAGGCCGATTAACCCTTGCAACCCTGGACTGTGCAGAGGAACTGACAGCGACGCCCATATCATGGCCGCAGTTACTGCACAATTCTAACAGTCGCCCAGACAATTTTGTGTTTTTCATGAAAACTCACACTTTTTTTTATCAAATGAGTTGCAAAATGAATTGAAAATATAGTCAAGACATTGACAAGGTTAGACATAATGATTTTTATTTGAAATAATAATTTTCTCCTAATTTTCTCCTTCAAACTTTGCTTTCGTCAAAGAATGCTCCATTTACAGCCATTACAGCCACTCCATTACAGATAGACTACCAGTTGCCTGCGTCTTCCCTAAATAGTTCTTGCATATTTTGGAGATGTGCTTTGGGTCATTGTCCTGTTGTAGGATGAAACTGGTTCCAATCAAGCACTGTCCACAGGGTATGGCATGGCGTTGCAAAATGGAGTAATAGCTTTCCTTATTCAAAATCCCTTTTACCTTGCACAAATCTCCCACTTTACTAGCACCAAAGCAACCCCAGACCATCACATTACCTCCACCATGCTTGACAGATGGCTTCAGGCATTCTTCCAGCATCTTTTCAGTTGTTCTGCCTCTCATAAATGTTCTTCTGTGTGCTTCAAACACCTCAAACTTCAATTCACCTGTCCATAACAGTTTTTTCCAATCTTTCTCTGTCTGTCATGATTGTGATTATGCCCAAGGAACAGAATATAGAATGCAGCGTGCACCTCTAAGGAAATGGGGAAGGAAACTCTCCCTGGTGCTACAACAGCTGACTAGCCCTGCTTAAGGGTGTTGGTAGGCTGTTCCCAAGCTAAGCTTGGCCCCCACAACTTCTGTCTCTCTAAACACGAAGACCTAACCGATAGGTAGGGAGAGAGCTAAAAGAAGCTAGGGACTGGGGATACTAAAGATGGCATCCCTAGCGAAGAACAGGTGCAGCTGCAAAACGAAACAACTAGGGCGGGACATGCTGGAAAACAAACACGCATCACAACATAAACACACAACAGGAGTATGAGGAGAGGAACAGTGGAATAGTGAGGAAAACACAGGACAGGGGAAAATAAACCTGGAACCCAAAACAGAACCTCACTAATACCAAGATAGTGTCAGGCAACCAGAAAATGAAGGACAGGGGTTGAGTAGAAGTGTTGAGGGAAAAAACAGACTCTGACACAAGGTAACACTCACACCACTTCCAAATCAGCTCCCACAACTGAGTAACTTCCATAAATACTCCTCCTAACTGAGCCACGAATTCAGGTTGGTCACAATGAAAACTAGCAAAGACTGAAGCCAGCCCTCTGTCTTATACAGGCCCTGGACCAATCTGATAGGATGATGAGTATGACAAACACCTGAGGCTCAAATTAAAAAAAACCTCAAGTGTACACTGAAGGCAGCTACTCAGCACCCAAATCAATAGCCCAGTAGCAAGAAAACCACCAGAGAGCCACAGAACACTGGGTCAAATCCCCAACCAAACTCCACCAGAAAACACACAAATTTTATTAAAGTATTCAGGTGCTAACACTGTCTTATGTCTGTGTTCTGCTGCCCATATTAATCTTTTCCTTTTATTAGTCAGTCTCAGATTTGGCTTTTTCTTTGCCACTCTACCTTGAAGGCCAGCATCCCGGAGTCACCTCTTCACTGTAGACGTTGACACTGGCTTTTTGTGGGTACTATTTAATGAAGCTACCAGTTGAGGACCTGTGAGGCATTGATTTCTCAAACTAGAGACTCTAATGTATTTGTCTTGTTGCTGAGTTGTGCAGCGGGTACTCCCACTTCTCTTTCTACAGGTTAGAGCCTGTTTGTGCTGTCCTCTGAAGGGAGTAGTACAAACGACTGTAGGAAATCTTCAGTTTCTTGGCAATTTCTCACATGCAATAGCCTTCATTTCTAAAAACTAGAATAGACTGTCAAGTTTCACATAAAAGTTCTCTTTTTCTGGCCATTTTGAGAGTTTAATCCAGGGGTCCTCAAACTGCGGCCTGTGGGCCATATACGGCCCGCCAAGCACTTCTGTTTGGCCCCGCCAACAACGCTGGCTGGCGTGCATTTATAATGAAGCTCCTGGGGAGCTCGGGCCAGGCCATGGAGCGCACTTCACTTTACCTATTGGAGGGCACCGCTCCCGATGTCTGTGTGACCTGCTCTGCCTCCGGCCCACTTTTTAAAAAGTTTGAGGACCCCTGGTTTAATTGAACCAATAAATGTAATGCTCCAGATTCTCAACTAGTTCAAAGGAACATCAGTTTTATAGTTTCTTTAACCAGCAAAACTGTTTTCAGCTGTGCTGACATACTTGTATAAGGGTTTTTAAGAGTTTTCTAAACATCCATTAGCCTTCTTACACAGTTAGTAAACACAATGTACCATTAGAACATTGGAGTGATGGTTGCTGGAAATGGGCCTCTACACCTATGTAGATATTGTATTAAAAACCAGACGTTTGCAGATAGAATAGTCATTTACCAAATTAACAATGTATAGAGTGTGTTTCTGATTCATTTAATCTCCATTGAAAAAAACCTGTTCTTTTCTTTCAAAAATAAGGAAATTTCTATTTGACACTATAGAGCAGTAGTTCCCAGATTTTGTGAAAGTAGGGCACCTTTTTGGATGTGATTTTCACTCAGGACCCCCCCCCCATCATACTTTGTTACATTAAAAAAGTCAGATACATTTAGCCCCCATTATGCTTTTCAACTGTATTTTACCTCTGTTCTTCTTATTCTTTAATTTAAAAGCTTCTCAAATATTGTTACCAGTTATTAGATGGGTGCAGTTTTGAAAATGAGATGGTTTATGGGAGGATTCTAATATATAGGACTTTGAAATCCCATTTAGAACTGAAGTGGTCCCTAACAAATGGGACATTTGGGGATTTTCTTCTTGTAAATCTGGAAAGATCGCTGTTATACTTGTAAGCCTTCTAACATCCAAAATAAATTGAAATACAAATAAAAAATTATGCCAATATAAAAAAAGTTATATGGCTGATATTTTTTAACTTATTTGTCTGAAACGCAGAGCATTTCACATTTTTAAAATTGTGATCTTTTCAAAATTTCTGTCAAATTTCCTATTTGTTTCATAAATAAATGCAACAAATATTACACAAAGTTTACCAGTAACATGAAGTAAAATGTCTCAAAGTTACTGCCATATAAAGTGACACATGTCAGTTTTGAAAAATGGGGCTATGCCCTTATGGCAGTTTTTGGCCATGCTATTAAGGGGTTAATGTGATTTTGTTGTTACTCTGAAGAGCTCAATTGCATTTTGCCAAAACAGCAATACCCCAGCAACAGAGAAACTGATTTGTAAGGTGAAAACTCAATTGGACTGGGTTGATACGCTGTGTTCTGGATTTTCTTTAAAATGTAATCTGAGAAAACATTGTTAAACTTCAAGAATACCAAAATCTTGCTTACCTGGGACCTATGCTTGGGATATCTAAGAGAATCTCAATTGCTGCTAATTTGAGATGACCCATAACACCTCATCACAGACATATGTGCTACAGACACCCTTGTCTGTATGAGAAAATGACCTCTATGATAGTAGCAGGGATTTTTATTTCTATACACTACAAATAAAATTAAGAAAATATCAAGTAAAACTATATTTAATATTAGAAAGAATCATAAAAATAGATTTTGATGAAATAGCATAAGTAAAACGGCACCGATATCAAGGTGATCACAAGTGTAAAGCCTTTGATCAAACAGTGCCTAGAAAATTCCATCTACAATGTATCTGAATCATCTTGTCTGAATCAACCACTAGCTCTTAAAGTTAGTTTAAGATAATAGAATTGAGCTTCTTATTTGAGCCTAGAGCTACAATCTTTATTTTCCAAGTGCAAAGATGGTTGTGCAGCATAAAGCAATTAATCTAACAGATTTAACAGTTTAGAACCCTTGAACACCTCAACACCAGGAAAGGACAGAAGCTGTGTAATGCTCTGCAAAGCAAGTAGAGTGCATGGTATTTGAACACAGGATTGGTTAGTAGTGAATTCTGAATTATGGACAATATAACTAGAAGTGGTCACCTATTATTGATTATTCCATATGTGTACTTATATACATGTACACAGACACAGTAGAGACCAGTACTAGCATACATTTAAGTTAGACACTGAATAAATGTATACATATAAGATAAGATAATCCTTTAATAGTCCCACCATGGGGAAATTTTAATGAGTTACAGCAGCTTGATAATACGGATACAGGATAATAACAGTAATATATTACAGAAGGAGACACACATAAGCACAGAATAGCAGATAGGAAAAAAATACTACGAGTCATAGCAGCTAAAGAAAAAAAAAAGACTTCAGTATCATTTAGTTCTCTATGCGGACTGTTCTTCGTTTGGACTGATGTAGATTATAGCAACAAAGTGAACCAGCCACACAAAATATATGAATAAAAATTAACTTTTATTAAGTGCCCCTAAAAAGGTGTAGCAACATATATACATACAAAATATATAAACAAACATAAAACAAAATCATATAGGGGTAGACAATGCTACGAATACCAACTTGTCAGCCATGGAATGTACACTGGATGGCAACACTAATATCATGGTACAAAGGGCTCAACCATAGCTAAAACTGAAAGTGTCCAATAATAAAGTGTTGTAAATGAAAACAACAAATAATCAGTGTAATAACCCACAGATAGCTATGAGACTGCCCACATAAGATGATCCAAGATTAGCCTCCATACATACCAACAGTAAAGGGACCCGACGCGCGTTTCACCTGTACTTGACAGGTTTCATCAGGGGACAAAACCTGTCAAGTACAGGTGAAACGCGCGTCGGGTCCCTTTACTGTTGGTATGTATGGAGGCTAATCTTGGATCATCTTATGTGGGCAGTCTCATAGCTATCTGTGGGTTATTACACTGATTATTTGTTGTTTTCATTTACAACACTTTATTATTGGACACTTTCAGTTTTAGCTATGGTTGAGCCCTTTGTACCATGATATTAGTGTTGCCATCCAGTGTACATTCCATGGCTGACAAGTTGGTATTCGTAGCATTGTCTACCCCTATATGATTTTGTTTTATGTTTGTTTATATATTTTGTATGTATATATGTTGCTACACCTTTTTAGGAGCACTTAATAAAAGTTAATTTTTATTCATATATTTTGTGTGGCTGGTTCACTTTGTTGCTATGGTCATTTACCCACACATAATTTGTTATATTTGCCTCTATTGTTTACTGATGTAGATTATGTAGCCTGACCACAGTTGGGAGGAAGGACCTCTGATAGCGCTTCTTCTCACACTTGGGGTGAGGCAGTCGGTCACTTACAGTGCTGCCAAATGCTGTCAAGGTCTCATACATGGGGTGGGATTCATTCTCCAGCATGGAGCTCACCACGGACAGTATCCTTCTGTCACCCAACACCTGTACTGGGTCCAAGGGGGTCCCTAGGACAGAGCTGGCTCTTCTAATCAGCCTGTCCAAGTCTATTTCTGTCTCTGGGTGGTATACTACTCCCTCAGCAGGCCCAACCAAAGAAGATGGCTGATACTGCCACAGAGTTGAAGAAGGTCCTAAGAAGTGCCCCATGGACTCCAAAGGCCCTCAGACTCCTGAGCAGGTAGAGCCTGCTGTAACCCTTTATGTGCAGCGCATCCATGTGATCAGCACAGACCAGTTTATTATTGAGGAGCCACCCAGGTACTATCTCAATGTCTGTCCCTTGGATCACCACGGGAATCTGAGCACTTCTCCTCTTACTGAAGTCCACTACCATCTCCATAGACTTCCCTGCATTAATCCTGAGGCAGTTCTGCTGGCACTAGATTACTAGGTTACTATGATACTAGGTTCACACCTGCGCTGGGGTTTCTGCTCTTTGAGTTCATTTGGGGATCCGAAAAAGGAAACTCAGTCTGCTTAACCACTTCAATACCAGGCCAATTCCTCTGGTTCAGAACCAGACACATGTTTGGGTTTTCTGGTATGTTCAGTTTGGAGAGTTATAATATTTTTTATCATTTGAGTTATTCAACTAATTTTTATGACTTTTTGGTGACACATAAGGCTTTATTTTTATGTTTTTATTTTTGCATATTTTTATTTTTTTATATGTGTGAAAATTCAAAAAGATGAGGGAAAATATGTCTGTTTCAATTATCACTTTTTAAAATTTAGTTTAGTAGCACAAAAATCTTTTTAAAATAGTTTTTTCTCTTCGTTATGGTAATTTCTATTTTGTATGGTGTCGTCAGGGGTGGGGTTAGAACCTATGATGAGGGCATGTTATTGGTGTATTTTTTATTTTTTTTAATTATTTTACTTAATTTTTTTTGCATTTCTGTTTATATATTTCTTTATGTACTTTTTACATTTTACCCTTATAAGGTCATAATAGATCTTTGGGGCCATCTGAACATTATTTTTTTTTTTTTTGTGGAGGAGGCTGATTTCCCATGTAACTTGGAATGATACATACATCCCCAGTTATAGGAAGAATACAGCCTCCTCCTCATGGCTGCAGAGCTGATCTGGGTCCTCTAGGATCCAGCAGCTTTAACAGCCTCTAATCCTCAGTAGATCACATGACCAATGGGTCACAGGAAAGCTGCATTATGGTGGCTCCCATAGCTATATATATAGTGTTAATTTTTAAATCAATATCATTAGGAAAACTCTTGAATTTACATAAATTAGTAGTTTTCATAGGATCCTTGAGATGAGATTATCCCTTAAAGTGCTCATCCCTTGAGTGTAGATTTGTTGCCACAATTTCTGTCAGTCTAATTAGTCTTAAACCAGGTTGCAGAAATCGGATTCAACCACATTCTGATTTTTCAGTTGTGATAATTTCTGTTACAGATCTGCAATGTTAATTTACCCAAACAAGATGTATTTTTTTAATGATTATGTAATTTGCATGGCATATAGAAGCATATAAATTATGTAAGGATGTATCCTTCTTTAGAATACTCTCCATTGACTTAGGTTGTTCTTGACCAAATAGATTAGGTTGAAAGGCAGAAATGCCATAACAGCTGTTATGATCAGCAGGGTTACTAAAAAAACTAATAAACAAAAACCCTGCAGAGCCCAACTGGGCTCTGAACCACAGGAATACCCTGGTGCGAACAAGGTCTGGCAGTTAGAGTCACTGCCAGATCACTACACCAACCGAATGTGCTCTGTTAATTCACAGATGCGGCCTGTGCAGCTCAGAGCAGTCGCTACAATAAATAAGACAGTCTAGTCAGGACTTCTGTGCTAGACAGAGACCAGTACACAGTGTGTCCTACCAGTGCAATCAGTACAAGGCAGTTTGCTGCCCAACTAGCAATGCGATTCTATCTCAGGGGTAATTCTAGCTAAGGCCAACTGAGGAATATTCACACTGGATCGCATTCACACACAACAGCTATTAGGATCTGGATTGAGGCTAAAGCAGTGGGTTGACACCTGCCTCATTAAATAGGGGAAGGGCAGTCCCAAGCAGCCAGCCCAGCTGCCCAAGCTGGGCTCTCACTGGTCGACACCCCTGTCAGTCAGGCGACCAACCATGCCCACCTGGCTTCAAGGACTTAATCCCTGCTATGCTGGACTGAGCCATAACAGAGGAACAGGCTGCAACCCTGATACCTTGGCTGCACCTGCCGCACAGTCCTAACACAGCCATCTTACATCAGTTCCCGGATAGTATACTTGCTATATACCTCTAGTTTTATTGATAACATTTTACTTAGGATATCTGTGTATTGCATTTTATCAATATAGATAGTTGTGAAGTTTAACATGTGTAATTATTTGAAATTACACGGTTGCTTGTAGAAATCGTAAAGCTACTGGTATTCTGTTTTTTTTTTTTTTTTTTTTTTTTTTAACTTTTTGTTCTTAGGTTTTGTAGCTGTAAAGGCTGTAAAACATTATCTTTGAATAAAGCTAACTTTGTGTCGATTTTTTTTATAAGGCTTCCTGCAATTTGGGATACAATGTTTGAAAATATGGTATTCATTTACTTCCGACTTCAAACCATGTATGATTGACATTTTGACAAAACAAATCTTTCAATTGTGGGTACAATGTTCTGAGCCTTGAAATTGTTCAAGTTACCCTTTGTTTCTTCATTCTAATAGAAGTGAATGTAAAAGAAGGCATTCCTTTTAGGTTGTAATATATTTGGTTATAAAATAAACATCTTTTATCAAGCATCTTATGATAACGATAGAAAGGGAATGTCAGAAAAAGGAACAAAGGCAAAATAAAATGAAAAGGAGTTTAAAAATGTAGAATTGTAAAGGCGAAAATTAGATTGTCAGGATACGGAGTCTCCGCGGTCTCCTTGCTGCGCGACATCTCCCTGGGAGACGTGTTAGGAGTTCTATTGGGTGTGCTTAGGTCATCAAGGGTTAATATTTTCCTTGCTTTCAGTCTCCATGTCATTAGCCATCAGGTGTCTTCTCTGCTGCTATTTAATCCCCACCCAGGCATGGATCCTTGCCAGCCATTCACTTTGTGTTTCCTGGCCCCCCTGCTCAGTCTGATTCCCTGTCTGTTTGTATTCCATATGTTTCTTGGTTTTTAGACCCGGCTTGTAATTTTGACTATCCCTTGTCTTTTGATTTGGTACCTTTTATTATATCTCCTGGCTTGACCTCTTGCTCGTCTGACCTCGCCTTCTCTTCTGTGTCTTGCTGGGACTTGTGGTCCTCCCTGGTTCCATGCTATTTAGTCTTTTGTTTTGCATTGCATTTACACTGTGCTTTCTGTTTAGGTGTGACCCCGTGACTCCAGTCCCTAGGACTTTCAGGGCCTCCTCTCCCCTTATCCTAGCTGCCGGATAGAAGGTTAGGAGCCGTGGTAGGCGCACTTCAATTAGGAAGTGCATTGGTCTGCCTCATCTCAGATATTACAGCATAGTTATAGCTGCAAGGCCTGCGACCCCTTTTGTCATTAGTTGCACAGTGTTGCTTTCCCAGCTGTGTCACTTTGCACTGCCTGACCCTGACTCCAATCCTTACAGAGATGTAGGTATTTGCTTGGCTTTTATTAACTGGCACAATATGTGTAACAATGGTTTTATGCAGTGGCGTAACTAGGAATGGCAGGGCCCCGTGGCGAACTTTTGACATGGCCCCCCCCCCGACCGACACCGGCGCCGAAGACCTCGACCGACCCCCTCCTACGCATTTCTGCGCGTTCTATTATGCCTCATAGTGGCCCCTTAACACAGTATTATCCCCTATAGAGGGCCTCTGCACACAGTATTATCCCCATAGTGGCCCCTGCACTCAGTATTATCCACCATAGGGGCCCCTGCACACAGTATTATCCCCCATAGTCGCCCCTGCACTCAGTATTATCCACCATAGGGGCCCCTGAACACAGTATTATCCACCATAGTGGCCCCTGCACACAGTATTATGTCCCATAGTGGCCCCTGCACACAGTATTATCCCCCATAGTGTCCCCTGCAAACAGTATTATCCCCCACAGTGGACACCCATAAACAATTATTATACTCTGGGGTCTTTTCAGACCCCAGATTATAATAATCGGTGACCCAGGGGGGAGAAAAACATAAAAAAACACTGTTACTTACCTGTCTCCAGCTCCTACGCAGTCTTCTCCGCTGCCTTTCCTCTGCCGTCCTTGTTTAATGACGTCTGACGTCACATGACCCGGGACGCAGGCCAGGTTCATGTGACGTCAGAGACATCAGAAAGGACGTCAGGCAGGCTCGTGGAGAGGTAAGTAACATGTTTTTTATGTTCCCTTACCTCTCCCGGTCCGCCGATCATTATACTCGGGGGTCCGAAAAGACCCCCGAGTATAATGATAGCAGTGGTAGCGGCTGTCACCGGACCCCCATTGTCCCGGGCCCTGTGGCAGCTGCCTCCGCTGCTATGGCGGTAGTTATGCCACTGGTTTTATGAGTTTAGTAGGGCTGGACAATTATATTAGGTATTATCCAGGTTTTTGGTGTGCAATATTCTTGTATAATTAACATACTTCGTACATGTGTTAATGTGAAATGATAAAAAATAAAAAATTATAATGTGACAAACAATGCAATATGATGAGATAAATGATATAAAAAAGTGACATAAAAAAGTGAATGTTGAGTGAGAAAAAAATAATAATAATAATTTCTTTGAAAAATATGCAATGCCAATAAAAAAAAATGAAATACCCCCCCCCCCCCCCCCCGTAAGATGGCAATGAAGTGAGAAAGGGGAATAAACATACAAAACAAAACACATATATATATAACTTATAAACACAATTATAGTATCCATTAGTGTTGAGCAAATAGTATTTGATCGAATACCTCGCCGGCATAGGAATGTGGGTAATCGACCGAACACCAAGGGGTTAAACGCATCAAATATTCGATGCGTTTAACCCCTTGGTGTTTGGCCAATTACACACATTCCTATGCCGGCGTGGTATTCAATTGAATACAATTCGCTCAACACTAATGTCCATCTCTAATTATTTTTATAAATGTTGATGACAATGTTTCAATCAGAAAACAGAAAGTAGAACATTCCTCTTCTCTTCTCATTCTTCTTCTGTAATGTCCATGTAATATCATGTTATCATTCATCCATATCATATCCCAGTAAAAGGTACTACAAAGATATAAAACATAAAAATATGTATATAAACATACTGCATGCCCCTGTATATAATCCTGGAATATATTTAATCAAAAGGCCACCTGAAAATTGGCGCCTACCGAATAATGGAGAAACTAAGAAAAACTTTAAAAAAATCATGTAATAAATTGACAAGTCAACCATGTATATAATATATATATATATATATATATATATATATATATATATATATATATATTAGAAAAAAATGCAGAAGCAGCACAGCATACAAATCAGGTGCAGAGCCAAACTAGAAGATGGCTAATCTTCAACTTTACATAAGAAGTGGAAAAAATGGCAGCACTCCAACATTCAGAAAAGTGTGGGTTTAGTCCAATAAACCCACACTTTTTCTAAATGTTGAAGTCCTGCCATTTTTTCCATTATATATATATATATATATATATATATATGTATATATATATATATATATATATATATATATATTTATATATATACGTATATATTATATATCGAATTTATAGGAAGCAACCAAAACCCAAATTAAAACCAAATTAAATTGGTCAATGGCTCTTACCTGAGTTTTGATTTCTCCTGTATTATAATGGTCCTGTTAATGTCTGGCCACTTGTTTCAAATGCAATTGGAGATTCTGATCTGATGGATCTAAAGCCTTTTTTATGTTACAGATATGTTCAAGGATTCTAGCTCGCAGTTGACGCAATGTGATACCTATATACATCAATCTGCATGGACATGTCAGATAGTACACTACTCCCTTGTTACAACATTTCATTGTATACAGGATTTTGTGAACTTGTAATTCCTGGGAGTTGCAAAAAGAATCTGCTTTAACCATATGCTAAGATGCAGAACAATTACCGCATGCAGTAAAACCCCATTTTGGGCCTTTGCTTGAGAGTATAAATTTTGATACTGGAGGAAAATAAAGACTCCTAACTAGAAGATCACCAATAGACTTTTGTTTCGCAATTAAACGAGGTTCATTAGGTAGAACCAATTGTATTCTCGATCTTGTTTGAGTATAGGCCCAAACTGCCTAATGATGGTATTCAACTCTCTCCACCTACTGCTGAAATTTGTGATTAGTCTCACTCGATCTTTTTATTGAGTACTTTGTTTAAATATCAGCAAATTTTCTCTTGGTTCCATCCGAGCTCGATTAGAGCCTCGTTCAATATCTTTAGATTTATATCCTCCTGATACAAAGCGTCATCGTAACTCTTCAGACTCCCTTTCAAATTCCTGATTTGCATCGCAAATCCTTTCAGCTCATAAAAATTGTTCTGTTGGTATAGCTTTAATTACATTTTCTGAATGTGCTGATGTCGCATGCAGAAAAGAGTTGACACCCATCTCTTTCCGAAATATAGTCACGTGTAGATCACCACCATCATCAACTGTAAGTTTAAGATCCAAAAATTCCATTTCCTTTTGTGTGAACAAATATGTCAATTTGATATTGGAAACATTGTCATTCAACTGAGTATGGAAAAGATCCAACTGATGGTGAATACCCTGCCAAACAAACAGAATATCATCAATGAATCTCATCCAGGACAAAATTTGTCCCCCCTGTCGGTAAGTATGATCAACAGCTTCGCTCTCCCAGTACCCAAGGAATAGATTGGCATATGAGAACGCATAAGCTACCCCCATAGCCACACTTGGGTTTGGAGAAAGAAGCGGTCCTTGAATACAAAGAAATTGGCGTATAATACATACTCCAGGAAAACAAGGAGGAGGTCCGACAAATCATGATCCATTGCACTGGATATCAAGTAAAACTTCACCGCTTGAAGTCCCAAAGAATGTGAAATTGACGTATACAAGGACTCTACATCTGCTGTCACCAAATGCATATAACTGTTCACACCAGAAGACGAAGGACTACGTGAATCCAAAGGAAATGTGTAGCAGAACTCTTTATTCCAAACATCAATATAACATGCAACGTGTTTCGCGGATTTGAACTACCCCTTTATCAAGTGTGCACCAAACTCTACCTGTAAATTTCACCTGGGGGGATACATATTCAGATGACAGCCACACAACCACATTTCCGCCCTTATCGGCAGGTTTAAATAACACATCCCTCATATTTCTTAATTCATAAAGAGCTTGTTGTATTATAGTAAGATTGTCTAAGCTCCCATGTGTAGGCATTGACATTATAGCCTCATACAATGATTTTACAAATATCTGTACATGATGGTTTCGGTTTAAGGGTGGAAATGTGATAGATCTCTTTTTTATGGTTGAGAGGAATCTGCTCACCTGTTGATCATTCTGTTCAATTAGAAGCTCCTCTAGAATCTGGACTTCCTCCAATTTCTCCTAGGCTGTTAAGCAAGAAACAGCATTTCCTTTTGAGAACTATTTTTAAGGAGTAATTTCCTATCAAACAAAAACACATCCTTTATAGCAGTGAATTTGTTCAATGGTGCAGCAGGACTAAAATTTAGTCCTAAAGCTAGGACTGATTTTTGAGCATCCGTTAACCTCTTACCGACATTAGCCCTACTAGTACGGCGGATGCCAGGTGTTTAAACATGGCAGACGCTTGGGAGCCGGGTGGCTGCCCTAGCCGCCGAGTGACTACTGTTTTATACTATGTACAGCAGGGAGCCTTTAATCATATTAGAGTGATTAATATTCTCAGACTTCAGATGACCTTACTGAAACAGAAGGGTAGCAGGAGGATTCTTCACTGGATGTATAGTATTGTACAGGTGAACATTACTGCTTTGGGACAGACTTGGAAAACATTTAGTGTCTAAAAGATGAAGTAAACTGAAGATAAACAGATATATTGAGAATGTCAATCACATTTGGATCAATGAACATGGTCTGGTATGTGTCCTAGCGTGAATCCCATGAATTTTCTTTTGCAAAGTTTTAGATTTTTGTTACGAGGTTAACATATAAATTAAACCATATAAATATGGTTTTTGCAGAATCGTATCAAAACATAGAATACAAGTGAATGCCACAAAAATGAAGCCCGTAATAAAGTCACACAAAAATGCACTTTCTTCAAATCTAACCCTTTCTGAATTTAACTGCTTCCGTACATTATACAGAATAATAAATGGTGCCATTATGAAGAACAATTTATATTGCAAGCATTAAGCCCTTATATGGCTCTGAGAACAGAAAATAAAAAAGTTATGGGGTTTTGAAGGCAGTGATTCAAAAATGAAAACCAAAAATGTCACTGGTGGGAATTGGTTAATGGAGGATTTACATTACCTATAATAATGTAATTGGTTATTAGATTTTCTAATCTTAGTAAAAGAACATATTTCATACATCTGCCTTTTCCTCATCCTCATCCACCATTACACCCAAATTTTCACATTTTCATATGCATCTCTTGAAATCAAAGACATATTAAATTCATACTCCAATAGTAATTATAATGTATTAAGTTCTTTGTTCAATAAATGACTCCTCTGTGAATATTTGTACTCTCATGTAAGAATATGGTTTAATATGTAGTGTAGTATCACATTCAACTAATTTCTGTAGCAATTGGTTGTACAGTTGTACCTTTTAAATTTTTCACTATATGTTTTAAGTTCCCTTTTTTCCACAGAGGAACCAGCTATTGTATTAACCGTACTAAATCACTGTAACTATTCGGAATTAAATATGGGAATAGTTAAAGAATGTTAGCAAATGATATTATTTCAAACAAATGAAACTTGTCTAAACGTTATATCAAACGAATAATTAAAGACACAGTTTAAATACAGTACTTACATATAAAAAACGTCATTTTTGATTTATGTATTAATTTACAACTCCATTTAACTGTGAACTACATTTTATAAGTTCACAATTAATTCTGAATTTAAACTTCTCACCATTCTTTTACATGACAGGTGAAAATCTCTGGAGAGATTCTGTTTCTATAATGAATTAGAATATCTAAGCTGTCCTTTTAAAAGTTCAACTGTAGATAACTGCAGCAAAACGATACAAATGGATTTCTATTAATCTGTATTAAATGATGTTACTGTGTTTTAGACCTTCAAAGACAAATCTGACAGTCAAATTAATTCCGAAAGATATAAAATATTCACTAAACATTAAGATAAATAATTTGCAAAAGTTTGAGTCATAAGTGTAAAGGTCATTCTGAGAAGCAGATTATGGCCATATGTCTCATGTATGTCATAGGATTTTAAAATGGGGCTGATCGCTAGTTATTGTTTTAAGAAATTGTTCTTCATTAAACTGGTAGTATTTTCCATCAGTATTTATTCATCATTTTTATAATTTTTTTTTAATCAAACATAAAAGAGTGGATACAGTAAAAAGCAAGTAAAAGATAGGACAACGAATCCTCATCCAAATACGGAAAAATTTTCCAACCTCAAGTACATTAAAATTTGTATCTTAAATTCCAGGAGGTCTGATCATAAAATATGACACATTGTAAATGCATTATAAAATTGTGACACTTTTACTATAGGTTGCATAGAGCAGCCTGTAATAGATCTATATGATAGACAAGCCTGGGCACCTTTAATAGGCAAATGTCATCACGTTGGATCACCGCCACCACCTCTCATTTTGTGGACCGTCAATACGCCCCAAAATGTCACTGCCAATGTGTCAGCGGGAAAATGGCACCTCAGCAAGCCTTGACGGAAGCGCTGAGAAGGATAATGCCTACAATCAGTGCAGGCACTGCTTGCTCACATTGCTGCCAGGTCTCTGCTGTACTTGAAAGTTTCTTTGCTTTTATCCTTCTGTCAAGTTAAGTTCAAACAAGCACACTGGGGTTTTTGTCTGGAAACTATGCAGGCAATTTCATTCTTCGAGCCTACAAGCCTCTTCCTGTCCTTATGTATAGCTCCGACATAACCTAAAAGTATGTTGTGGATCATTATTTTGGACATAACACTGATATATAACATACCTATGTTATGTATATCACTTTTGTAAAGTGGGATAATAACAAGTTTGAAGTTTCATGCAAATAATGCAGTTGATGCACTGCGGGAGGACCTTCAGCTCCTTGAAGCACTGCTCTTGCCACTTAGACCACTAACATCTGCTTCTAGTGCCATTCAATGTAATGAAAGTTGATCTTTCCACTTTTCATTACCCATCCTATTTCAGCAAGAGCAGTGCTCCAGGAGCTGGGAGCCCATCCCCAGTGTAACTACTTTATTTGCATAATACTTATACCTTGTTTTTCTACAAATTTACAAAAGTGACTTGCATTACAAAAATAATTTATATATCACTGTAATGTGCTAAACAATGAGCTAAAACATGCATTGAGCTTGTTTGGGATTAAAGAGGACCTTTCATAAGATTGGGCACAGGCAGTTCTATATACTGCTCGAAAGCTGACAGTGCGCTGAATTCAGCGCACTATCGGCTTTCCCAATCTGTGCCCTGGGTAAAGCGCTATCGGCCCCGGTACTGTAGTGCTTTACAGTCAGAAGGGCGTTTCTGACACTTAGCCAGGGATGCCCTTCTGCCCAGCAGCGTCTATTGTGCTGTACTGTGGAGCGGGGAGGAACTCCCTCTCCCTTTGCTCACACAGCTCGTGCATAGATGAGTATTATCAGGAGAGGGAGGGGGAGTTCCTCCCCATTCCACAGTACAGTGCGATAGGCGCTGTTGGGCAGAAGGGCATCCCTGGCTAAGTGTCAGAAACGCCCTTCTGACTGTAAAGCGCTACGGTACCGGGACCGATAGCTCTTTACCCAGGGCACAGATCAGGAAAGCCCAATTCAGTGCACTGTCAGCTTTCCAGCAGTATATAGAACTGCCTGTGCCCAATCTGATGAAAGGTCCTCTTTAACTGGACAGAAGGGTGAACGCAATGCAACCTACAACTACAACATATTTATTGAACTATGCTGCCAAGAAATGTCTGAACAATACCTGAATGCAATTGTAGAAAGACTGCCTCAATTGTGCAAAGCTGTTATATCAACTAGAGGTGGCTACTTGGAAGAGGAAAAAAAATCTAAATTGAATTTCTTGAAACAAAGTTAATTATTATTTTCATATTAACTTATTGCTTTTATTTTAAAGTATGAGACATTGACTTTTGTAAATATCCATAAAACCTGAAAAAATTGAGGTGCTATCTCCTATTTTTAATAAAAGCTGACTTTATTTTTTTTTAAATAATAATAATAATAATAATAATAATAACCTTGACTGTGCTGTAATCAGCACAAGCAGCTACTGGGAAAAATATAGTTATTTAGCTTTGATGATTGTCTGAAGCTTTTGCCTAAATTTTTGCCATATGGTTATTTCTTATTTATTAGTTTATGATATAATACATAACTGATCCCACATGTTGCAGCTATTTGCATAACCTATGATATTTCACACCTTATTTCCACAAGGTACAAAGGTAAAATCATAATGATAGATATATAGAACAATAGAGAAATAAATACATGACATAGTAACTGTGCTCTATACTGTACACGTACAGTTGTAGAAAAATCATTTTTATGAAAAGCTCCATGATGATGATTCATTTATATGAAATCCCAAACAAACATCTGAATTAATAAGTAGCCATATCTTTCAGATGTCAAATGATCAAATAAAAGCAAATTTATGTTTTAAGAGGCTGAAGTTCTCTGTACCACCATCAAAAGATATTTCTGGTCTGGTAGTCTGCTGAAGCATAAAAAGATTGGGAGGTCAGCATCTGTTTTTTAACATTGTATTTATTGATTGAAGTAACTATGTTCAATGTACTATACAAGGCACATACACTCTTTAGTCTTTGCAGAAAGTAATTTCTAGAGTACATTTAGTTTTTATTTTATAATGACATATTGTGAAAAATTGGAGATTTGCGGCACATATTAACTTTTCCATCAAATTCTAAATTGTTAATTTATAAAGTATGAAACTATTTCTAGGTCTATCTTGGTAATAAAATAAATTATACCCATTTCTCTGCACATATATTTGACAGTTTCAAGACTTAGTTTTAATTAATTGAAGGGGTTGTCCAGATTCAGATCAATTTTGTGAGACAAATGTTATTGTTAGTGTAATGAAAAGCTATGCAATTTCCACTATTCTTGCTGTATCAATTATTCATGGTTTTCTAGATCTCTGCTTGCTGTCATTCATTCTTCTTACTTCTAGTGGATAATATCAGTCCATGGTCATGTGATGAACACATCGGTGCACAGCTCATTGTAGTCAACACACAGTAATCAGATATCTGGGGATGAGCTGTGTACCTGTGTGATCACATGACCATGGACGGATATTATCCACTGAAAGTAAGCAGAATGAATGACAGCAAGCAGAGATCTAGAAAAAATAAGAGGAACTAATACAAAAAGTATACTGATACATTGTGTAACTTTCATTATATAAACAATAACATTTTTCTCTTTATATTGGTCTGAAACTGGACAATTTCTTGAAGCTGGGGCCCACATTACAAAAACGCAGCACTTTGGCCACAGCAGAAACAAAGTGGCAGAAAACGTTGAGTTTTACAGTATCTGCAAAGTGGATGGGATTCAATGTGTGGATTCTCATCCCATCCACACATTGCTGAAAAAAAAAATCCACAGTGGAAAACATCCACATTTTTAAAATTACCGGATGTCAATCACACCTTCAGAAACACACGTTTTCTGTATTAGCTATCATAGGGGCAAAATGTCAGCAGAGGAGATTTTTTCAGCAGAGTAGATTTTTTCTGAAAAGCTCTGCGGAAAAAAAAAATGTTTCTGGCAAGTTTTTTTTCCGTGGCATTTTTTTTTAACTCTGTTTCACTATGTGAGACTTTAGCCTTTAATTTGGATTTTATTTCTATAACTAGGGATATCTCACAAATATTTGTAGAAAATTTATAAACAACCCAACTTACTACAAATAAGTTTGATAATTGCTAACTGTGATGCTTGCCAAACTCTAAAACACATGATGCAGTATCCATTTATGTGCACGTGAAATTCAATGATAAACTAAAAGATAACATCTAACAAGGGGAACCCCCATGATAACATTTCTGGTTCCGAGCGGTTGCCATGGTGGCCAGGAGGCTGGGCAATGGCCCCTTGACTGCCTATGCACAGTTCCCATTATAATTAATGTGCGTTGTCCTTCAATACTATGTATTGCAGTACATTGTATTGGAGATCTGAGATCCCAGCTTCAAGTCCCCTTGTGGGACATGTAAAAAACAAAACAAAAACCACCCACACAAATTGTTTATTAATTACTGTGTATTTTAAACTAACAATAAAAAGTAAAAAAAAAACACCTTTATATTTAAAAAAATATACATAATGTAAGTAAATAAATAAATAAATAAACAAACATGTCAGATATCCTCATGTGCGTATAAGTCCCCACTATCCAAAAATAGCATTGTTTATCCTGCATGGTGAATGCCCTAATATATATATATATATATATATATATATATATATATATATATATATATATATATATATATATACTGCAATGCGCAAAATAACATATTTTGGTTACTTTGCTTTTCCCAAAAAGTAACAATAAAAAGTGATAAGAATGTCATACATACCAACAAAAGTTGTTTTTTCCGCAATGTGGGGCTTTAGCTTTATTCAGTTTTTTTCAGTATTAGATATTCTGTTAGAAACTACTAATTAAATGAGACTTGAATGTAAGGGAAATCCACTTATTTCTGGTTAGCACTTCCTAATAAAGTATCTAGTGGTGAAAGACTGTTACATTAAGCAGATAAAACATATAAAGACTGGAACACTTAAGACAAAACAGACTTTGTTGAGTTAATTGCAAAGTCTCAGGAGGTGATACATTTACTTAGGGGATAACACTCAAGAGTCACTATCTTCACCCTACAGCCAATTAGGTTACCAGTACATATTTGGAGTGTGGGAGAAGACTTCAGTATATAAAACTCAACAGGTGAATGTAAGCCCTCGTTCACATCAGCGTTTGGATTCCGTCCAGGGGAGTCCGCATGGGGATTCCCCCCCCCCCCCCCGAACGGAATACCAAATGCAAGTGCAAAGTGCTGTGCTGTAAAAGCGCATGGACCCCATAGACTATTATGGGGTCCGTGTGCTTACCGCCAGATCTCCTCAGGGATTGTGCAGACAGGAAAGTAGTTCACAATCTACTTTCCTGTCTGCATGATTCGTGTGGGCAGCACGCGGCCAGCACACATACCCCATTATAGACCCCAATTATAGTCTATGGGGTCTGTGCGCTTTTACAGCACAGCGCTTGCAATTGCGTTTGTATTCCGGTCGGGGGGGGGGTCTCCATTCGGACTCTCCCCGGACAGAATACAAAAGCAGATGTGAACCAACCCTAACACTCAGCCAATATAAACGGTTTGACTGGGTTACTGTTAAGGGTGTTAATGGTTCACCGGGTTTTAACCCCTTCCCGACATGCGCCGTAATAGTACGGCGCGTGTTGGGTCTGTAACTATGGCGACCGCCCGGGAGCCGGGCGGCTGTCATAGCCGCCGGGTGTCTACTGCTTCAAGCAGTAGACAACCGGCTCTAATGCCTCCGATCGGTCCCCGGACCGATCGGAGGCATTAACCCCTCCGGCGCTGCTGTCAAAGGCGCATGGGCGCCGCCATTTTGGCAGGGATCGCCGGCTCCTGGAGCATGCTCCAGGGCCGACCCCCCGTTGCCATGACAGCCGGGAGCCTTGTTAAAGGCTCCCAGCCGGTCTGCAAATTCTCTCTTTTGCAGGCTGGTGTATACAGCCTGCAAAAGAGATGATGCTTTTTTGCAATGCATTGCAATGCATTAGCATTGTAATGCATTGCATTAGTGATCAGACCCCCTGGGGTTCAACACCCCTAGGGGGTCTAATAAATGCAAAAAAATAAATAAATAAAAATAAAAAAAATATAAAAAAATATAAAAAGTATTAAAAGTTCAAATCACCCCCCTTTCCCTAGAACAGATATAAAAGTAGTTAAAAACTGTGAAACACATACATGTTAGGTATCCCCGCGTCTGAAATCGCCCGCTCTACAAATCTATACAAATATTTTTCCTATTCGGTAAACGCCGTAGCAGGAAAAATAGTCAAAAGTGCCAAACCGCCGTTTTTTCACTGTTTTAATTTTGATAAAAATTTGAATAAAAAGTGATCAAAGCAATAACATTTCCCGAAAATGGTAGAACTAAAAAGTACACCCGGCCCCGCAAAAAAAGATGCCCTATGCATCCCCGTACACCTATGTATAAAAAATTTACGGCCGTCGGAATATGGCGACTTTTAGAAAAAAATTTTTTTAACACCGTTTTGGAATTTTTTTTAGGGGTCAAAATGTAAATAAAACCATATAAATTTGGTATCCCTGGAACCGTACCGAAACACAGAATATAGGGGACATGTCATTTTGGCTGCACAGTGAACGCCGTAAAACCAAAGCCCGTAAGAAAGTCGCAGAAATGCATTTTTTCTTCAAATCCACCCCATTCTGAATTTTTTTCCTGCTTCCCAGTACATTATATAGAATAATTAATGGTGGCATCATGAAGAAAAAATTGTCCCGCAAAAATTAAGACCTCATATGGCTATGGGAGCGGAGAAATAAAAAAGTTATGGGGTTTAGAAGGAGGGGAGTCAAAAACGAAAAACGAAAATCAAAAAATGCCATCGGCGGGAAGGGGTTAATATTTAACCCCTATACAGAGTTTTGCTCAGGGGACCGGCAGGTTTCTGTCTTTAGTAGAAGTAGTAGTATAGGTGACAGATGACTCTAGTGGGTTAAGAGACAGTGGTGTGCAGCACTGAGGTAACAGGCAAGAGTATAGTTATTGTACAAGCTGGCAGGCAGAGTTTGTGTGTAATAGATATCAAGGTAGAGGTCAGAGTCAGATAGCAGGTAATTGGGAACTAAAGCAGTAGACATCTTTGCAAGGCACATACAACCTTTTTTCTCAGACATTTTCCTGTAGGAACTGCCTTATTTAGCTTACAGGAGATTGGCATGGAGTGGACATCAAGGTTTACAGTTTCTTAAAGGGTCAGCACACCCTATAGGCTAGGACTGACTCCTTCCGCCAGGAATTAACACTGTGGATGCTTGTAGCCATGGTCAGATAACAATACTTTAATCATTAACTCCTTGCCACATCATGCCATAATAGTATTAGGCTGCTAGGACATGAACAGCCTTTTACCAATGCATTTTCCTGTGGGAGAAGCTGTCTTATATAGCTCACCGGTGCAGAAGATTAGCAGCCTGCAGACATGAAGGTTTAGAGTTTCTTAAAGGGTCAGCACACCCTACAGGCATGGATTATACAGCCTCTTCGACCAGGAAGCAGAGTGTGGTCAGCAGAGAGTGGATATGTTATCCAAAGTCAGATGTTGATACTTTAATAATTAACCCCTTACCACACAATGTCATAAAAGTATGACATAGGAATATGCTAGTTATCACTCCATTCTGTACTATTATGGTACGGGCATGGCATCTGCTGAGGAACTGAGTGGGCACCATGAATAATGGTGAAAGCTATGATATATGACTGAAACTTTCCTGTAACATTGGGTGTTAACGCCTAATGGCTGACACATCTAAGGGTTTTTTCTAATGTGCCAGTACGTGTTTGGCCACCCCATGCTTGGAAAGGGTGGTGGAAATGGTATGGTGCTTGTACAGCAGTTTGGAGTTAATCAGTGACTCCGGTCTGCCATGTTGTTTCCTGGTTTCATTTACTCATAACTATATGCATAGATTGACAGTTGCTGTAGTTTTGTATTGGAATTTATTGGGACTAATAAAAATAAACACATTTATATAAATAAATATAAATGGTTCAGTATCATAAGTCTCACTAAGTGGTTATCAAAATGGTGCAAATAAAAAGTCCCCAACCAGCTCCGTAGACCGAAAAATAAAAATGCTATCCTTTTCAGAAACTAGCAGTGCAAAATAATGTATTTTTATTCTGCACAACTGGGAAAACATGAAAATAAGATAAATTATCATCATAATTGTAATGACCCAAAGAATAACATTACTGCCCTGCCCCCTTCTTCGCATACCCCCGAGGCTCCATCTGGAGCTTGACAGGTAGTTATACAAATTACTACTAGTCATTAAAGGGGACTGGGTGAAAGTCAATTGCTTTATTAACTGGACATGGGATCAATGTGAAACTGAGTAACAAATAAGATCATACATGCCATTAAACTACAGCATTAAATAAGAACGGGGCACAATGTATAAGTGCAATGAAGTGCAATTATGGATAATATACAGTAGACTAGTGTACTAAGCCAGGTTGTAGAGAAACAGGAAAGATAACAGTTTGTAATAAAATAAGAACAGTATATGGCAATACAAATAAAGTATAAAATAATACAGTAGGAAATTGCTAACAACAACCAGTACATGGCACCTTATGCTGATGGACAGCACAGCTACTTTTGCTTTATGGTGAATGACAAAACAAAAAATTAAGCGTTGAAAGCAATGCTAAAGCTGATGTTTTTAAAATCTCCCAGAAAAAGAGTTAATAAAATGTAGTCATATAAAAAAACAAAAAACTTGAGTCTTCAGTAGATGATACCTTTTTAATGGCTAACTCATAATGATGACAGAATATAACGTTTCAAAGCTCTTTGGCTTCTTCTTCAATTATAAATAAGAACAATTTCTGAAGGCTGCATATTTATGTACAACAGGACACATAGGGATAGGATTTCAGGAGGGAGGCGGATGAGGAGAAGAGGCTTATTAGTATATACATGTAAACAATTCACAGCTCCCAGGTTCTTATCTTTATGGCTGTCTTAGTTCAGTGATTTCTATAGCATGACATGAACCCATGTGAGACATTTATTCCATTCTCCAGAGTGTTAAATGGGGTCATGCTCAGCAATATCTAGGGTCAATGGATAAGATTGTTACACCTATATGTATTCCTATCAGAAATCAAAAGTACACTGTACTCTCTGACATGAGAGGTGATAATAATATGGACAGGAGTCCTGCATAAACAGTATAAAAAAATTAGCTTGTTATGTTCACAGCACAGTAATGAGCTATCTACCTGGTAATGAGTAGAGATAAGCGAGTAGTAGTCCATCGAGTAGGTATTCGAACGACTAGTATGGTATTCAAAATACTCGTACTCTATTGAATACTACTCCTATTCGCAGTAAAGATTTGATTCAGAACCAGCATTGATTGGCCGAATGCTATATTTGGCCAATCAACGCTGGTTCTGCAGCATGCTCGTCTTTGCTAGTCGGGAGAGTTGGCAGCTTGCGGTTATGCGGGAGCTGACTTTTTCTCATAGGAATGCATTGACCAGCATTGATTGGCCGAATGCTATACAGTGTACAGCATTTGGCCAATCAATGCTGGTTCTGCCGGAGGCTCGTCTGTGACGAGACGGATTATAAGATTGGACCATAGCAGTCTTCATTGTGGTCTGATCTTAGATTCCGCCTCAACACAGACGAGCCTGCTGCAGAACCAGCGTTGATTGGCCGAATGCTGTACACTGTATAGCATTCGGCCAATCAACTCTGATCAATGCATTCCTATGAGAAAAGTCAGCTTGCGCATAACCACAAGCTGCCAGCTCTCCTGACTAGCA
Organism: Leptodactylus fuscus; assembly: GCF_031893055.1. NCBI lineage: Eukaryota > Metazoa > Chordata > Amphibia > Anura > Leptodactylidae > Leptodactylus > Leptodactylus fuscus. The sequence goes on from NC_134269.1 coordinate 122,488,891, forward strand.
AAGACGAGCCTGCTGCAGAACCAGTGTTGATTGGCCAAATGCTATACAATATATAGCATTCGGCCAATCAATGCTGGTTCTGCAGGACAAGTAAAGGCCGGTTCACACTAGCGCTTGCCTCCCATCCGGAAGGAGTCCGCAGGAGGACCCCCCAAATGGAATATCAGCGCAACTGCAAGCACTGGACAGTTAAGCACATGGACCCCATAGCATATAATGGGCTCCGTGTGCTTGGCGCGCACTTCCCGCATGAATCATTTGTGCGGGCAGTGCACTGCAAGCACACGGAACCCATTATATGCTATGGGGACCGTGTGTTTAACTGTCCAGCGCTTGCAGTTGCGCTGATATTCCATTCGGGGGTCCTCCTGCGGACTCCTTCCGGACGGGAGGCAAGCGCTAATGTGAACTGGCCCATAGCTATGGGGTCCGTGTGCTTTAACTGCACTTCGCTCCTCCTAAACATTCTCCTCCTGCTACTCGTGGACTTGGTGACTCTCCTTTAGTCGAATAGTGGTTTCCCCTGAAATGAGCATTTTTTCCCATAGACTATAATGGGATTCGATATTCGATCGAGTAGTCGAATATTGAGGCTCTACTCGAAACGAACATCGAATCTCGAATATTTCACTACTCGCTCATCTCTAGTAATGAGCTGTGCCCCTGTCTGCTCATCACATGACCATAATGACCATATTACTGATATTATCCACTGGAAGTAAGGAGAAATAATGACAACAAGCAGAGATCTAGAAAACTGAGGAATTTATACAGAAAGTATATTGGGAAATTGTATAATTTTATTATACAAACATTATCATTGGTCTCTCAATATTGGTCAAAAAGTGGGCAACCCCTTTAAACAGGTCACTGTGGGTCTCTCACTCACATGAACTCAAATCAGCTGGATTAATAAGGCAAGGCTCAGCTACACTTTAAAAAGAAGGTAAAATCCAACACAAAATCTTTAAGGCTAAGGCCCCATGTAGCAAAACGCAGCTAAAAAAACACTGTGGAAAAAAATGCAGCAGAAACATATTACGTTTTTTTCAGCAGCGTTTTTCATTATGTGTTTGCTGAGTTTTTCTCTGTGGATTTTCCTCTCTTATTAAACTTATAGGGTAAATGTGAGCATTTCCACAGGTAAAATTGACATACTGTGATTTATAAAAACATGGGTGTTTTTGAAAACACATCTTTTCCTAAGCATCTTTTTTTTTGCAATGTGTGGAAAGGATTAGCCAGAATCTCATTCACTTTGCAGGTATTGTAAAACACTATACGTTTTTTCTGCAACAGCAACAATGCTGCGTTTCCATAACATGGGGCTTTAGCCTAAAGCATGACATTCATCAACTGCTGTAAATCAGACAGAGTTCACAATTTTGGTATAGCACAGGTAGGTGTGGTTGAAATGATCTTTGTGAAGATTGCTTATCATTATAATGAACTTGATTACCTGTGACTATGAGATATTACTTACACTTTAAACTATAACATGAATTTTATAATCCAGGAGTAAATTTCTCTTGCTTTCTTCTTGTGAATTCTTAATATCTGTCAAATGCATGTCTTGTCTGTGCTTTCTCTACTGTGAAATTTTTATTGCTCATTCCCTCCATCAATTGTCAGAATTTGTTTGCAGAATGTATTCTACCATTGACTAAAGAGTGAGCTATGTCATACTTGTCATAAAGGATTATCTTTTACGCTTCTTGGTTATCATTTACTTATCTGTTTAACTATCTGTAATTTTTGAGAATTTCAGATACATGCTTCGTGTTGCATTATGTTTTGAACCTTACTATATTTGCAAGTCAACAAAACTTAAGTTTTGTATTGGGGAGAAACACATTTAGGCAGATTCGCTAACAATTTGTGCCACTTTTTGGTGTAAAAATGTTCCAAACTGCTGGTTTGTAACTTTTAGCTGCACTTGTAATTAAAATAGTCACACTACCCTCACTAGATTCAAAATCATTTGTAGCCATTTTGTGATGTAAACGATGGCAGTAAGGAGATGGTATATATTTTAACAAAGGCAGACAATATCTAGCGGTTGTGTCTAATTCAAGATGAGGGACATCAAGACCAGCATAAAGCATATTTATGCCCCCAAAGACACTAAACACCAATTTAAGGCAAGGAAAGATTGCTTGTAAGTTTCCTCAAGCTTGTAAATTCAATTTTCATTGCTGGGCTTTCAGCACGTGACTATGCCCAGCTGAGCACCAGGTTCTCTTTGGAAAGGCTTCTTTACAGGCATTTTCCATGAGAAATATTTTCACAGTTTAGCTCATAGCAGCCATCTCTAGACAGCTGTTTCAGACTTCTTGCTCAGTACAGAGAAGGATACTGGTAGGCTGTATGAGGGGCTTTAGAAGCAGTTTTGGGGTTTCTATTAAATACTGGTTGCATGTAGAATCTTTTAAAAGCAGTTTTTTATGGAAACACACTCAACTATATAATCTATGAGAAAGTGAAAGGCAAAGAGGTAAAGTGCTGGAGTCCTGGTATATCAGCCCCAGATTCCTGACTTATGTGTGGTCCAGTGTGGGTCTGGAATAGGTTTCAGCCCCAGGTGTGGCTCATGAGGCTCATTACTGGCTCATAAAAGATTGCAGAGCCTGTACTTTAGAGCAGATCCTGGGAGGAGAGAAAGTGGCTGGGTCTGTTCTGACACTGAGATCCTTGTGATACGGTACAGCTTTTTTTTTTTTTCGTTGAGTCGTGTGGCTGATAGTAAGCCACATGTACAGTTAGTGTTTTCTGTTTAGTTAGCGTTCAGACGAGCAGGCTTTTGTTTGATGTTACTCTGTCTGAAGTTAAGGCTGTATTTTGTTTTGCTCATTTTTGTGCCTGACATAAAGGTTTATTAGCTTGCTGTTTTTCTTAAATAAACCGGTTTTTATATATATATATATATATATATATATATATATATATATATATATATATATATATATCATACTGTAGATTACAGTAAATACTGTGAATTAAAGTATTGACATTTAATTAGTAAATACAATGTTTTCTTTTAAGAGTTTCCAAACACTACATTTCAATGTGTCTTATATAAACTCAAACAAAGGAAACTCTGCCAGAAAGTTCCTATAGTTAACACATTTACACTGCCATTTTATCTCTGCTGACACAAACATTTCCTTGCTTTACCTTTTTTCTTGTGCTTTCAACCAGGTCCAGAACCATGAAAATAAGTTTCAAATGGATGATAGCCAAGTAGATGGTAAGTGGCTAATTAGTTACTAATTAGCATCCCTTGAAAGAAAACTTCAGTGAAAACTTGGCTGAATTAATATTTTCATCTACAACTATTTATTCAGTCATAAGAGGCTGCTTTCAAATTAGGAGCTTTCTATTCATGCTGAGTCATAGACCTTGCCAGCACTCTCAGGTCTATTTCGGTAATGTATGTCACTAAACACTGTGCATACATATAAATATGCTAGTATAGGATGTTGGCCATAAACATGTAAGTGACTTGAAATAAGAGGCAAAAATGATCCAGTTTGAGTAATTAGCAATTTCATTCAATATATCAATTTGAAAAATGCTATTATAATATTGAGGTCACTAATTCAATACTCTCTTTCATAAATACATCTCTATTAAATGCCCACCAAGGTGGTGGCTATACAGTATATCAATCTAAAGTTCACAAAGTGTTTCCCTATCAACTTCCACTTACTGTTGAGTTAAGTTCAAATTCTAAATGAGCCAATAATTGAGGGGTCACTGCTGCTAGTAGCCGTAGCAGCTCATCTCGTATTTACTATTGTATATCTATCATAGTACAGTGACAATCATAGCAGGAATGTGGCAGGAGAGGAGGCGGAAGAGAGTGTATGGCAATTCATTTGAATTGACAGGCAGCTTTGGCACTTACAGGTGTGGTAATGCAGCCAGAAAATAATGTGTCTGCATTGTGGCATCTGTTACTATAATGCCTGCTATAATGACTGAACATGTAGTGTCCCAGGAAGGCATTATTGAATGTGTTATTCAAAGGTGCTCTGTCATTGGTAAGTCATTTTTAATTAAACACATACTTGCATAGCCTTTAGAAAGGCTATTCCACACATACCTTTTGTATGTTAATCACCTCGGTATTTTTTATTCATATGCTAATTAGTCTCCAGCATGCACCCCAGAAGTCTCAGTGAGCACACTCTCTGCTGCTGATGACTCATTTCCCTGCTCTCACACACAGCAGAGAATGTGCTCGCTGAGACTTCCACTGCTCACTGGAGGCTAATTAGCATATGAATAAAAATGGACTAATTCAAAAACTACTGAGGCAATTAACATACAAATGGTATGTGTGGAATATGGGATTTTTTTTTGTTTTGTTGCAGCAACTACAATGTTTTTTTTCTTATACAATGTGAAGACAAAAAAAAAAAAAATCGACAAATTATTATAACTAGAGATGAGCGAGTACTGTTCGGATCAGCCGATCTGAACAGCACGCTCCATAGAAAAGAATGGATGCACCTGGTACTTCCGCTTTGACATCGGCCAGCCGCTTAACCCCCCGCATGCCGGCTACATCCATTCATTTCTATGCGAGCGTGCTGTTCGGATCGGCTGATCCGAACAGTACTCGCTCATCTCTAATTATAACACAACTGGTTGCGGCAGGAAAGGAATGTGTAAGCAATGCGAGTGTATACTAGTGTACACCCCAGATTTAGAGCTTACAAGGGAATAAAAACACCTGAAGTGAGGGATCCCCTAATCATAGGAACTTCTAGGGTAATGGTAGGGAATTTGGTGTTCCCAATGCACTCAGCACAGCTTACATATTCACTGTTCACCATCCGCTCTGCATTCTCATCTGGGAAACTAATGCTCACTACACTCCTTGATAAATTCTTTTAGGGGAGCAATTTTCAACATAGGGTCACTCCCTAGGGTATTCCACTTTCCTGGTACCTTCATGGCTCTGCACATGTGACATGACGTTCAGATATCAAACATCTAATCTACTCTCCAAAAGCTGTGCAGCACTCTTTCAGATCTGCGCCCTTCTGTGTGCCCTAACAGAAGTGTATGCCCACATGTATGACAATGTTGTACCCAGGATAATATATTTAATATATGTGAGTATAAACTGCTATTTGGGCACAATCAGGCACACAAGCACCATGTATTTTTTGGAGCACAGATTTAGATAATTTGCAAGATTGTCCTTCTCTATTGGTTAATGATTATTGCATACAACAGACCACAAGGACAATGTATTATTTTGAAATCCACCATTATAGAATTCTGGCTTCATTTAGACAAGAATACTGGCTTACATGATGATAAGTCTGACGGGAACAAGAAAGTGGCTGACTTTTTTATGGCTTGTATGCCAGTAGCAGAAGGGTGGGCCCCTAGAATCAATTAGACTGATTGGCCCTACACATATCAGTTCGAGACTGGCTTTGTGGGGTAGAAGTAGGAGAAAGGAATTGCAAGTCTTGTGATAGTTTCTTTACTGCTGCATTATGATTTAATTGGGCAATATGAAAGAGAAAACAGAGGAAATGCAGTCTGTTTGGTACACGAGCGGGTCGCATACACATAACTCTATTAGTTCACTATTAATGTGGCTAACCACCAGAAATAGGAAGGGCAAGTTTGCTGGATTGAAACTGATTTTTTTAAAATTTGCGGCTGCGTATTCTACTTTTTAACATACCACACCTATAGAATTGTTCAACACATCAAGAACTATTCTTTTTCTCTTGATTTGGTATTTAGGAACAGTTTAATAGTTTTTACTAGTTCCATGCTGGAGGTGATGGCAGCCCACAGCACACATACTGCTATCACTTTAATCTACTCTTTTATTGATTGGTGAATGCTCGCGCTCCACACTTGATTTATGAACACAGCATGCAGAAGACCTATAACTCTGTTACTAACACAGAGTTCATATAACACATTGCACACTATGTTCTCAAAATAGAACAAATGACACAGAATCAGTATTGCTTTTAATATAATATACATGCCTGTTATTTTTTTTTTAACTGGTAATCTGCATTCATACATACAGCTCTCCATCTGGGCTTGTGGACCTCGTTGCAGTATTCTGCAGTTTAGTGTTCTGCAGTTCTGTTTGTGTTAATTATTATTTTTATATATACACACAGAACCGTAACACACCGCCAGCGCACAGGCAGTACACTGATGACATCCATGTGTTGCCTATGCCGTCTTCTGCAAAGGGTCTTAGGACTGTGAATCTGTAGAAGCTAGTCCCAGCAGCATCAGCTGACAGCTTTAAAAATGGATTACATGCCCTTTTAGAGAAAAATAACGCTGATATTTACGGAGTGCTTATTTCCTTCATTTTTGCCTTCAGTCATGCCCTTTCCCATACTTTGGTTGAACTTGATGGACTCACCATATTAAAAATGTAACTATATAACTATCTATCTATCTATCTATCTATCTATCTATCTATTTATCTATCTATCTGTCTATCTATTTATCTATCTATCATGCATTTATAGTACCCCTGATACCACATAGTATTAACTCTTAGGTTAGGTTCACATCCATGCCTGCTCTCCACTGGGAGATACAATTCCCTATCCTGCTTGAAAAATGCAAGCAGCGCATTTCTTTCTGCATTTTAGGTCCTTTCTGGGCAGAAACCTGGCAGACCCCATTATAGTCTATAGGCTCCACGGGTTTCCATGGATAACCATTTTTTTAAAGAAGTATAGGTTTCCATTCAGGGGTCTCCAAATGAACCCCCCAGAATGGATACCTGATCACAGGTGTGAACCTAGCATTAGAGAGTTATGACTGTTATCTGTGTTGCATAGGAGGAATAATGTAATAGATATGACCTGCAATCTCATGAAACACCTCAGATAACATTGTAATAGCTCTTTTGAGTCATCACTATGTTATCTGAGATGTTACATGGTACTGCAGGAAAAATCTGTTCCATTATCTGTACTCAGATTTTCTAGCATTATCTTTGGTGTTACATAGTACATATAACATAGTAGATGTTACCTGCAGTCCTATGTAAAACCACAGATAACAGTGACATCTCTATGAGTACAGATAACGGAGCAGATAACACCTGGAGTCTTAGCTATTATGGCTTTATCTCAGATAATACATATGAGTCAGAGAGTTATCCCTATTATCTAAGCTGTTACATAGGACTGTCTGCAGGTAACATCTACTACACGATCTTTAAGCATTTATATTGTGTGAGACATGTGACACATAAAAGGGGAGTGACCAGCACTTTTTGTGTCCACGTCACAAAAAGGGGGCACACCATAGGGGTAAGACTTTAGCAAAAGATTTTTGCAGCATGGTCCACATGCCATCTGATGAGGTAACATATATTACATTATCTGAGAGTTATCACTGAGTGTTATGTATAGGGTTGCAGGCCTTACCTACTGTAAACAGTGAGTTATTGCAGCGTTATCTGTGGTATTACATAGGACTGCAGCTAATATATATATATATATATATATATATATATATATATATATATATATATGTCCTTGGCAAATAGAGGAAAAATACATGCATATCTATTAGATGGCATTTTGGGTTTTGATTTTACAGTGTTCCCTGTGAAGTGAAAATGGTATATTGACATCTATCAAGGGGGTAAATAAGGTTATGGTGTTTCATGACATTCTCTTATCTGTTTGGACAGATACACAAATTTGCGAATCCCATGCCAACTTTGCGTTTAAAACCGCAGCACGAACATGCTGTGATTTCCAAAACCAGCGCAGTTTTGGAAACTGCAACATGTCAATTATATCTACGGGAACGTCGACGGCTTTCCCGTAGATATAATGGTAGCAGAAAGTCTAGAAAACTCAGAACTGCGATGCATTCCCGCTGCGGTTTTGGATCGTTCCGTGGGGCCTTATCCTTTATCTTATAGTACTGTCTAACTCTAGATATATGTAGAGTTGCTGTGGATATTGCTATTTTAAAGCTCTTTCAATTTACTTACTTTTTTGTCATATGAGTAAAATATTTTAGAATATATGTTGTAGTTTTTGCAGGTAGCTGAACAGGTAGTGAAAGCTCTTCGGTGTTGTATGCCTTACTTTTAAATGTTTGATCTATTCATGGAAGTCAATGAATTACTTACAACAGAAGACTTTAATAGCTATAATTTAATCCTCAAAATATTGAAAACTATTGACAGTTAACAAGCAAGAATAAGAAGACAGAAGTTGTAAACAGCAAAGGACATGTGATAATAGAGTATGTTTAAATAAAAGAGATCAGAATTCATTGTGAATAGTCTCTCATTGAATCTAATGACATCTCAAGCTACATAGAACACAATTGCAATGCTCTCTCATAAATGTAGATGGAGAAATAAAGCATTTAATGTTTATTTTAACTCAAGGCAAGGCTGTAATATCATGCCAAAATGCTTTACTCTATTTAAATCGCCAAGTAACAAGAGTTTAGAAATCACTATTTCTTCACTGTGTATTGTCCAGTAGTCTAATACTTGAAGATGTAAGTAACCACTACAAACCATTTATCATCAAGAATATTTCCATAATCAAATCACCTTAGAGGACATGTATTAATTATTATGCTAGATATGTGAGATGTGAAAGAAGTGCTATGACAGTATAAACTGTGTGTGGATAACGTGAGTGTATATACATTATTATATTAATATATTACAAGCATGATTGCCAAGTGACGCAACGTAGTGAGAAGAACATTACATCTCGCATAATGGTCATTCTATTGATTGAACGGAAAAATCTGTCTAACAGATCCTGTATTAGGCTAAAGCCCCACGTAACAAAACACAGCCAAAAAGCAGGCATTTTACTTTTCCTGCACCATTTCTCCTTGAATTTTTGTTGCTCATTTTTGTTGCCCTATTAAATACATAGTGAGAACACATGCGATTCCACTACTAAAATGAACATGCTGCGTATTTCAACGCACGCTCTTTTTTTCAACCATGTGTGGATGAGATTAATGAAATCTCATTCACTGTACTTGTACTGTAAAAAGTAGCATTTTTTGCCATGTCGTTTCCACAGCTGCAAAAATGATGCATTTGTGCAATGTAGAACCTTAGAGAAAAAACAAAGAAATAGATATACAGACACTTAGAATAGAGAGGTCAAAAATAGACCAAAACTCGTAATAGGAATATACAAACCTTAATAGTATCACATTAAAAAGATATACAAAAATATATGATGTGAGTAACACACAGATAAATGTACAAAAAAGAGCACAGCAAAGAGTCCAATACTGCTCAGGATAGTTATTAAATGTAGTTAAACATCAGTGGTAAACAGAATATACATGTACCACATGAACCAGCAAGGTAAGCTAAAACATAAGGCCAGATTATACAAATGCTACCAAAAGGAGGCCAAATTTATCCTATAGTATTTATAGTGCAAAGTGCAATAAGGCAAAAACGCAATTAAGCTAAAAGTAAAATGATATAACAACATGTGAGCATTGAGTACTTTTAGACAAGAAAAAATGGCCATAAAGTATATTGTAAAAGACTTAATCAGCGGCAGCAGAGGTTACACAGCAGGTCTATCATATTAATAAATAGAAGTACAGCTTACCCATGATATAAACCATGTAAATAGAAGTAGGAGGGCAATAAGAGGAACCGCTGGCTCACACCCGACGCGAGCGTTTCGGCACGCCTGCCTTCGTCAGACGTTTAACTACTTTTAATAACTATCCTGGGCAGTATTGGACTCTTTGCTGTGCTCTTTTTTGTACTTTTATCTGTGTGTTACTCGCATCATACATTTTGTATAACTTTTTAATGTGATACTATTAAAGTGTGTATATTCCTATTACGAGTTTTGGTCTATTTTTAACCTCACTATTTTGAGTGTCTGTATACCTATTTCTTTGTTTTTCTCTATCAGTTTGTGGTATAGACACGATTTTGGATGTAGGACCCTACTTTGGGAACATACTACGTGTCTCAAAACTATATTTAGTTTTTCCCTCTTATGTGCTAGGTTTGGTTTTATGTTTTAGGTTTGTTTGTAGGACCTTAGCCTAGAACCTAAAACCTGCACGCAAACACTTATAATAATGGCCATCATTATCATTATTGAGAAATGTTATGTTAACTTTTCTATAGTGTCACTTTAACCTCCTTAACTTAATGTGCTTAACAGTCACTTTAGGATTGAAATAACTCTCACAAAAGGTCACTTTTTTAACTGTAGATTTGGAATTTCTATCTCAAGTAAATATAGTTGGTGTATAAGTAAGGTGTCTTAAGTGCATTTTAACCCCTTAGTAAGTTCAATGTATGTTGGCAGAAAAGGGCCAACACACACTGTGGCTGCATAGGTGTTGCTTATGTACATATTTTTCATTTATTTTTATTTTCATTTTTATTCTTCTATCTCTACTCCATCCTAAAAACTGCTCTGAATGAGAATAGCAATTCATTAACAATGCAGTTGTAAAGAAAGAATATTTCTGGCACTCAATGGGAATTTTTCATATATTTATTTTAAGCATCCAGAGTTATACAAGTAGACGTTTCGGTCAATTTAGACCTTCCTCAGTACAACTACAAGAAAATAAACAAGAAAATCCATACAATAAATGAAAAAAGTCCAAAGTTTAACAAAAAATTGGAAACATAACATATTATCCCCCCAAAAAAAACCCACAGAAACATCTATGTGGTATATAAGGTAGTGACAAGGTATCAATGAATCAAATAAAGGTAATAGAGAGTAATGAGTACAATGCAATGATATATGGATATACGGTCGTCCATAGATGTAATCAAAGTACTGGGGGATATCCCATAATTGTATAGTACAGCATAGTAACAAAATGAAGCGACATGTGATGATACATGATAATAATACAACATAATAATACAACTGTAGACTAGAGGGTGGTGCCCAGCTTGTAAGTATATTGATGGTCTGAAAAGTAAAATGAGCGTCCTATACAATCTTACCAGATGCAGGAAGAGTGAACACATGGTGATTAGGAAAAGGTCCAGTGTAAGGAAAGGAAGTCGAGGGGGTTTAAATAGGGAAGAGGATGGCGCCAGGAAGCTGTCAGACTGGAAGTGACGTCACAATGGGTGGTGCCGCCTCCGGTCCAGGTGCATCCAGTTGTAATTATACAGGGTAATGTTCCTCCCATGGAGAGGAGCAACATAGATCAAAATAATAAGGAAGGAAGCGACATAGGTGGACAGTAGTGTAATGGAGAGACAATGAGATCTGAAATTCGGCAGTGTATTATTATGTTGTATTATTATCATGTATCATCACATGTCGCTTCATTTTGTTACTATGCTGTACTATACAATTATGGGATATCCCCCAGTACTTTGATTACATCTATGGACGACCGTATATCCATATATCATTGCATTGTACTCATTACTCTCTATTACCTTTATTGGATTCATTGATACCTTGTTGTCACTACCTTATATACCACATAGATGTTTCTGTGGTTTTTTTGGGGGATAATATGTTATGTTTCCAATTTTTTGTTAAACTTTGGACTTTTTTCATTTATTGTATGGATTTTCTTGTTTATTTTCTTGTAGTTGTACTGAGGAAGGTCTAAATTGACCGAAACGTCTACTTGTATAACTCTGGATGCTTAAAATAAATATATGAAAAATTCCCATTGAGTGCCAGAAATATTCTTTCTTCATTGAATATGGCGGTGAGATGCCTTTTCTGAGCACCTAATCAATTAAATACCGAGTGACGGATCATTGCATTTCAATGCAGTTGTAAAGCAATAATAGTGAAAAAATACAAAAACATATATTACAAATACAACCACATAACACATACAGATTAAAAATAAAAATATATAATTAAAAAAATATTAGGTTAGCATTATTAGATTATTATTAGTTTTATTATTAGGTTAGGGAGTGAGCGAGAAATGCAGACTACCATAGGAGAGAGCAACAGGGAAGGTAATATCTGAGGGTGTCATCCATGTTTCTATGATGCTGAGACAAGAAAATTCATGAAAATTCTGGTTCATATATTTAGTGGTGGCTTCTGAGGATTTTGCACCAAACTGATCACAACATATTTGAGAAAGGCCCCATTGTCACACAGCAGACAGCAAGCTAATGGAGTTACTGCTTGTAAGAATGGGACTGTAACATCTCTGCCTGTTCGCTGTTCGGGTCACTGCGCCACCCTCTGCTTGTGTGCTGTGGTGCAGGAGACGGGTGCAGTTTGGTTCTTGGCTTAAAGTTTTTGGTCGCACTGTGTGAACTCTGCTCTAGTTCTGTGATTGCATTTGCACCACACCCGTCTTCTGCCCTTGTTGCCTCTGTCCATTTAGTGGTTAATTTTGTCTTACCTGTGATTGACAGCCTGTCTTCCTGTCAACTCCATGGGCAGGTTCTTCCTCCCTATATAGCCTTGGCTCTCATTCACACCAGTGCTTGCTATTGCTGCATGCATACTTGCTCTTACTGTCCCTGTTTTGCTTACACTATTATCCTTGACCTTTGGCTTTTCCTGCGTTTTGTTTTTCACATATTCAGGGAGGGAACGTCTTCGTGGTTGCCACCTATTACCTAAGATAGGGTCTGGCAATAGGAAGGGAAAGTTGGGGGCTTCAGCTTAGAGCTCATTGTCTCTTGTGCCCCGTCCCAGGGGGTAAACAGTTACTGGGAATTGCTGTCTTCGCTATTCCCTTACAGGGACTAGGAAGGTTAGCAGAGGAGGATGTTGATTTTCAAGAATAGACTGCAGGCTACCACTCATGTGCTACAGACTCAGTATGCTGTCGGCCTGGGTAGGGTTAGCACTGGGGGGATGTAAAGATAATGTAAGACTGTAGAGAACAGAAAGGGGTTAGCAGTACTGAGTTCAAAATTTGGGAAGGCTATAGCTTCTATAAGGGCAGTCATATGTGTCATTTATTTAGGGAGTAGATAGAAGTACTAGAGGTAGCCTAAATTATAAGAGGTTTGAGATACAGCTTAGGGTGTTTAGTTTTGAGGTATTGGGTATAAGCTCTCTGTGTCAAATGAGCATAGTCAGTCTGCCAGGACAACTACTTGGACCCCGTCATGTTATTGAATCCCTGGAACTCCCTAGAAAATGTGATTACTATTGCTCACAGCAACCGGGGGTTAATCCTTAATAGTTGGAGTATTTTCTTACTCTGGCGACTAGTCCCAGGCCTCGGCTGTATAAAACAGGCGAGAGTCGGAAGTAAAACTTCAGGTACAACTCTTGTGCCCACGGCCTTACAACACCATTCTATTATGTAACATAATCGAACAGAGCAGAGTGGGAAGGAGTTAACATGCACATTAAAAGTAATTCAGAATTTTTCAATTTGCCCCAAAAGATGGGCTATGGACAGATAAAACAAGTACTGAGAAACTCTCATTTAGTGAATCAGATAGAACAGGGATAGGCAACCTTTTTTGTTCGGCGTGCCGATTTAAATTAAAAAATCAAAGATGAGGTCCTCGGAGTGCCGAGCAATAATTGTAAAGCTGACGACACCTACACTAAAGTCATATAGCACAAACCACAACATAGAGGTGCTGTCATTCTGTGCTCCCAGCCACATGCACTTACCACTATTTGCCTTGTTGCCATTTGCCATGTTCTTTTCCTTTAGAAGCAATGTAAGTACATGCGTAACCCACAATTAGTGGTAATGTATGTGACTGGGAGCAGAGTGAGGTCATACCTGTGGCAGTGGACACTAGCTGTCGGACACCGACGGTAGTGTGAACGCTCCCTAAGTGAAACGCAGATTAATTTCAGTCACTTTTAGTTCCTGGTGGTGCAGTAACAGCAAAACCCCAGCCAGGAATTAATCGGTGTCACACTTTCAACAAAGTGAATGCACTGGTGCCCAGGAACTTGATTTGGCTATAATTGCATCTAGTTACAGTGTCACCACCCAAAATAATCACACTAAGGGTGCATTCACACTGAGTAAACGCTAGCTTATTTTGTAGAGTAAAATTACACTTGTAAATTTTGCTATCCCATTGACTTCAATGATATTTTTTTACAACTGTAAAAATACGCCTGTAAAAAATACGCCTGTAAAAAATATGCCTGTAAAAATACGCCTGTAAAATGTCATTGAAGTCAATGGAATAGCAAAATTTACAAGTGTAATTTTACTCTACAAAATAAGCTAGCGTTTACTCAGTGTGAATGCACCCTAAGGCCCCACATTACAAAAATGCAGCTTTTTTTTATTGCAGATTTAGCTGCGTTTTTTTTCCGTCAAAGCCAAGAATGGCTAGAAAAGGAACGGGAAATATATAGGAAGCTTCTTATATGTCTCCCTCCTGCTCAATCTACTCCTGGCTTCGGCTAAAAAAAACAGCAAAATCTGCAACAAAAAAAAGCTGTTTCTGCAACGTGGGGCTTTAGCCTAAGGCCCTCACGTTGTTGGAACACAGCTTTTTTTGTTACATATTTTGCTGTGTTTTTCTGAGCCTAAGCCAGGAGTGGATTGAGCAGAAGGGAGATGTATAAGAAGCTTCCTATATATTTCCCATTCCTTCTGTAGCCATTTTTAGCTTTGGTTGAAATAAACCGCATCAAAATCTGCAACAAAAACGCTGCGTCTCTGCAATGTGGGGCCTCAGCCTTACGCCTCCTGCATACAAGTGGCACGCATGTGGTTTTCACTGACCTATATGTTAAAATGAATTGACAGGGCTGCAAATGCAGACAGATATAGGGGATGTATAGGACACATATAGGGGATGTATAGGACAGATATAGGGGATGTATAGGACACATATAGGGGATGTATAGGACAGATATAGGGGATGTATAGGACACATATAGGACCTGCTCAATAGTTTTCAGCTCTTCAATTTGGCCCAGATACACAGCCAGAAAAAAATGGCTGTATATATGGTTCAATTGAAATATATAGGTCTGTACTTTATCCACAGTTGTAGATAAAGAGTCTGGTCATGTGCATTGCAGGTTACAACTCAATGTGCCTCATATTAATAGCAGTTAACCCCATCATGTCCCTTACATTAACCCCCTGTGTGCTTTACATAATTGACACTGATATGTGAGACATATGGAGGTAATAAGTGAATATCTTCATTATATAGGTCCTTTATTAGTATCCCCATATGTCTCACATATCAGTAACCCTTATGTGAGCCACACAGGGTTAATGTGAGGGACATGATGGAGTTAACTGCTATTAATGTGAGGCACATGGAGTTACTAAAACTAAAGTAATAACCCCAAATGCCTGACATTAATGAGAATAGTTAGTAACACACGTACCTGGTGTTTTTACTTTCACTTTGCTTCCTCTCCTCAGGGCTGCAGACGGCAGGAGCTCCTCCTCACGTGTAGCAGCAGGTCCAGGGAGCCCTTATCCTGTGCAGTGAGAGGCTCACCTCTGATTGGTGGGCAGTGAGAGAAGGGGGCGTGTCCTACACAGCAGCTCTACCAGAGCACTGAAAGGACGTTCTCTCTCACTTAGTATATGAAAGTTGCGGGCTGGCTGCTGTGCCAGCAAAATATGCCTCGTGTGCCAGTCTTGGCACGCGTGCCAGGGGTTGCCGACCCCTGAGATAGAAAATGAAAATGAGACAGAATTATTTTGCAATTATTTAAGACAACAATACACCATATTTGAAGTGAATGCTCCATTGCTTCATATTGTTATTTACCTGTGTTTTACAAAAGTATGCAAAATGATTTATCAAGGACACATCAAGAACAAGAAAACCATTTCTCCGCTGTCACAAACACCTGTTCTTACCTCTGTAGAGTCTAGGTGCCACTTTATAATAAACTTATACTGGAATCTTATTTCTTTTGTATGATACAATGCATATTTGTATGAAAATGGAACTTATGACAAAAATTTACTTGACATCAGCACATGAATAAGCAATGTCTTTTTAACAATATATAGTACAGGTGATTGTTAGAAACTTTCTAATATATCTTATCAGATGTAAATCTACTCTTATTAGGCTGTTTTCTTGCTTCCTTTCTCCCTGATAAAATGACTTTCATTGTGAAAATTTCTCTGCTTTAAACATTGCAAAACAGACTGCAAATCACATGACATTCCCCAAACTCTGAGTGGACAATTTGTCCCTAAAATGTAATGTCCATATATCTGTCAATAATGGATTCTTACCAATATGAGGTAAATGATTTGCTTCTTTAGGGTTCCATACATTTCTTGCCATTGGTTATTGTATGTCTTAAATCTCAACTTGTCATCCCTATGTGAGAACTTTGGCCTTAAATTGTCTGAACTATTACTCCTTTTAGCTTCAACAAAGGCTCTTGAAATAATTTTACCTGGATAACCCCTTGCTTTGAATTTGCTAGTCAATTCATTGGCTTATTGCTGAAAGTTTTCAAAGTCACAAAGTCATAGTTCCCTAATAAAAATGACATTCTAAAAATGTCCAATTAGTATACCATAGTAAATGATGTAGATGAGTACTTGTGTAGTACAGAACATTAGCAATTAGAATTAGTCAAATCCATGCTCATGCTTGAAAATACAATAAGGTTTCCTAGTAACACATTGTTAAATTCCACAAAAAAAACAAAACTTGAATCATATTCAACAAATGTGCAACCGCACTCCAATGTAACTCACATAATACTGCACTTTAAGAAACACACCAAGGATCTATTTGCTGGTTCTTGGAAGGTGGGTAGTCAAAAACTAAAATAAAAAAAATGACTGTGGTGTTAATTCTTCCTCTGCCCCAATTTCCTTATTTTTCTTAACTCTTTCAATGGATTCTGTTTTCAAAACCATTTGTTCACCTTTTTTTAAAAAACTTTTTATTATTATACCCTTCATTTACAAACGGTATAATCTGTAGTATAGTTCAAAGTAGGGTCTTTTTTTTCAAAGGTGGTAGTGGGCTGTGTCAGAAATAGTCTGTTTAGCCTTTTGAACATATGTGGTCCTTTCCCGGATAACCACTCCCCCTCTCTTGTCTGTATTCTTAATTACAATTTTTCAGTTGTTCATAAATGATCTAAAGGCAGGTCTCTTCCGAATATTAAGAAGATTACCCATGCTCCATGTTGTAAGAGGTAGGCCACCATTTTAGACTTAAATAACCATGTGCTATGTACAAAAGTCATCATCCATTTATATACTTGATAAAGGAATGCACAGCTCGAAATGCATTCTGTGCTTGGCCTTGAATAACAGTCCTTGAATGGATTAATGGATTAGCCTGGACATCTTCCATTTCTTATGATTTATTCCAAGTCTGTTTTTCTATGGTGAATGTACATTAGGAGACATATTTGGCATCTTACAGCAGTATATAGAAGGTACACACTTCAATGTGTTGAGGTAAGACACCATATATGTCTCCTTATGAACATTAGCAAATTGAACCTAGGGAAGGTCTCCATGAAACCATAGGGTTGTCCAATCAGCTGCATAAGTATTTATTCCCTCATTTCTACAAGTGGTTGGCTTAATATACATTTTGGGTAATGCAATATGATATAATATGTTATTCACCAATTCTGTCTTAATAACAGCTTATAACTCATAGTAATCACATTTTGCCTTATATAATAAATTTCTAATTTGCAAGCTTCAATACTGTGTGGTCCATTGTTTTTATTTTACTGTGGCACTGGGGTGGAGAACCATATTACGGACCCAGCTAACTGCTCTTGATATCAGAATGTGGTACCATTGTAATTAACTAAACTATTTGCTTATCAGAGTCAGAACTCTTATAGGTTACATATGTCACAATTTGCCCATTCACTTGCATTGGAGATGGAGTCAGAGGGTAACACAGTGATCTTCATTAAGTGACTGAAACCGTGGCCAGTTGTTATATAGTCCTAGCCATTCTTTAAAGGATATTGTTCAATCCTCTATAAGCTAAAATCAGCTGAAAAAAAAAAAAAACTAAGGAGAGTGTCTGCCAAAAAAAGCATCAGATGGCTGGGTAGACACGGTTTTAAGGACTTTAATAACTGGATATTTTATGAGGATTCCAGGAGTGCTATATATTTTTTCTTCATTTACACATCAGCAGGAAAATTGTACCAAACTCCTGTTGTATAAAGAATAATTTTTATTTTCTGAAAGTAAACAAAATGGGAAAAATTGATTAATACTGTCTCAAATTTAAACAGCTTAGAATTAGACTAGCTATTAGATTTTGGTCAAATTTCCTTTGCGCCAAAGTCTTGATGAAATATAGTTCATTTGAAGCCACAACCATCCCTAACGGCATAAAAATTGTCTAAGACTTAAGAATACAGTATAAAACATGTAAACTATACTGGTTTTTAGGACACTTAGCCAGGATTTTCCAGCATTTATAATAGCTTAGTAAATCCTCCACTGTTTCTTGACACTCCTTTCATTTTTAAGGTCCACATATACTAACAAGTCTTGTCGTAAGAGTCTTAAAGGCTGGCTAGGTATTTGGATCCATTTGATAAGTTCTTTCAGATTATAATGTATTGTTACCATTCTATCTTTATATATTTGATAAGATCTTGGAGAATGATGTGATACAGCAATGAAATGTGTTACAATTCTTAAAACACATAAGTTTCAAAGTCATAATTCTACTTTTTTAACAGAAGGTTAAAATGCAGAACATACCCCTAGGCAGATCACTATGTTATCTTTCTTTAAGCGTTGACCAATTGCAACTGGATATGCATAATAGTGTTCTTCTCAGTGAATATTAAAACTGACAAGCAGCTGAGACAAACCAACAAAAAGAGCAAGACATTTTAAAAATAAAGTCAATATTTCTTGAATCTTAAAGATGATGGTAGGATTTTCATGAGCCATTAAGTTGTATACATCTGTGCAACTAGGCTTTTGGCTAGCTATGATATGTTTTGCATTGGTCAAGTTGTATAATTGCAAATTAATTTTCTGAAGGGGTTTTCACACATTCAATATTCTTTTGCAATTTCAGAAGTTTAAAGATGTAGGTGTGAACCAGAACCTATAATTTACACATTCTACTTCACAATACTGAAATTTTATTTAAAATTATTTTTAAGGTTACATACACTGGGCATAGCACATTACTGCTTCCTACCATCAAGGATGCAGGAACTGCAGTTTTAACTGCAAACAATAGCGGCTGTATATATTTAATATCGTCCTCCTGAGGAGCCATGCAATATACATTGGCGAAACGCGTAGAGGAGCTATGAGGAGTACATAGCCCACATTAGGTCAGAATAGGAGAGCAGTAATATCTACTTTATGCCAAATCCATATACCCTTTCCTTCTCCAGGTGTGTAATTAATCACAGGGGTTTAGAGTGACTGTTATAACCAGTACAGGTTAGGGTGCTATATATATATGGATGACTGAGGGGCAGTTGCTCATGGCTCTCCTATCTACATTCTCCTAATTGGGTCACTATCCTTCTATACAGTGACTACAGTTATATATTGAGGAATTTATTAACGCACACGGACACCATCATTCCGTATAGTGTGTGTCATTTCTCAATTTTTAGCGCACATTGGGGCTTTTTTTTTTTTTGTTTGTTTGTTTTTTATCTTAAAAATTAAAAGTTATGTTTTAAATTTACTCTTTCTGTGACAAAGTACATACACTGTCAAGAAACATAATGGATGCAGCATGAAAATAACCTATAAGATACCATGGTCACATTTGAGAGGTTAAAGCGTAACTAAACTTTTGGACAACTTTTGATTCCAGTTCATTAACACATTTTGTAATATACTTTATTTACACATTTTTGGCTCCTTTCTGTGAAATCCTCCATCCCTTTATTTTTCCAATTGCTTCTGTATTGAGAGCTGTTCCTGCCTCTCACCCAGTCATTAGGTATGGAGTATGGGCTTGGAGTACAGGCCTGTGTAAAATGGAGAGAAAATGGGGGTGGGAGAGGGTCACTTGAAATGGATGTATCTCAGGCGCTATGAAGAGAGAAATATGCTTTTTATGTCATATTAAAGAGGAGATTTAGTAAGGCATCAAATGTATTATGCAGATGCATATAAATATCCTAATCTTGACTATGTTTTCTTCCAGTGTCATAAGAAAGAAGAGAACCTCATTTTTCATATGACACTAAAAGCATATTTCTAAGTTTTATATCTCCCTTTTTATTTTTCTCTATAGATTTAATAAGGGCAACGCTGCAGAAAAAAATCACAGCAGAAACACATCACATTTTTTAAACCTATAGGTAAAATGCCAGCATTTCTGCAGTTACAATTGACATGCTGCAATTTTCAAAAATGTAGACGTTTTTGAAAACGCAACTTTTCTGCTGCAGATTTTAATCTGCAATGTGCAGATTGGATTACTCAGATTCCTATTCACTTTTTCAGGTACTGTAAAACAATGCTTTTTTGCAATATGGGGCTTCAGCTTTGAGGTGTTTTTAGGCTGTGTCCTTAAAGAGTTAAGGGAATGCAGATAAAACTAGTTTTTTTTTCTCCTATAAATTGAATGCATATTTCAGGAATGTTTATTTTTTGCATTAAAGTTGTATTCAACTTATCGGCATGCATACAATCCTAATTACCTGATTGCTCTAGTCTCGGAAATGCAGACCAGTTAACTTTCTCAGGGTCCTGCTGTGTGACCATCTGCTTGATCATAACCCTAACAAGACAAGCATTTTACAAACATACATACAAAATCCCTACAGGAACAGATAGAACTGAGTGTGCCAAATAGACTACCATTCTAAATGCATTGTATTTACAATGTTTATCTTCAATTAAGTAATAAGTACAGTGATACTATTCATGCAAGCAGGAATTAATATTAATTTCAATAGTGTAAAATCCTAATATGAATTATACTGTAGTATAGCATTAGAATAATACAGTTTTGTTGAAAGGTAACATTAGTTAAAAATAATTAACTATTGAATTCCATAAATTCACATAAGCAATAGCAATGTTTTATTCAACAGCATTTTAAAACCGTTGAGAAAGTTCTGCAAAGCAAATGTTCATGTTGGCAAAAATCTGTTAATCTATTTGTTCATGCATTGGGGTTTGTTGTAATTATTCCGTGTGTGATACATAGTTGTAGGGATTGTTTCCAGCCTAGAAGAAATATACTTCCTGGGATGTTTCAATCTGTTTTTGTAACAGCTGACTTACTTCAAAATAAATTACTGCTCCTGTATTCATCTCAAGAATTGTATCGACATTTTATTATATTGTAAAATATTTCCTACTGTATATATCAATTCATTCTGATTTGTTAACATTGAAAAAATTGTATTAATTACGTATTCAAATTATTTTGTTATTATTTTTCACAATTGAAATTTTTGGAAGCTTCACAATGAAAATCCAAATCATTGCTAGTGGAAAAATGACACCCTGTCAACATTGCAATAAAACTACTGAATAGGAGGACTAGTCTGGAGGACATTTTAGTTAGATTTAATCAATTTTAGTCACAAAAATCAGAGGAGTGGAGGTGGAGAGAAGCTCTGCATCGTGGTGTAAGCCCGAGACTGCATTGTGCACTGTGCTACACATACACTGGCCAGGTAAAAATTTCACTGCCAATAATGTACTTAATAATATTAAGTATTTTTTTGCAATAGAACTATTTTTTAATACACTGTCAGATTTGCTTCAATTTTGCGTCCCTGTCTCCGCTCCATTGCTGCTACTGAGCTATCTTCCCCACAGGCCTTAGACTGAAACAATAACTTTGGTGTGTCATATCCTATTTTATTTAGTACAAAAATGTATTTTTTATGGTAACTCTCCTGTATAGTATCGTCCCTATAATTCTTCTGATTTTAATATTCCTGTTGAACTGATAGACAAGTTATCAGGAATGAAATTTCTGTCTTATATTAAAGAATTATGTTCTCAAAGCTTATAGTCATGTACTGGAAACATAATATTAGACACAAGTGCCTCGTAACCTCATGTTAAACCATCTTGATTACACGAGGAACATGTCACTTAACTTCATAATCAAGAGTGCCATTTCAGCTCTGTTAAAACCAAATGCCACAAACTTATTCCTGCAAAGGTTGACCATAACTCAAATTATTCTGAATAAAAACTTGAACAGCAACTTATTGATTTCTGCTTAGTAAAAGGTCAATGCCTAATGCATTTGATATTTAACTTTGGTATTATAAATTGCATTCCTGTTTCTTAACAATTAACAACTGTGTGTCTTGTAAAATATGGAAAAAGTATCTTTCTTTTGTATGAAGGCATTAGCTTGTCATATCCTTGCTATCTTGTAGTAAGTAATTTCTGCTGTAATGTATTGTAGTAAATTAGAATTGGTAATTTTTTTCAGTATATTGAAGTATGTGGGTAAAATAAATTTGTTATTCTACCAATCAAAATATTCTTATGCTTTTGTAGTTTCTTTTTTTTTAAGTAATCATATAATTAAATGTCACATTAGTAGAGATGAGCGAGTAGTATTCAATCAAGTGGGTATTTGATCGAATACTACGATATTCTAAATATTCGTACTCGATCGAATACTACTAGCTATTCGCAGTAAATATTCGATTCAGAGCCAGCGTTTATTGGCCGAATGCTATACAGTGTATAGCATTCGGCCAATCAACGCTGGATCTGCAGCAGGCTCGTCCTTACAAGTCAGGAGAGCTGGCAGCTTGCTGTTACGAACGAGTTTACTTTTTCTCATAGGAATGAATAAACCAGCATTGATTGGCCAGTGTACAGCATTCGGCCAATCAACGCTGGTTCTGCCGGAGGCTCGTTTGTGAGGAGGCGGAGTCTAATATCGGACCACAGCAGTCTCCATTGTGGTCCGATTTTAGACTCCGCCTCCTCACAGACGAGCCTCCGGCAGGACCAGCGTTGAATGGCCGAATGCTGTACACTGGCCAATCAAGCTGGTCAATTCATTCCTATGAGAAAGAGAGTAAGCTCTCTCATAACAGCAAGCTGCCAGCTCTACAGATTAGCAAGGATGAGCCTGCTGCAGAACCAGCATTGATTTGCCGCAGGCTCGTCTTTGCTAGCCGGGAGAGCTGGCAGCTTGCTGTTATGAGGGAGCTGACTCTCTTTCTCATAGGAATGAATTGACCAGCGTTGATTGGCCAGTGTACAGCATTCGGCCAATCAATGTTGGTCCTGCCGGAGGCTCGTCTGTGAGGAGGCGGAGTCTAAAATCAGACCACAATGGAGACTGCTGTGGTCCAATCTTAGACTTCGCCTCCTCACAGACGAGCCTCTGGCAGAACCAGCGTTGATTGAACGAATGCTGTACACTGGCCAATCAACGCTGGTCTATTCATTAATATGAGAAAAAGTAAGCTCACTCGTAACAGCAAGCTGCTAGCTCTTCTGACTAGCAAGGACGAGCCTGTGGCAAATCAATGCTGGTTCTGACTTTTTATCAGCGCAACTGCAAGCGCTGTGCAGTTAAAGCGCACGGTCCCTAAAGACTATAATGGGGTCCGTGCGCTTTAACTGCACAACGCTCCTCCGAAACACTCTCCTCCTGCTATTCGTGGACTTGGTAACTCTCCTTTAGTTCGAATAGTGAAATGAGCATTTTTTCCCACAGACTATAATGGGATTCGATATTTGATCGAGTAGTCGAATATTGAGGCTCTACTCAAAACGAATATCGAATCTCGAATATTTCACTGTTCACTCATCTCTACACATTAGTAAAGTAAAACAAAAAACAATAGGTAATAAATTCTCACACAGCCACCTGCTATCTGTTATCAATATCACATTGTAAATTTTGCTGAGGAATTCAAATCCTTTTTTATCTGTGACATAAATATGTACATGGACACCATTTATTTCAATGACTTGTATTCTCTGCTTTTTATTTATTTGCTTTTTCTTAATTTTAATCTTCTATAGTATGTGCAATATCTTAGTGAAATTGTAACAGCAGATTTGATGTTTTTTAAGAGCATGCAACAGATTGCTTCAGTTATGTCATTGTACATGGTTGTGATATTAATATATTAGCTTAATCTAGCTGATATTACAGGAGTATGCAGTACCATCTTAGTCAATAGAACCAATGGGTACTGGTTCTCCTTCTTTCCTTCCTTTCTCTCTTTCTCCATCCCTCCGATGCTTCTATCATCTATCACTCTCTTCCTTTCTTTTCTTACCTACATCCCTCCCTCCCCAGCTCTAGTATTAAGACTGAATTTATTTCTATATTCTACCATTACATGCACAGAGTTGCACATAAAGTGAACATACACTTAAAGAGTACCTAAACTTTCAAACAACTTTTGATTTTCTGAAAATATTTCTGTCATTTATATATGTTTCAATATACTTTTTTTTTTTATTTTTTTTTTATTTTTAAACGTGGCTCCTTTCCGTGAAAGTCTGAATTGAAATCCACTTTTTTTCTGTTTCTCTGTGCCAGCAGAACCCCACTGGAGCATGGATGGGCAGGCTCTTGTATAATGCATAGAAGCTGATGCTGGGGGGAGGGGGCACTTGAAATAGTTGATTTGTATCTCAGACATTATAAAACTTAGTACAGTGCTTCTGGTGTCATATGAAATATATTCCCAACTGTAATGTCACAAGATTGCATTTATACCTTAATTATTGATTTGTATCACCAGTTGAAAACACCATCAGGATCGGGAGCGGCTGCATAGAAATATGCCATTACTGATTTGTGTTTTCATCGCATGAAATATGAGATTCTCAAGAGATAAGTCATCAAAACAACTTCTATTAAGTTTCTAACAGCTGAGATGTAACTGTTTGAAGTGACACCCACCTAACCTATTCTTCTCTGCATTATTCAAGAGTCTTCCCTTTTATACTATGGTGAGAAGTGGTGTATAGATTTCTACTGGTAATAAAGAATCCGACAGAAAGTGCATTTCAGTGTAGGATTTCACAGAGAGGTGGAAAAAATGTGTTAATGAAGTATATTACAAATATTATTACTAAATGCAATTAATGGCAGAAAATCAAAAGCTGTTAGATATGCTTTAAGGAACTCTTAGACCATTAGAGACAAGATTCTCTGATTTGAAGAAAACTAGATTGAACTCATTGGTCCTAATGCCAAGAATTGTAATTAATAAAAAAGACTTTGTATTTACACTGAAGTTTTTGGAACACATATCAGCACTGAGGCAATGTATAAGCACCAAGCAAAGGGGCTCAAAATACTGTATACCAAATACTAGGGCCAATATTCATGCTTCCAACAGTACAATAATCCTAATCGCATGGTCAAGACAATACATAAGTATCTTTTGGACAAGTCTGTGAATTTCTAATATTTCTGTATAAATCTTGAAAAAGCTGTGGTTTGACATTCCCCACCCATGTGCTGCAAATAAATGTGGGTGAAAACTCCCAGGTTATGTTATGCAAAGAAAATACATATTTGATACAGAAAATCTATACATAAGTATATGCGTTTATGCGGGAGCTGACTTTTTCTCATAGAAATGCATTGACCAGTGTTGATTGGCCGAATGCTATACAGTGTACAGCATTCGGCCAATCAATGCTGGTTCTGCCGGAGGCTCGTTTGTGACGAGGCAGAGTCTAAGATCGGACCACAATGGAGACTGCTGTGGTCCAATCTTAGACTCCGCCTTGTCACAGACGAGCCTCCAGCAGAACCAGAGTTGATTGGCCGAATGCTGTACACTGTATAGCATTTGGCCAATCAACACTGGTCAATGCATTTCTATGAGAAAAAGTCAGCTCCCGCATAAACACAAGCTGCCAGCTCTCCTGACTAGCAAAGACGAACCTGTTTCAGAACCAGTGTTGATTGGCCGAATGCTATACAGTGTATAGCATTCGGCCAATCAATGCTGGTTCTGCAGAACGAGTAAGGGCCGGTTCACATTAGCGCATGCCTCCTGTCTGGAAGGAGTCAGCAGGAGCCCCCCGAACAGAATATCAGCGCAACTGCAAGCACTGGACAGTTAAGCACACGGACCACATAGCATATAATGGGCTGCGTGTACTTGCCGCGCACTGCCCGCACAAATAACTTGTACGAGCAGTGCGCTGCAAGCACACAGACCCATTATAGTCTATGGGGTCTGTGTGCTTTAACTGCACACTGCTCCTCCTAAACACTCTCCTCCTGCTACTCGTGGACTTGGGGACTATCTTTTAGTCGAATAGTGGTTTCCCCTGAAACAAGTATTTTTCCCCCATAGATTATAATGGGATTTGATATTCGATTGAGTAGTTGAATATTGAGGCTCTACTCGAAACGAATATCGAATCTCAAATATTTCACTACTCGCTCATCTCTAATAAATTTGTCACTTATACCTTTAAATGCATTACAGAGTTTCTAAATTGCCAAATGGCCAAGTAGTCATATGAGGGAGATTAATTAAGGCAGACATAATGTATAGATCATTAGAGAGCAATCAATTAATCTAGACATCCGTAGATAAGACATCAATCTGATGGCTTGATTGTGGTTATCCAGAGATCCATGGATTTTTAATATGTGTCTGAAAGGGTTCACATTAAGGAAAGGTAAACGTTATAATGTAGAGGAAAACATACTAGGAGAAAAAAGAAAGATAAAGAGCACATACTGTCAATATTCCACTTGTGTCTCAGAGGTATTAGCTTAAATGTGGCCGACAGACTCATTCCCTGTTTAGTGGAAGCTGTAATGTATATATGCATGTAAATGAATGATGCAGTAAAAACAGGGTTAGAGCTTAATCTTGAGCAGTGATGTTATAGGTAGGAGTCACAGGGGTCTACCTCCTAAACAGAAGGATTTCAAGAAATAGATCAATTCCGATGGTTTGTTGTATGAGACTTGTGTGGGTCTTATGGGCCATATCAACCAACTATACTGTGTAGTCAGGAGCACCAGCAGCTGGAACATTAGCTGGATTAGTAGACACACTGTTTACTTCACACCAGTTCTAGTAAGACCAAACATAAACTGCAGTACAACTGTGACATGGTATCTTACCTCCTAGTCGAATTCAGTGGTCATGGATATAGGATCTACAATGGAATTGTGCCATAGGCAACCAATCCCTGTAAACTGATAGTTCCTCAGACAGAATGTTACATCATTTTCATAGCTTCTTTGGATAGTCCCCGTTATGGTGCCGTTCGAGACGTTGGCAGCGTGCTGGACATTGGTGTCTGCCGCACACAGTTTGGAGTGCCATTTTGAGACTGGCGAGATTGACGTCAGCATGACATCACACACTTACGTCCTGCTGGCTGGTGGTCATGTTACCGTGACTCTATGGGGACGTGTGTTCAGAGTGTTTGGTGGTCATGTGACCACACACATAGGGCTTGATGTGCTGGGAGGAACAAAGGAAACATACTACTTCCCATCGGAGGCGTGTTACTGCGTCAATGCATATCAAAGGCAAGTTTCCTATGGACCTGTGATGCAGATGCAAGGAATAGTGGTAGCGATGGAGGGGGGATACTTGAAGTTAAACAGGGAACTCATCTGTAGGCCATCTTTCAGCTAATAATTGGAATAATAAGTGGAATATTGACAGTATGTGCTATTTATCTTTCTTTTTTCTCCTAGTATGTTTTCCACTGCATTATAACTTACAGCTTTCTGTACCACCTCTTTAATTTTTTTTTGTGGCGCTCACAATTTATACATTATGTTTTGTAGAATCTGATGAAGGCCAGGTTTGTGGCCGAAAAATCATCTAAAATTCTATCATATCACGAGTGTCTGAGCCAAAAGTCTAAATAGAAAGCCCTAAAGCAACATTTAAAGTGGAAATCCTTTTATTTTGATATTGTGAACTAAAATAGCATATATCTGTGAAAATTAAAATTTTCATTTACATCATCCACATTTTCATTTAATTTTGGAAACAATCTCTTGGGTCAAAATGATCACTATACTCCTTGATGCATTTTTTGAAGAGTACAGTTTCCAAAATCAGGTTACCTATGATCACTAATGGTGCGACTTGCCCTCTGTGGTCTGCTGTGTGCCCAGTCAGCAGTTTACATCCACATGTGGGATATTTCTATACTTAGTAGAAATTGTATAACAAATTGTTGAGCACTTTTTCTCTTTCGACTCTGTGAAAATTAAATATTTGTAGCCAAAGTGCAGCTTTATTTGGGTAAAAGTCATTTTTCATATTTATCTCCCATTATTTATAAAATTTGTGACAGCTGTGGAGTCAATTGGTGCAATTTTAAGACACATTGCACTGACCTTGTAACTGCATACCAGTAAAAGTTATATTTTAGGTGTTTATCATATTAATTGTTAGAAAGTTCTAAAACAATGAGTTCAGATCTAAATCCCATTGAGCACCTGTGGAAAGATCTTAAAATTTATGTTGGAGAAAGGCAGCCTTCAAATATGAGAGACCTGGGGCAGTTTGCAAAAGAAGAGTGATCTAAAACTCCAGTTGAGAAGTGTAAGAAACTTGTTGATGGTTACAGGAAGAGATTTGATTTCAGCTATTTTTTTTTCCAAAGGGTATGCAACCACATATTACGTTGAGGGTACCAGTAAGTTTATCTGGACCATTATTTGAGTTTTGTGTGAAATTATATTATTTATGGCTTTTTTTCTCTGTTTTTTTTTTGTTGTTCCTATGCACACAAAAGAAATAAACATGTGTATAACAAAACATGTAATTTCAATAATTTTCTGAGAAAATTTAAGGGGTGCCAACACTTACGGATATGACTGCTTAGGCTTTTAAAATCCCCTTAGGAACTGAAGTGATCCTTAAGAAATGGGTTTGGTAATTTTTCTTTATAAATTTGGAAAATCGCTGTTAGACATGTAAGCCTTCTAACATCCAAAATAAATTGAAAATAAAGTTCCTACTGTAACTAGTGGAAGTGATATGAAAAAGGACAATCTACTATTCCTTTAGAAATATGACTAAGGTCATGTTAAAAGGTATCACATTGCTGTTAATAAAAAATACAACACATCAGCTTTTATTGACTGTTTGCTGACAGAGAAAATAGTCAGTTCCTTACTTGGATATGCAAATAACTATAAACCACCTTCCGTTTTATGTCATAGCCATTCAACCATGGATGTCACATGGTTGTTTTTCAGTGCCTTGTGGAAAAGACCAAAAATGAACTTAAAAATGTCCATTATCACAGCTTGGCAGGTGAAAAATAGAACAGAATATTAGTGGCAATATACCGCAACAGTGGAAGTCTCCTCACCTCCTCCCACAACATCTTTGGCGTAAGAGGTCCTACATATTCCTCATATGGGGGACCTTCTCGACGAGCTCAAATCTGATGACAGTTTCCATTAATAAGAGTGGCTCCTATGGAATACTTTTTATTACTCCATCATCCCTTTCTCTCACTATACTTTCTTCTCTCTTGCCCTTACGTTTTACTTTCTCCCCTCCAACTGCTGAAGGATGCACATACATAAGACCCCTTTCCAATGTTAATGTACTGATTGTTATTGATATTAACTCTGCTTCAAACTTTTGCTTGTCCTATTCCCTTTTCCCTATCTTCTTGTGTTCTCCCCATTATTACCATCTCCTTTGTATTTCGCCTCACTTCCTTCACTTCCTGGGAGCAAGAATGATGGGGCCATCTTGAACAAGGAAATGTGCAGGTCACTAGTGCAGTAAGAGATTTGTATAGTGCAATGACTTTTTTATTACCTCCAGTTTAGGCCGGTTTCTGTGCAATTGTCAGGAATGTTACATCTATTATTGCTGCTTTAAGGTTGTCGTGTCAATATAAGGAAGCGTCCTGTCAGGATTGGTTGTTTCAGCTTTAAGCTTTCCATGACAACATAGGGAAGCTTCCTGAGCAGGCCTTTATAAACCACTCCCTCATCAACTAGCTTTGCTGGCTAATTAGTTTGCAACTTCCTGCTTGGCTCCAGACATTGATTTGACTGCTCTAATACTGACCTTTGGCTGTATTCTTGGATTCCTCTCTGTCTTGCAATTTCATTCTGTGTTCCTGATAACTTGGCTTCGTTTTTTGGATTTGTCTTCGTCTCGTTATTTGGTTCCTTTTTGCCCTCTTCAGCTGCTGACCCGTGATTGACAACCATTCTATTATCTCTGTCCCTGTGAGCAGTGCGTGGATTTGGTGTTTGGTTTCTGCTGCAGTGCGTTTAGTGATACTCTTTCTGTTCTGGTGACAATTCCAGGCTTCAGATTCAGCGAAAGTCCATGTTTTCTTGCAAGGAGCTCTTGTGAAGGCATCTGAGGCCGGTCTCGGCTCGCAGTAGTGTATTCCTTTCAAGTAGTGTTTTCTACTGCTCACAGTTGTCAGCCCATTTCTGCTGCTGCTGCTTTCCTGAAGGCCAGTACATTTATTACCTTGCATCGGACTCCTAACTACAATATTCTGGTGTGATACCTGGTTCTGTGTAATGTAGTGATATGATACCTAGTTCTGTATAATATACTGATGTGATGCTTGGTTTTGTGTAATATGCTGAGGTTAAACCTGGTTCTGTGTAGTATGCTGATGTTATACCTGGCACTCTGTAATATACTGACGCGATAACTAGTTCTGTGAAATATGCTTATGTGTTACCTGGTTCAGTGCAATATGCTGAAGCATAAAGCACATGATTTTGGTCTTTTGCATCATTATTTGAAAAGACTGACTCTATAAAATACCATTTTTTCTGTGCAAATTTGAGTTGTTGGCTCAAAGAACTTTCATTGTTTATGTTAGCATATGTGTTCTTATACAAAAACTTTGCATGTTTCTAGAAGGTGTATGTTCAAACCAGAATGTTTCTTTTATGATAAAGGTATAAATATATACAGTATACATGCAGTAATAAGTTAGTGGAAAGAAACTCTTTGTAGTATAACCCTTACTGAGCTCTATCCCTAAGGCATACATATAAGGTGCAGTAGGAAAATGTACTCCTTTTGATTGAGAATCTACAAATGCATTTCCTGACATCTGGAATGCATGGATTGCATAAGCACTAGACAATTACCTGCCTGGAAAGGTTTCATCATTGCATTATGACATAAAATCAATATCCTTCAGACTGGTAATAAGACCAATAGGGTGTAAAAATTGGAAACTTATAAAATATATACAATATAAAATATAGCACATAGGAAAAGATCGCATTAAATTGATTTGTGCTGTGTCTAGCAGGAGGTCAATATGTTTGTTCTCTTTTCTTTTGTAACTAACCTTAGGTACACTTGTAAAAATAGATTTTGCTAAATAATAAAAATGTGTAAATAGTAATAGAGAAGAGTGTCATTTGAATCTTCATTGGATTGTTTAGACAATAACTTCTTCTCCATTGCTTTGTAGAGGAATGTGCACAATTAAAGATATGGATATCCATCTATTGTCACTCACGTTTCAGTAGCTGTTTATAACGTTATGACTGCAGTTTAGAACAAGATAAAAAATAGTATGAAGCATGAGATTATGCTATCTGATGGGTGTACTCAACTAAACAATTTTCTTAACAACAATGCAAATATCTCTTTTGTAGTAATTAGAGATGAGCGAACACTAAAATGTTCGAGGTTTGAAATTCGATTTGAACAGCCGCTCACTGTTCGAGTGTTCGAACGGGTTTCGAACCCCATTATAGTCTATGGGGAACATATACTCGTTAAGGGGGAAACCCAAATCCGTGTCTGGAGGGTCACCAAGTCCACTATGACACCCCAGGAAATGATACCAACACCCTGGAATGACACTGGGACAGCAGGGGAAGCATGTCTGGGGGCATAAAAGTCACTTTATTTCATGGAAATCCCTGTCAGCTTGCGATTTTCGCAAGCTAACTTTTCCCCATAGGAATGCATTGGACAGCGCTGATTGGCCAGAGTACAGAATTCGACCAATCAGCGCTGGCTCTGCTGGAGGAGGCGGAGTCTAAGATTGCTCCACACCAGTCTCCATTCAGGTCCGACCTTAGACTCCACCTCCTCCGGCAGAGCCAGCGCTGATTGGCCGAAGGCTGGCCAATGCATTCCTGTGGGTATGCAGAGACTTAGCAGTGCTGAGCCAGTTCTGCTCAACTACACCGTGTGCCGGTCAGCCCATCTGATATAGCAGAGCCGAGTGTGCACACTCGGCTCTGCTACATCAGATGTAGCAGAGCCGAGGGTTCACTAGAACCCTTATGCACACTCGGCTCTGCTACATCAGATGTAGCAGAGCCGAGGGTGCACTGGAACCCCTGTGCAAACTCAGCTCATGCTAATAGAATGCATTGGCCAGCGCTGATTGGCCAATGCATTCTATTAGCCCGATGAAGTAGAGCTGAATGTGTGTGCTTAGCTCAACTACTCCACCGGCGTAGTTGAGCTAAGCACACACATTCAGCTCTACTTCATCGGGCTAATAGAATGCATTGGCCAGCGCTGATTGGCCAGAGTACGGAATTCGACCAATCAGTGCTGGCTCTGCTGGAGGAGGCAGAGTTTAAGATCGCTCCACATCAGTCTCACATCAGGTCCGACCTTAGACTCCGCCTCCTCCGGCAGAGCCAGCGCTGATTGGCCGAAGTCTGGCCAATGCATTCCTATGGGAATGCAGAGACTTAGAAGTGCTGAGCCAGTTCTGCTCAACTACACCGTGTGCCGGTCAGCCCATCAGATGTAGCAGAGCCGAGGGTGCACTAGAACCCTTATGCACACTCGGCTCTCCTCCAGCAGAGCCAGCGCTGATTGGTCGAATTCCGTACTCTGGCCAATCAGCGCTGGCCAATGCATTCCTATGGGAATGCAGAGACTTAGCAGTGTTGAGCCAGTTCTGCTCAACTACACCGTGTGCCGGTCAGCCCATCAGATGTAGCAGAGCTGAGTGTGCATAAGGGTTCTAGTGCACCCTCGGCTCTGCTACATCAGATGCCGAGGGTGCACTGGAACACTTATGCATCAGATGTAGCAGAGCCGAGTGTGCATAAGGGTTCTAGTGCACCCTCGGCTCTGCTACATCTGATGTAGCAGAGCCGAGTGTGCACACTCGGTTGAGCAGAACTAGTTGAGCAGAACTAGCTCAGCACTGCTAAGTCTCTGCATTCCCATAGGAATGCATTGGCCAGCCTTCGGCCAATCAGCGCTGGCTCTGCTGGAGGAGGCGGAGTCTAAGGTCGGACCTGAATGGAGACTGGTGTGGAGCGATCTTAGACTCCGCCTCCTCCAGCAGAGCCAGCACTGATTGGTCGAATTCCATACTCTGGCCAATCAGCGCTGTCCAATGAATTCCTATGGGAAAATGTTTATGTCACAAAAATCACAATTACACACCCGATAGAGCCCCAAAAAGTTATTTTTAATAACATTCCTACCTAAATAAAGGTTATCCCTAGCTATCCCTGCCTGTACAGCTATCCCTGTCTCATAGTCACAAAGTTCACATTCTCATATGACCCGGATTTGAAATCCACTATTCGTTTAAAATGGAGGTCACCTGATTTCGGCAGCCAATGACTTTTTCCGATTTTTTTCGATGCCTCCGGTGTCGTAGTTCCTGTCCCACCTCCCCTGCGCTGTTATTGGTGCAAAAAAAGCGCCAGGGAAGGTGGGAGGGGAATCAAATTTTTTTGGAGTTTGCCACGTGATGTTCGATTCGAATCGAACACATCGAACAGCCTGATATCCAATCGAACATGTGTTCGATAGAACACTGTTCGCTCTTCTCTAGTAGTAATTTCATTTTATTTGACAATTTGCATATTTATTCTTCTTTATGTATTATGTATAGACAATAATATGATATAACTAGCAAAAATTCCACCATGGATTTTTGAAAAGGTATGTACAGTTTACAAAATACTGACCTTGTTTTGGGGGTCATTGTAAATTTGCTGAAAATATGTTTTTTTTTAAGTGAATTTTGTAAGTATGGTGACTCAGTGGTTAATAGTGTTGCCTTACAGCACCAATAGTTGAGTATGTTTACTCCAGGTACTTTTGAAGGATTTTGTGAATGTGATATTCTTCAAAAACATGGACTGCATGCAGAATCATGTATGTTAATAGATGTCAAAAATGGATCAATTACAGGTGTCACATGCCCAAAACATGTGAACATTTGAGAATTGTAAACCCTGGAGCACAATCTGGTGTGAATCGTCAAAATATCTATACAATACTGTGGTTGTTTATAGCTTTATAAGCAATTTGAAAATAATAAATTAATACATATATTAATACAATATTCCTATTGTAATGTATGATTTTCTTTTCAGAAATTATCAAATGCAAGACATGAAAATCTAAAATCTCCTACAAATCTTGCATATTCTAAATATACATCAGTTAAAGGGATTCTATCATTAGAATCCCTTTTTGACTTACCATTACATCAGAATAGCCTTAAAGGTTATTCTTCCCTACCTTTACAATTCTTCTTTGCACCGCCATATGCAAATGAGTCTCCAGACCCCCTGCGCTCAAACAGGACAACCGTGTACATCCATACAGCCGAACGGACAACCGTGTAAGAGGAACAAGTTGTCACACTAGCTGTCGGACATCAAATATACATGCTGATGCTTGTAGGATGTGAAGCATTTTCTCCCAATATATTACCACAATTTCAATGCCATATATGCCTGATTGCCCAATAGAAATCAGAAATTAATCTTTTGGATGAGATACTCCCTACGACTGACAAAAGCCCTAGATGTCCCTTCATCTGCCAGCTTGCACAGGTATTTGTCTCAGAAGACACAAGTGAATTGGTCCCTAAGGAACTGGATTCAACTCAGACCTGCTGTTATTGCTGCACTGTAGTCGATGCACATTACAATGTCTTACATTACAGTTGTACTGGGTAGTTAATCCTTTGAGTGCCAAATCACTTTGTTTTTTTTAACCCTCAGCATCAGTGGAGGGCACACTGTTTTTTTTTACATGCCATTTGGGGTTCATTTACTATGAAATGTAATACATAATCATCCAAACATTTATTTCTTACAATGCCAGATAGTTTGTGTTCTACATTACTAGCACAAACTCTCTTCTGCAGTGCAAATTACTTATGTGCATTTAGGGTACATTTACAACAAAATATAACATTAGCACAGTATTTTTTTTCCCTTTCTGCACTGAACTTCCAGACCCTACTGACTCCAAAGTTTTGCCATGTTGCCTCTGTTTTTGTTTTTGTAAAACTGCTTAAACATTTTTTCTTGTTAATAGACAAAAAAAATAAATAAAAAAGCAATAGGTATCGCAACATCCACAACAACCTCTTGAATAAAATTAGTATGTTATTTATTCTACATGATAACCACCATAAACAATAACATAATGTACCTGCCAAGTCCCCATTATGGAATAATCCCAGATTGGCTGTGTTGTTTGCCTTGCCTTGACCCTAAGACATGGTCACAGTATGGCATATCCTCCCCCAATGATCTATATTCTCAAAGGACTTTTAGAACGTATGAATCGATAGGTGCTTCCCATAACATTCCTAGAACTCAGTTCTTTCAATACTTCCTGATCCGACATGCCCACTCTCTTCCTTGTTTCCTATACAGCTAAGTAGAATCTTTAATTACCCACTTATAGGTTTGCTTCACTCACAGGGGTCAAGAGGTTTGTTTTCCAGCCCACATGAACATTTAATGCAGAACAAGGTGTCCTTCTCGAATACTTCTGCCGTGACGAGATGGCGTACTAATATTCCCGCCCTCACAGATGTGTCAAGGCACCTTCAAATCA
This sequence comes from Leptodactylus fuscus, assembly GCF_031893055.1. Classification (NCBI taxonomy): domain Eukaryota; kingdom Metazoa; phylum Chordata; class Amphibia; order Anura; family Leptodactylidae; genus Leptodactylus; species Leptodactylus fuscus. The sequence continues at coordinate 122,524,620 of NC_134269.1, forward strand.
CCCGAACAACTGTCACTATCAGTTAATAACAGGTTTATCCAAACTTACATTCTACAACAATGCAATTTGACCCCTTCCCACCTCTATAGAATGGGATGACTGCCCCACTCCAGTTGTCTTAGGTGTTCCAGTCCACAGTCAGACTTTTGGCACATGATTTGTGCAGAGTTTCTGGAAAGAGGTCAGGGATATCCTAATAGAGGTTCTGAATATGCCTATATCACTAACCACTAAAATCTGCATCTTTGGCATAATAGATGAGGAGGCCTGGTTACACCATGTTAGTCTTTCCATGAGAGTCTTTGTTTTATGCCAGGAAAGCTATTGCACTTTGACAGATGGCTTTGTGTCCTCCATCAGTTTTTATGTGAACAAAGTTTGTAAATTCTGTTCTCTGTTTTATTCAGATAGTATATAAAGGGAGAGGATATCCTCAAAAGTTCCATAAGGTCTTATTCTTCAATTATGTACATTATAAGAGAATAAAAACTGACAATGTGGGCCCTCTCAAAAATAATCTGGGTGTAATAGTGTAGAATGATGAGGTAAAAGCACAACTATTAAATGCCATGTTATTGTAACATAGTAAAGGAAATTGTCTACAGGTTGCGTGGAAAAAAATATTTTTTTCAAAATGAATCAAGTATGGATCTGTGAGGTTTTTCAAACATTTCTGGCTGATGCCTCTGAATTGTGGTGCCATTGTCTCCCTTCATCATCATTTTCCATTTACTGTACTGCTGGCTGCTACGCTTAAATATCTACCACCACTGCCTCCACTCAAGCAGGCATGTCCTGGAGCCTGGTCCATCATATTTTGCCCTGTCGCACTGCCACACATGTTACCACAGCTGTCTAGTGCCTACCACTAGAGATGAGCGAACACTAAAATGTTCGAGGTTCGAAATTCGATTCGAACAGCCGCTCAATGTTCGTGTGTTCGAACGGGTTTCGAACCCCATTATAGTCTATGGGGAACAGATACTCGTTAAGGGGGAAACCCAAATCCGTGTCTGGAGGGTCACCAAGTCCACTATGACACCCCAGGAAATGATGCCAACACCTCTGGAATGACACTGGGACAGCAGGGGAAGCATGTCTGGGGGCATCTAACACACCAAAGACCCTCTATTACCCCAACATCACTGCCTAACAACTACACACTTTCCACATTCAAAAAAACCTCTATCAAAGTGGGAAAATACCTGGAAACCTTCTTTACTCCCCAAATGGATGGACACAAACCCCAATTTAAGCTCAACAAACAGTAACAACCACCCCTTTAAATCACGTTCCCCATGACAACCACAAATGGAATAGGCAATGGGAATTCCAAAAGCCCTCACCCTTAACTGTCATTTTGAGTGTGTGTGTGTGTGATGTGGTAAGACCTTCCAAAATTCACTTTTCTAGCCCTTAACATGAGCCCTTCCAAACAAAGTTACAGGACCTTAAGCTGAGCTACCAGCAGAGATTGAGGCCCTTGGCATGAGTAGAGCCTTGCACCAGCAGTGTTTTTGGCACTTAGGGTGAGTTGAGCCTTGTACCAGCGTGTGTCCCTTAACATCAGGCGGGCCCTAAGTTCTGCGCTTTGCACAAAAGTTCCACATTAACTAGGCTGAATGGTACAAAGATTAGTAGGCCCGAGAACCAGGAACAGGTCTTGCAATGGCTGTCGGATAACGCTTAAAGCACATTGTCCACCAGCCAGTCAGCCTCTACCTCCTCTTACCCAACAGTCTTGTCCTCCTTCCACCCAAAATTCCCAATCTTCCCAGAACAATAACCCCAACTGTCCCTGCTCCCCAGAGCTGTTCTCCCTTCCTTTGACTGTACCGCAACCTGCCCCTCCATTTCGCGATTCCACGGACCTAACAGACGAGTATCTGTGTCCAGATGCTCAAACACTAGAGTCTCCTCCATCTCCGGTCGATTTGGTGGCGGATGACCAGCAACCCACCCTCATCGACGACGATGAGACGCAGTTGCTGTCAGGGCAGCCAGTTAACATGCGCATTGTGCAGGAGGAGGAGGCGAGACAGGAGTTGGAAGAGGAGGTGGTGGACGACGAGGACACCGACCCCACCTGGACAAGGCGGATGTCAAGCTGGGAAAGTAGTGTGGATGTTGAGGCAGGTGCAGCACCAAAAAGGGTAGCTAGAGGCAGAGACATGTCCAGAGGCAGAGGTCAGCTGCTTTGCCGAAGCCAGGCCAGACCCGGAATGTCCGAAGATGTTCCCTTTTGTACCCAGCCCAGAAAAACTCCCCCATCGAGGGCACGTTTCTTGAAGGTGTAGAGTTTTTTCAAGGAATGCGCCGAGGACAGATATAGTGTCGTCTACACAATTTGCCTCTCGAAATCGAGTAGGGGCCCTGAGAAGAGCAACCTGTCCACCACTTCAATGCACCGTCATTTGGAATCCAAGCAATGGAATCAGTGGCAGGCAGCAACGGCAGGACAAACGTCACCCGCCGTTCATGCCACTGCCTCTGCTCACAGTGCTGGCGATGCACTCCAGAGGACGAGCCAGGACATCACTTCATCTGCCTCCGCCACTTTGTTGACTTCTCCCTCATCCTCCCCTGTTTCTGTCTTATCTCCTTCTCCTGCACCATCAAAGGCACCATCAGGCGCTTCTTTACAACAACCCACCATCTCTCAGACATTGGAGCGCCGGCAGAAATACACCGCTAACCACCCACCCACGCAAGCCTAGAACGCCAACATCGCTAAACTGCTGGCCCAGGAGAGGTTGGCGTTCCGGCTTGTTGAAACTCCCGCCTTCCCGGACCTGATGGCAACTGTGGCACCTCACTATGCCGTCCCTAGCCGTCTCAACTTCTCCCGGTGTGGCGTCCCCGCCTTGCACCAGCACGTGTCACTCAACATCAGGTGGGCCCTTAGTTCCGCGCTTTGCTGCAAGGTCCACTTGACCACCGACACTTGGACAAGCGCCTGTGGTCAGGGATGCTGCTTATCTTTAAGGACAGGCAGGGTGAATGTGGTGGAGTCTGGTCCCGGGGTGCAAACTGAGGTACCCTATCTCCTCTCCCAGGCCAAAATTCATGGCAGGAGTAGACTGAAACCCTACGACGCTGCAACCTCCACCACAGCTACTAGCGGCAAACGCTAAAACACTGGTGTGGGGAGACGTCAGCAGGCGGTGCTGAAGCTCATCAGCTTGGGGGACAGACAGCACAGTGCCTCCGAGGTCAGGGATGCCATCCTGGCTGAGATGGCATTTTTTTTTCCCTGCTACACCTGGGGCCTGGCATTTTTACGCCTGTGATAATGGCTGGAACCTGGTAGCGGCTCTGGAGCTTGCCAGCCTCCAACACGTTCCATGTTTGGCCCACGTCTAACCTAGTGGTGCAAAGTTTTTTGAAAACATACCCAAATGTACCGAAGCTACTGTTGAAAATGCGGCGCTTGTGCGCCCACTTTTGCAAGTGCACAGGAGTCGCTGCTAGCCTAAAAACACTCTAGCAAGGCCTACATCTGTCCAAACACAGGCTGTTGTCCGTCATTCACACACGCTGAAACCCTACAATACCATATCTTGAGCAGGGTGTGTGAGCTGCACAGACCTTTGATGGAGTTCCATCTACAAAACCCAAGGGTTCCTCAAAGTCAGCTCCCAAAGTTTCTGCACCATGAGTTTCCAGGGGTGGCAGAGTTATGGCTAGGGGCAGAGGCATGGATAGGGATGATGTCTAGGGGCAAAAGCAGTGTGGATGTGGAGGCAAGCTAAGCAGGAAAAACTGGGGGTACAAGCTAAGGCATGGACTGGGGTGATGTCTAGGGGCAAAAGCAGTGTGGATGTGGAGGCAAGCTAAGCAGGAAAAACTGGGGGTACAAGCTAAGGCATGGACTAGGGTGATGTCTAGGGGCAAAAGCAGTGTGGATGTGGAGGCAAGCTAAGCAGGAAAAACTGGGGGTACAAGCTAAGGCATGGACTGGGGTGATGTCTAGGGGCAAAAGCAGTGTGGATGTGGAGGCAAGCTAAGCAGGAAAAACTGGGGGTACAAGCTAAGGCATGGACTGGGGTGATGTCTAGGGGCAAAAGAAGTGTGGATGTGGAGGCAAGCTAAGCAGGAAAAACTGGGGGTACAAGCTAAGGCATGGACTGGGGTGATGTCTAGGGGAAAAAGCAGTGTGGATGTGGAGGCAAGCAAAGCAGGGAAAATGGTGGCTAGAGGCAAAGGGATGTCCATAGGCAGCAAGGGCAAAGATGCAAAACTCTCCCCTGTTTCAAGAATTTTCCTGACTTGTCTCCCCACAAAACATTCCTGGGAGGAGGGCTGAAACACCACCCTCCTCCTCCTCCGCTGTTAGATTGACCCCAGCTACGAGATGAAAACGCTGCAACACTGGTGTGGGGAGACTTCAGCAGGCTGGGCTGAAGCTCATCAGCTTGGGAGACGGACAGCACACTGCCTCTGAGGTCAGGGATGCCATCCTGGATGAGATGGCAATTTGTTTATCCCCGCTGCCCCTGGGGCCAGGCTTTTTTGTCTTGTTGGAGGGCTCTGGAGCTTGCCAGCCTCCAACACGTTCCATGCCTGGCCCACGTGTTCAATGTAGTGGTGCAATGATTTTTAAAAACATACCCCAAATTAGCTGAGCTAAGGGTGAAAGTGCGGCACTTGGACACCCACTTTCCCAAGTCTACAGTACCTGGAGCTAGCCGCAATACACTCCAGCAAGGCCTACATCTGCCTGAAGCACCTACTGTTGTGCGAGGTCACCACACGCTCTAACCCTAGATACCGTATGTTCAGCAGGGTGTGTGAGCAGCAGAGACTTTTGATGGAGTACCAGCTACAAAACCCAAGGGTTCCTCAGAGTCAGCTCCCTCACTTTCTGCACCATGAGTTTCCATGGGTGGCAGACTTATGGCTAGAGGCACAGGCATGGATAGGGGTGATGTGTAGGGGCAAAAGCAGTGTGGATGTGGAGGCAAGCTAAGCAGCAAAAACTGGGGGTACAAGCAGCCGGTGGCATCATCACTGACAAGCACAGCTGTCTGTCAGCTGACAGGCTGACTTTCACCAAAATGAACAGACAATGGATAGACTCATCATATAAATGTCAGTTACATGACAAATTTAGTGCAATTTGCAAGTCCAAGATGGGTTGGAGATCTGCAGAGAGGAATCTCACCACCTCTTGCGGGTGCCATCATTTGGAAGGCAAGCCCTGGGCTCAGTGGGTGAGAGCAAGCGCAGGATAATCGTCGTTTGGCCTGGCGGCCACTGCCTCTCCCACTGTTGACAGGGCTGGCACTGCAGTCCAGACCAGCAGCCAGGACACCTCCACATCTGCCTCTGACACTTTGGGGAGTTCACCCTCATCCTCACCTTTTCCTGCCATTTCTCCTTTTGCCCGCGCCATCATGCGCCTCTTCCCAGCAACTCCCCATCTCCCAAGCCTTTCATTTCATGCTAAAGTACAGCGCAACCCACCCACATGCCCAAGGCTTCAACGGCCTCATCTCAAGAAATCTGGCCCAGGAGATGTTGGAATCCCGGCTGGGGGACACTCTGCCCTTTTTGGGCAGAGTGTCTACTGCGCCACCGCACTGTGCCGTCCACACCAGCACTTTCCCCCAAACATGAGGCGGTCCCTAAATTCAGCGCTTAGCCCTAAAGTTCCACGTGACCAGTTACGAATGGACAAGTGCATGCGGACAGGGACGCTACCTTTCAATTTTGGCACAGTGGTTGAATGTAGTTGAGGCGTGGACAGGGTTGCAAAATGTGGTGGCCTGACTTGTCTCCCCACACAACATTCCTGGGAGGAGGGCTGAAACACCACCCTCCTCCGCTGTTAAATTGACCCCAGCTACGAGCTGGAAACGCTGCAACACTGGTGTGGGGAGACGTCAGCGGGCCGTGCTGAAGCTCATCAGCTTGGGGGCCAGACAGCACACTGCCTACAAAGGGAGTCATGCCATCCTTGATGAGACGGCAATGTGGTTTTTGCCACTGCACCTGGGCCCAGGCATGTTGTCATGTGTGATAATGGCCGTAACCTGGGATCGGCTCTGTAGCTTGGCAGCCTGCAACATATTCCATGCCTGGGCCACGTTTTTAACTCATTGCTGCTAATCATTTTAAAAAGGTACCCCAATGCTCCTGAGCTACTGGTGAAAGTGTGGCGCTTGTGCGGATAGTTTTTAAAGTCTATAGTTGCCGCTGCTAGCCTCTATGCACTCCTACAACGCCTGTACCTGCTGGAACAACGGCTGTTGTGCGACGTCTCCACACTGCTGGCACTAAATATATCATGTGTTGAGCAGAGTGTGTGAGCAGCACAGACCTTTGATGTAGTTCCAACTCCAAAACCCTCGGGTTCGTCAAAGTCAAATCCCTCAGTTGCTCAACCATGAGTGGCCATGGGTGGCAGACTTATGTGAAATCCCATCCCATCCATTGCACTGGACACGAAACATTAGCATGCGCTCAGCACAACTTCGGATATGGCAGCTGCGTTAAGCAGGGTGCAGGGTACAACACAGACCAGGCCCGAGCACCAGGAACAGGTGTTAGAAATACTGCAGCATCCGCCATTTCCTTCCAATTTTGGGGTTTTGGACCCGCCACCGACTTGTCTGGACCTAAGTGGGGATCATGAGACACAGTTGCCATCAGGGCAAGCTGTGGTCATGTGCGGTTTGCAGTAAGGGGCCAGTGCGCAATTGGAAGAGGAGTTGGTGGATGACGAGGCCACCGACCCCACATGGACAGGGGTGATGTCTAGGGGCTAAAGCAGTGTAGATGTAGAGGGAAGCTAAATCAACAAAAAACCTGGGTAGAAGCAAAGGCATAAACTGGGGTGATGTTTAGGGGCTAAAGCAGTGTAGATGTGGAGGGAAGCTAATTCAACAAAAAAAAAAAAACAGGGTAGAAGCAAAGGCATAAACTGGAGTGATGTTTAGGGGCTAAAGCAGTGTAGATGTGGAGGGAAGCTAATTCAACAAAAAAAACAGGGTAGAAGCAAAGGCATAAACTGGGGTGATGTTTAGGGGTGAAAGCAGTGTAGATGTGGAGGGAAGCTAATTCAACAAAAAAAACAGGGTAGAAGCAAAGGCATAAACTGGGGTGATGTTTAGGGGTGAAAGCAGAGTAGATGTGGAGGGATGCTAAGCAGCAAAAACAGTGGGTAGAAGCAAAGGCATGCAAAACTCTACCCTGTTGGAAGACTTATTCCTAGGTCTGGAACACGTTAATGGCCCCCCTGGACAAATTACTGCCACTCAGGGGCCTAGTGTCACCAGGAGGGACAAGTATAGGCGCATGTTGTGGGAATACTTGGCCGACACCAGCTCTGTCCTCTCCGATCCCTCTGTGCTCTACAGCCTACACTTATTTTCTCATCTTTTTTTCTGCACTGCACATCTCTTGCCTGCTTCCTTTGGGATCTTACAAGTGGTGGTCCACTTCCACAGATGGTAACTTCACTAGACAGTGTAACGGGAGTAGCTGAGGGATCGCTGTCTTAACCACTTTTTGGCACAAAATTAACTTCCAAAGCCAAATATGGTGCAAGTATATGATGCAAGGACACCTACACACCTATCTCTGACACATTGGGGAGTTCACCCTCATGCGCCCTTTTGGCCTGCACCATCATGCGCCTCTTCCCAGCCACTCCACATTTCCCAAGCTTTTCATTGCAGGCAGAAGTACAACACAACCCACCCCCATGCCCAAGCCTTTAACAGCCTCATCGATAAACTTTTGGCCCTGGAGATGTTGGTGTTTGTTTATGCTTCTGGAGACCCAGGCCTTCCGTCAGCAGATGGCAGCTGGGGCACCTCCCTATGCTGGGCCTAGCCGTTACTACTGCTCTTGGTGTGCTGTCCCTGCCTTGCGCCTGCATGTGTCCCATAACATCAGTCGGGCCCAGAGCTCTGCGCTTTGCTGCAAGGTCCACTTGACCACCGACACATGGACAAGCGCCTGTGGTCAGGGATGCTGCAGTGCTTATCTTTAATGACAGGCAGGGTGAATGTGGTGGAGTCTGTTCCCCGGGTGCAAACTGGGGTGGCCTATCTCCTTGGCCACCTGGCTAAAGCTTCTATAGCTGTTAATAAAATCAACATAACTTTACGGTATCCAAAAAGACAGCTGGTACCGACAGAGAGCAAGACAAATGTCAACCAAAGCTGTGATCTCTGAACACCCACAGTGACTTTGGCATCATCATCATTATAAGGGAGCGGGTGGTAATAAATAACTTGGCAGTGCCTAAAACCCAAAAAGCTTATACAACTATATTTACATTAAGATACACAAATGACACTTTTCAGTAGCATGTCATGAGACAAGCTGATAAGCTCTTCCTTTGTGCAGTGCTATTTGAAAGTTAAACGCTGCCTTTATTTTAATTCTGGAGAAGGTGCAGACATTAGATTTAGAACATGTTGTCTTCATTGTCCAAATCCTCTATATAGGTAACGTGTTTTTCGGGCCGAGCTGTCTGGGAACGAGCTGGTGCAGCACTGACAACCTGGGTGAATATGGCAAGAGCCTGAGATGTAGGGTGAATGAATCCCCAAATTATTTGTGGAATTCCCAGTGAGACAATGGCACTATCTACCAGTAGCAAAAATTGTGGGTGCACGTAACCCCAATATATTCTTTGAATTACCAGTCAGAAACTGGCACTATATGGCAGTAGCAAGAAATGAGGGTATTTGTAACCCCAATATATTCTTTGAATTCCCAGTGAGACAATGGCACTATATACCAGTAGCAAAAATTGTGGGTGCACGTAACCCCAATATATTCTTTGAATTCCCAGTCAGACAATGGCACTATATACCAGTAGCAAAAATTGTGGGTGCACATAACCCCAATATATTCTTTGAATTCCCAGTGAGACAATGGCACTGTATAGCAGTAGCAAAAATTGTGGGTGCACGTAACCCCCATATATTCTTTGAATTCCCAGTCAGACAATGGCACTATATACCAGTAGCAAAAATTGTGGGTGCACATAACCCCAATATATTCTTTGAATTCCCAGTGAGACAATGGCACTGTATAGCAGTAGCAAAAATTGTGGGTGCACGTAACCCCAATATATTCTTTGAATTCCCAGTCAGACAATGGCACTATATACCAGTAACAAAAATTGTGGGTGCACTTAACCCCAATATATTCTTTGAATTCCCAGTGAGACAATGGCACTGTATAGCAGTAGCAAAAATTGTGGGTGCACGTAACCCCCATATATTCTTTGAATTCCCAGTCAGACAATGGCACTATATACCAGTAGCAAAAATTGTGGGTGCACATAACCCCAATATATTCTTTGAATTCCCAGTGAGACAATGGCACTGTATAGCAGTAGCAAAAATTGTGGGTGCACGTAACCCCCATATATTCTTTGAATTCCCAGTCAGACAATGGCACTATATACCAGTAGCAAAAATTGTGGGTGCACGTAACCCCCATATATTCTTTGAATTACCAGTCAGAAACTGGCACTATATAGCAGTAGCAAAAATTGTGGGTGCACATAACCCCAATATATTCTTTGAATTCCCAGTGAGACAATGGCACTATATACCAGTAGCAAAAATTGTGGGTGCACATAACCCCAATATATTCTTTGAATTCCCAGTGAGACAATGGCACTGTATAGCAGTAGCAAAAATTGTGGGTGCACGTAACCCCCATATATTCTTTGAATTCCCAGTCAGACAATGGCACTATATACCATTAGCAAAAATTGTGGGTGCACTTAACCCCAATATATTCTTTGAATTCCCAGTGAGACAATGGCACTGTATAGCAGTAGCAAAAATTGTGGGTGTATATAGCCCCAATTCTATTGCTAGGGGACTTGCAGGGTATTTCTGAGGTGAAGGTGGGGGGGCACACCGTTGGAACGGGGATTTGGGGTGTATATATGGGGTATACGGGAATACACTGCCAGTGTGTTCCATTCAGGATCCTGGGAAAGCTTGGTTGCGGCGATTGAGCCCGTCAGTGCCACGTTACACTGACAAGCTTCTCCCTGGAATTGAAGTGATATGTAACCCCAATATATTCTTTGAATTCCCAGTCAGACAATGGCACTATATGGCAGTAGCAAAAATAGTGGGTGTATATAGCCCCAATTCTATTGCTAGGGGACTTGCAGGGTATTTCTGGGGTGAAGGTGGGGGGGCACACCGTTGGAACGGGTATCGGGGGTATATATCGGGTATACGGGAATACACTGTCAGTGTATTCCATTCAGGATCCTGGGAAAGCTGGGTTGCGGCGATTGAGCCCGTCAGTGCCACGTTACACTGACAAGCTTCTCCCTGGAATTTAGCTCTTATAAGAACTGTTGGTTGTCTTCTCCTTCCTATCTAGCCTGTCCCTGCCTACCCAGAATCTAAGCCCTAGCTAACTGGACGGAAACCTCCGTCCCCGGTGAATTGCAAGCTCAGAATGACGCGAACCTGGGCGTTGCTGTTCTTTTAAATTAGAGGTCACATGTTTTCGGCAGCCAATGGGTTTTGCCTACTTTTTTCAACGTCACCGGTGTCGTAGTTCCTGTCCCACCTACCCTGCGCTGTTATTGGAGCAAAAAAGGCGCCAGGGAAGGTGGGAGGGGAATCGAGTAATGGCGCACTTTACCACGCGGTGTTCGATTCGATTCGAACATGCCGAACAGCCTAATATCCGATCGAACATGAGTTCGATAGAACACTGTTCGCTCATCTCTACCTACCACCACTCCCACCGGGCAGGAAAACGTGTCCTATGGTTTGGTCCTTCAGATTAGTCCCTGCCAAACATGTTGCCACAGCTACCACCACTATCACAACTGAGCCAGACATGTCCTGTTCCACCATCACATTCCACTATAGCACACTGTTTGTGCCACTGTAGTACTGGTATATAAAAAAGAATACTTTTGATTTCACACCTGTTCCCATCACAGCTTAATTTTTGGTGGCTTCCTTTTTTCCAAATCCAAATGTTCATCACTTTTCAAGTGGCTCAAAGCCAGAAATTTGTCTCCCAAATAACAATAAGCCCTTGTAGCACTTTACAAGCCATCAACATGGGCTAATCTTTCTTCAAAAACATTTCTTTTTGCAATATAACTACCACATGTACCTGAAAAACCATGGGCAGCACCTTTTCTCCAAAATTTCTCCCAATTTTTGGAGCATGTTAAATGTGTAAAAGCAAGTGTCATCACAGTGTATGGTTAAAATTTTCTAAAAGTTTCTATTTCCTTCTTACCATTAGTTTTTTTTCATAGATATGCATTTCTCTTTCACTTTGACACTGACGACTGACTATATTGCTCCATATTTCACCATCCACGACAGCTACAAACATGAGACTACCATCATTTTATAAATAGTTATCTTGGCTATCTCATACATTAGACTTGCAACTATTTAGCATATGATTAGTTATTGCAGATTCTTGTCGTGTAACTGTATGTCTGTTCCTGTTTACTTATTTGCTCCTGGTGGTGGAAAAATCTTTTTGTTCTTGTATACTACAAATTCTAACCTGTTCTAACTTTCCCTGATTAGCTCAGTGTGTTATTTGGTTGATTTCAAAGCAAAAAGTCATTGGTTCAATTTGAGGAACAGCTATGAAGATTTCACGAGAAAAGAGAAACAGCATCATCCAGCTCATCGATAGCAGTCTCTCAGCCAAGAAAAAAAAAAATTGCATTATTTGAGTTGGAAGAATACAAAATGAAGTCCATCCATTCAAAAGTCATGAAATGGACGTCCAAGTATATATCAGAGCCAACAAGTCGGCTCATCACAAAACCTATCAGTTCTGGCTCGGCATGGCAGTGGAGGTAGCTCATACAAGTGAGATTACAAACGTCCATCATGCGACCTGTGTTGGGAAGCCTTCACATGGAGTTTACGCTCCCCCATTCTGAACGTAAACTCGTTCAGAGTGAGCGGCGTAAAAGCAGATCCCATTGACTTCTATGGGTGCCGGCATACGCACACTACCCATTGAAATCAATGGGAGGCTTTTTAACCTATTGCTTTCAATGTGATATGCGTGTATGACGTTGAAAGCAATAGGTTAAAAAGCCTCCCATTGATTTCAATGAGTAGTGCGCGTAGAAGTCAATGGGATCTGTTTTTACGCCGCTCACTCTGAAGGAGTTTACATTCAGAATGAGTGGAGCGTAAACTCAGTGTGAAAGCTCCCTTACACTAGTCTGGAATGGTAGCCCAAAAAAGGTACAGAAGCCTCGACATTCAATATCATCATAAAAAGCATCGGCTCAAGTTTTTTTTATTTAATATTCCCAATACCTATTTAAATGCCTGATAACAACTTCAGTGAAACAGATATACTGTACAATTGTTATGGAAACTTTTATAAAAGAACATAGAGATAAACCGTCCCTCAGGTGGATATAAGTTTATTTAGAAGTGAGGTTACAGCAAAAAGAGAATTAAAGATAGAGATCATTTTAGAAATGAGCAAAACAGAGTAAAGTAGCTATGGAGACCTCTGATAGCCAGAGGAGCCCGGCAAATGTTTCAAAAACGGGTACTTAAACCAATTTTCTAGCATCCAGCCATGAGACTACCCTGTTACAATCACCTTCCTCTCATAGGAAAATTAACATAATTATACATGTGGCATCTAGTTATCTCTAAAAAACATTATGTGGCCTAAGTGTCAGTCTCCAAGACAGTGCATAATTATTTTCAACTTGGGTTCTAAGTAATTAGATCATAGGTAAACATTCTTGAAAGGAATATAGTAATGTAAAAATGTCAGTAAAAAGTATAATCTTATAAGGCACAACACAATACATTAGCAATGGATTGTTATAAAGACTATAATTATTTTCTTTATAACAATAAAAAATATTGATAATGTCAGTCTGTTTAAAATTTTGTTCTTTGAATTTTTTATCTATAACTGATTGAATAAAAACATATATCTAAAAGAAAAGGTGCAGACATATTTAGCACACAAATATACAAAAATAGCTACAAGTTAACCCTGTGCCTCACATTGATCTGAAAAAACACATTATTCTCTCTCCTAAATTTATATCATTAGAACAGATGGATAGAATCATAACTAGGCTTTTAAAAATGTACAGTATTTCCAGTTGGCTGATTTGTCTAAAGATAAGTGTGGGGAATTACTGCTTGATGGATAAAAACTGAAAAGAACTGAAAGAAGACAGGGTTAAGTCGTACTGTGTATGTTTAGATACCCAGCATGTGTTAATGATGGCTACAGCTGATTTCAATTTGGATCCCAGCTTGCCCTGCTGCTTACAACCAGACAAATCTAAGGAAGGTCATGCAACTTGGATAAAAGGGTAGCAAGGCTATGATGTTTTACAGCAAAAAGGAACCCATATAAATTAAATGGGCTAAAGGCAATGCATTAAACAGTAAACTTTAAAAATAACACTTAGTCACTAAATTACCAGAATTTTTTAGTGATTTGCTGGCTTCAGTGGAAATATCTTATTTTATACTTGCAATTCACTTCAATCCGTAGTCTATTATTTTTTTGCATGCTTTGCCTGATTAAACTAGCATACAAAAATAGACTTTTTATTTCATTGTAAGTTAAACTGAGAACCTGGAGAATCCATTTCTATAAATAAATGTTACTTCCAAACATTCATTGCTGCATTGATTATCTAAATTGTGACAAATCCATTCCAAATTGACAAATTAAATCCACCATCTCAAAATGTAACTGAAATTGTTCAACATGAATCCAAAATATGACTACTGCTAATAATAGAATGCTCATGCTATGAAAATCCTTGAGGGGAGGGTCACGCCACATTTTTAAGAACACACACCATACATTTAGGGGGAACCTGTAAGGAGTTTTTTTCACCATAACCTAGCTCATCATGTGCTGGATTGGTGCCCCTTTGTAATCTTTCTGTTGCAACAAAGTGAAGTTAGAAATGTTTCATAGCATAGAAAGTCATATGTAAATTAAAATGTTTTAATTAAGTAGTCATGGTTGTTGTGGGGAACAGATTCAGCCTAGTCTCACTGTCCATTTGCTAATCACACCTCCTGGACATGATGGATATCTTCCTGATATCATAGAGGTAGGGGACTGTGTGGGTTATGTCAATCGCACTCAAGAGGCATGATTAGCAAACGAACAGTATGATTAGGCTGAAGCTGCTCCCCTCCAACTGTGAATACTTTATGATAATTTACATATGGCTTTTTATGCTTTCCAACATTTATAACTTAATTTTGCTACAACAGAAATATTACAAAAGACACCACTGGAAAGGGAGTTACTTGTTCAGACAGACTCAAAGAATGGAAACCAGAGCGCAAGTGTGAACCTAGAGGAAATTAAAAATACATTAAAGGAAAGCTATGGGCATGTGTATATTGTGTGAAAACACCAATTTGTTTAGATCATAAACCTTCAGATCTAATTAGTTGTGGCCAAAACTACATCCAAACTTATATTTAGTTTATAGTGCAAAACTCCCCTCGTTCCTTTAAAAAAAAAAATAAAAATGTATAAGTTTGGATGTTGTTTTAGGCATAACTAATTTTATCTGAAGGTTTATGATAAGATAAGATAATCCTTTAATAGTCCCACAGTGGGGAAATTTCAGCATGTTACAGCAGCATAGTAATACAGATACAGGATAATACACAGTAATATATTACAGCCGTAGACACACATAACCTGAGAAGAGAAGATATACTAGGAATCCACAGCAGCTAAGTAACAGAAGAAGAAAGAAGGAAGACGTCATAATCATAATCATTAGTTTTCTGTGCAGAGTGATCTTCGCTTGGCCTGATGTAGATTATACAGCCTGGTCGCGGTTGGAAGGAAGGACCTGTGATAGCGCTCCTTCTCACATTTGGGATGGAGCAGATGGTCACTTACAGTGCTGCCAAGTCCCATCCAGATCCCATACATGGGGTGGGATTTGTTCTCCCGCATGGAGATCACCACGGACAGTATTCTTTTGTCACCCACCACCTGTACTGGGTCCAGGGGGCTTCCCAGGACAGAGCTGGCCCTTCTGATCAGCCTGTCAAGTCTATTTCTGTCCCTGGTTGATATACTGCTCCCCCAGCAGGCCACAATGAAAAAGATGGCTGAAGCAACCACAGAGTTGAAGAAGGCCCTAAGAAGTGGCCCCTGGACTCCAAAGGCCCTCAGCCTCCTGAGCAGGTAGAGTCTGCTGTGGCCCTTTCTGTGCAGCGCCTCCAGGTGATCAGCCCAGTCTAGTTTATTGTTGAGGAGCACACCCAGATACTTATAGGGCCTTACTATCTCAATACATGTCCCTTGGATCTCCACCAGGGTCAGAGCACTTCTCCGTTTACTAAAGTCCACCACCATCTCCTTGGAAATCCCAGTTTAATCCCACCATCTCCTTGGAAATCCCGGTTTAAGTCTCTGTATTCCCTATTGTCGCCATCAGTGATAAGGCCTACTATAGCAGAGTCATCGGAGTACTTCTGTAAGTAACAGAAGTAAAGTTTCATTCTTCAGGTCTGCCCAGGGATGCAAAAAATGGAAACCCAATCTTCTTACAAAATGGTTTTCACCTTGGAAACCTGCAGACCCCATAATCTATAATGGGGTCTGCCCAGTTTCTGCCTGAAAACTGGAAAAATGCAAATTAATTATTTAAAAATCAACAATGTGATTTTCTGGATTTTTTTCATTTTATCTCTCACAGTTGAAGTGTACTTATAGTAAAAATTACAGATCTCTCTATTCTTTGTAGGTTTCTAGCAGAAAAAGGAATCCATTAAAGTCAATGGGAGGCTTTTTTTCAGCGCAGAAATTCCACACCAAATTCCTCACCATTTTCCTCCATGTGAATGGACCCTAAGTGTGCACACATGCGCTACAGAGCAGTTACACTTTTAATTGATAGAAACTAAGTTTGGGCACAAGTGCTTTTTGACCTGTCATCTTGTAGTTGCCAGAGAATTTGGTTTGCATGCGCCTTAGTTTTAACACGTGGATGATATCTTGTTAAATATCACCCACTATACTGCTGCTTTAGATTGCAGTGGTTATCTGCCACATTTGAACTTGAGCCTCAGGCTGGAATCACACGTTGGGCCAATTTATCATTGCTTTTCATTGAGATAGATTGCAAGAATTCTGATGCTTTTGTGGACTTTACTGGGTACAAAAGGGGCATTCCCTTTAGGGTTTTAGGTGAGGTGTGGGTTTTATTGGCAATTATACATCATTTTAATGTTTTGCACCCAATCCACCTTTTTTATGACTTTATAAAATGTTACAAAGTTCATCAAAAATTCTAGACAACAAATTGGAACATGAATTGTCACAAATTAATGAACCATCATGTGACATTTTAATAAATTTGTGACTAAAAGCAGCAGAAGAAAAAAAATTTCAGAAAAGTGGCTTACAAAAATCTCTTCAAGATAAACTGGCCCCATAGTCTTTTTGTGTCAACTTTTGGTGCAATTTTTATAAAATTGTAAAATGGTAGTTTTGACATTTCCTTTATACCTTTTGCTTTCTATTTGAATCCACTCCTTGGTCCTCAATAATTGCTTCAAATTTTACCAACAACTTCAACATTTAGATCCACAATGATTCCTGTAGGTGGGAATTCTGCAGTACTTGGATGCCTTCACATGGAGTTACGCTCCGTACTTTTTGTCCATTTTACACGTGTAAAAATAGATGTGTAAAATGTAGTTAGCCATTGAGTTCAATGGCTTTTTTTTTAATGCGCGTCGTTTTGCGCGCGTCTTTTTGCATGCGCAAAAAGACGCGCGCAAAAAGACGAGCGCAAAAAGGCGCACGCTATATGAAAAAACCATTGACCTCAATGGCTTGTTACATTTTACATGTCTATTTTTACATGAGTAAAATGTAGAAAAATGTGTGGATTGTTACTCCGTGTAAAGGCACCTGTGTAAAGGCGTGTTTATACAGGGGTGAACCTACCCCTTTCGCCGCCCGAGGCGAACTACAGAAAGCCGCACCCCCCCCCGGGAGGAGGGGGCAGAGCGAAGGGGACGTGGCGGAGAGAAGGGGGCATGACGGAGCGAAGGGGGCGTGGCTTAGCGCCGTTCGCAGGCACTGAGAGGACCTGCTCTCTGCCTGAGCGTGAGGGGAGGCTGCTGGAGCAGCGCTGCTCCAGTGGCCTCCCCAAATCACTGCTCGGTGCTAAGGCAGTCCAGGACAGCTTGTCCTGGACTGGCTTAGGTAAGCAAAAATGCCACCCTTCCTGGGGCCCTGGCATAGCGCCGCCTGAAGCGGTCGCTTCAGGTCGCCTCATGGGAGGTGCGGCGCTGCCTTTATGTTATGTGATCCTGATTAAACATGGTCAAACCTCTCAAGATTTGCTTTATTTTGGGTGATTTGGTACCAAGATCTGTTTTGGGTCAAACAAGTTTGGCATAAACTATTGCATAAATTGTTTTAAAACAGTCTATAACACTGTTAGGACTTGCAGAAACATATGTATATATATATATATATATATATATATATATATATATATATATATATATATATATATTCTATCTCTCTAAGGTAAACACAGCTGAGATTATGTCCATTATGTGAGCAAAAAAAACTCTTAAATAACAGTAATTTCTTTTTCAGATTAGCGCAGGCCTTGAAACTGTTTGTTGGGTGATCAACAAAAAGTCCCTAAACTAACAAAGATTTTATCAGATTAGAAGGCTCCATCACACAGTTTATTGGGTGAGCCCAAAAACATCCCTTGAAAGCATTCCTTCACATTGTTGGAAACGCATCCTCCTATATGTCACATGCTTCTTTATTTGCATTTGTTATTGCTGTACTGTCACAGATCCCTGTTCCATCTCTTACCTTATTTTTTCTCTACTTGTCATGTGTCTCACCCTCCTTTTCTCTCCCACTTCCCCCTTTCACAATGATGTTTATAAGTTTATAATGCTGTTTATTTTTTGTTTTGTGGTTCTCCTTGAAAAACTTTAATGGCAAAAAAGCATTAAATCAACACAGGCAGAATTAGTGTTATATTATTAGAAGAGCAATTTGGATGTGTTTAATGAAAATTTTAACTTTTGACCAAAACCCCTTAAAAAATAGTTTTTCCCACTAGTAGGACTGATTTTTGTCAGTAAAAACTATGTTAAACAATCTGTGGACAGATCAGGCTACTCTATTGCAAAACAGACAGATAAAATTAGATTATTGGCAATGAAAGGGTTAACAATCCTTTGCCTGTATTACTGCTGCATTCATGCTCACATCAATAGATATTCTCCCTTCCACCTGTTAGAGATGGACCTGGGACCTCTACAGTCACAACTATGAGATTGCCAGTCCATCTCTAACATTTCCTGGTTTTGTGTTTCACTTTAAGGTCTGAGTGTCTTGAGGCTTTTTAATTCACTCCCGCTCTCCGTTCATCGCAGGTTATTCATTTCTCTGGAAGTAAGTGTGTTATCCTGTACCTATTGTATATTCTGTGTTTGACCTCTTGGCTCCGTTACTTGATTCCCATCTGTGCCTGCTGATTCTGCTGTTGAACTCCTCTCTGTTTTGACCCCTGCTTGTCTCCTAGACTCCTCTCCATTGATCCTGACTCTATACCGCGCTGACATCACATTGCCAAACCAGATTGTTGCCCATTCTACTGTCTGACCCTCCAGTACTGCACTGTCCTCTCGTTACCTACCGGACTGACGACCAAGTGACCATCTCCACTACTTTGCCTGCAGGCTGCTCCTGCTCCTCTGCTTCTAGAAACATATTCTGTCAGCTCCAGTTCTGCTCTGGTGAGTTTATCTAGCTTCTGGGTTTGCTCATACTTGTGGTGCACCAAGCACACTGTTCCCTCACACTTGTTGCTAACTCTGGCTGAAGGAATCTGCCAAGTCCATCCCCACCACTAGGGGCTCTGCTAAATATGCGAGACTTGGCCCTGTGGAGAGGCGCTGTGTGCTTGGGGCTGTTTTACCATTCCGCTCCACTGTACCTGTTTTTGGAGGTAACCTAGCCAGCCTGAAGTTTAGAGTTGTGTTTTCTCATAACACTCCCTCCCTATCTATAAGTTATATCATTAATCTGCCTGCAATTGATTTAAACTGCGTTGTAATTCTTCTACTCCTAAGATTGTCTAACTCTATTGCAAGCTTTGCAGCTGTGAGTGCTCTGTATCATGCAGTGATAGATAACACATCCATCCCCTAATTCCACCATCAATGAAACACCTCAAGGTCTAGTCCACACAACCATATATACTGTAAATTAAATCGGATTCATAAGGTGTCCACCTACTACTGACTATTAGTTGAGAGGCTGTCAGGTGATGCAAGAACATTTTAGTGACACACATGTGTCTTCTACATGTGGCAGCCGTCTTCTTAGTTTGCTAAAAATTAACAAAAATGTGTCTGGTTAAAAAAAAAATGGTTTTGCCGCTGAGACTACAAAATGCTCACAGGCACAGGCAATCCATCCACAAATCTCTAATTGTGACTCTAAGTTCCTGTTCCAGTCCACAAAACCTTTTACACTGTAATGTGTCTACCTACAATTGACTATTGGCTGAGAGGCTTTCAGGTGGTGCCACAATGACTGACAAGACAAATCACCATTTATTTGGTTTTGTTAAAAACCAAACAATTTGGAAAATTTAAATCGAACCTAGCTCATGCCGAATTGATTTGATTATCTCTAATTCCAATCTTAAGAATGTTTGACATGCTTTGAGCATATAAAAAATAAGCCTTTGATACCACATGTACTTTGGATCATTAATGACGCTTGGTCCTCAAAGGGATAAAAAAAATTATTCCCTTAATTTTCCCCTTTATTAATGTAACAAAATAATGAGGCACTGGCCTAGATTTACTATTGTGGTTACAACTAGACACTGGTATCAATGTGGCACATCTTTGGGGCATCTTTGATACAACGTGGTACATCTTTGACGCAATGTGGCACATCTAGTTTGGTTAAAAATGTTGTGACTTGCTATATATGCAATTGTGGATGTTCAGAAAAAAACAAGCATGGTTTACCTGCTCCGCAATGTACCAAAATTGGTATAAACTTAGACTAGACTGTCTAAAGTTTTTCAGACTGCCTATTGATGTTTGTACTGTCTAACTATTAGTAAATCTGGGCCAGTGTTTAATATGGCTTGGGTATAGAATATCTGCAAGCATTACGTGTTATTATGTTATATTGTCTTGCTTAACAACACGTTGTATACATTACTAGATTTTCATATATAAATAACAGTGACATTATATTTTGTCTAGATTTATATTAAAATTTGGAAATTGTTCATAGTTAATAAAAAGCAATTTACCACATAAAACATTTAGAACGTTCTATTTTTATAAACTGATTAAAGTAGTAAAATAACTGCAAAAATAATAACAATACTAATAAGAAAGAAAACAGACTCATGTTTGTCTTTCTTTGCATGCAAGTTTTTATTATTGTTTGGTATGGACCACTGGAGATTAAATTTATAAATTTATAGGTAACGCATTTATAGTACATGTCAGTGAACAAGCATCAGGAAACTTATCAATTTTATAGAAGCATTAAATGAGGTTGTTAGAAGAAAATTTATTGTTTAATCCATGGAAGCTCCTTAGGCTTCTAAAGGTTAGACCACCAGGTAATAAAGGAAGAGCATTGCAATCATAATCTTAATAAGCAGTATAACATGGTAGTAAAATATGAGTGGACAGTAGTGACAGAAATATTATAAAGATATTCTTTTATAATTTATATTTCTAAGAGCTTCTTCTATGAATTTAAAATGAGATTAAGGAATTTAATATAGCTAACAAAACACAATGTATTACAAAGTAGCAAATTAAAGTATTGCTTGTAAAATACTGTACAAATCAGCATTTTACTAATGGACTGGCCCAGGAACCCTCTGTTCTGATTTCTGAGGGGTGTAGATGGTCAAATTGAATTGGTTTTATATAAATTATATATGATATTCATTTGTAAATTAAAGAGACTTTTCTAAGCAATGAAAATATTGCAGATGTTAAAGGGGTTTCCCCATTTCCCTCTCTCATCAGTTTATCTGTCCTTCTCACTTAATGTATTCTTTGATAAGAAGGTGGGTGGACTTTCACTGATTGATAAACAGGGCACTATGAAGTACCTCACTGGATACAAACATTGCCTTTACCATAAGAGATGATTTATTATGCTTACTAGAAATCTAATATAAATGCAAATCAAATAATATGTAAAGTAAATGTATATTACATTACACAGGTTTGGAGAGAACAAAAACTTACATGCTGGCAGAACAGCAGACTTGCAGTAAACTCACTGTTATCTTTGTGTTTACATAGTAAAATATACCCACATTGTCTGACCCTTTATCAGCAAACTACAATTACCTGAACTGATTGTCCTAAGTGCAGATCTCCACATACTGTAACAGCTTTGGAAGCAAGCACAACCTGGAGAATTCATCCAATTAGTCAATCAGACCTGTTATCAGATACAGGACAGTGGCCAGGGAAACAATGTGTAAACAGTGAGAGGAATAATTTGACATAGCAGGCAAAAAAAGCAGTATTTGTACAGCAATGTATTTAGGAAAACTATTGAATTTTCATAAGTCAGGAGTATAGATATGATCCTTGAGAAGGGAATACCCCTTTAAAGCAATAAATTCCTGCCAGACAATTACATTACATTATTACTGTATGATTGCCTTTAAGCATCCGGTGCAATATTTTTAATATTTTCTGTAGAAACTCTTAAACAAACTTAACATTTATCTTTCAGCATTTTGTATTAACAAACAAAAAGGTAATTCTTTGCTCAGTTAAACATTGTAGTTATAATCATAATTTTTCTCCATGACCTGTATATTTTCTTCTAAAGCAAGTAAGTTACAACCTAGTTAATTGTCTCTTTTTTTTTTTTAAGAATTATGCCTTGTACATTGAGTACAATGAGGTTTACTAAGATGAAAACACCAGAACACTGCCTATTATTTGTTAAAAGAAAACTGGTATACATGGTGACTGATTTATGCACCTCACAGTCTTTGTAAGTATCTAGAAAAAAAAGTGCGGCTTCGGCCTACACAGTGTAGTCTAGATCTAGAGTGCAGATGCTGGCTATCATCCTCTCACTGATCAGAAAGAACAGTGGCGGTATGTGGCATGGTCTGATGAATCATGGTTTCAGTGGTACAGAGCCAGTGGATGTTAGGACTGTGTGGCAGGTGAGGCCAAGGTATCAGGGTCGCAGCCTGTTCCGCTGTCACTGCTCAGTCCAGCATGCATGGGGTTAATTCCCTTGCAGACGATAGGTGTGGTCAGTCTTCTGACTGATGCTGGTGCTAGCCTATGAGCACCTGGCATGGGCTCCTAGGCTTGCTGTATAGACTCACCTTTCCCCTACTTAAGGAGGCAAGTCTGTTCGCCTGGGGCTCTAACCTCAATTGCATTTTGTGCACATCAGTGCAAAACAGTAGTTTGGCAGCAAGCTGATTAGCTAGGCAGATAGTGAGAATCTCCACCCTTAACTTAAAATTGTGGGACTCCCTTCCCTTAGTCAGTATTGTGGGAATCTCTTACCTTAGGCAGGCTGCTACCTGTGGTGTTCCACAGCAGGAGTCTGTGTTGGGTGCAGCCCAGTAAGCTAATGGGAGCACACAGTCATTGTTAGTTAGTGTTTGGCCTTGCAGTGGAGTAACTGCAAGACTTTAGAATTCATTTGTGGCTGCTCTGTCCTGCAGAGAATTATCTTTAGTTACTCTAGATGGTGTTGTAGTCCAGCAGTGACATTAACTGTCGGGCCTTGTTCACACCAGGGTAACTCTGTGGCTCAAAGCCCAGTTGGACTCCACAGATATTTATTATTTAGTTTTTTTTATAGTATCCTGCTGACTGTAACAATTGGCATGTGAGAGTGTGGCATATGTCCCAAGTAGCTATGGATCCTGCATGCCAACAGGGATGTGTCCAAGTGGGAGGTGGCTCCATCATGGTCTGGGCTGTGTTCACATGGTCACAATTGGGCCCCATTGTCTGGGTGCAGGGATCAATGACCAGTGCTCAATATGTGCAACTTATGGTAGACTTTCTGGACCCCTTTCTGGTGTTGGAATTTTCTGATGGGGATGCTGTGTACCAACAGGACAATTTGACATGTCATTGGTGGCACGTCATTAGTGGCACGAGACTGGCTTAATGAACAAACCAGTGACCTCACGACCCTCGATTGGCCTGCCCGCTTGCCCGACCTCAACCCCATAGAGCACTTATGGGATGCTGTGAATACCAGTGTCCACTCCATGGACCCAACACCACATACACAGGACCAATTGTGGACTGCAGTGCAGAGTGCATGGATCAATATCCCTCCAGAACTCTTCCAACACCTTGTTGAGTCCATGCCTCATCATCTTGCTGCAGTTATCAGGGGTAGCCGTTATTAATGGCACATTCAGTACATTCCCATTACTTTTGGCCACTGAGTGTATATGCCATCACAATGGGCTAATTTTGCTAAACAATTGCTTTTTGCAATATAACTGCCGTGGGTGTCTAAAAACCATAGGCAAACACCTCCCCCCCCCCCACAAAGGAAATTTTTGGATTGTTTTAAATATTAGAATTTGTAAAAGTGAGTGACAGCACAGTGTATGGTTAAACTTGGAGAGATATATGTTACTTTCACTTTGAAAAAACTTTGGCTCTATTTGCCCTTCAGAGCTAGAAATTGAATTGATGGGATCCTATTAGCCCTAACATGTTATACACTGTTTTAAGCCAATTTAAGCTGTGGTTCATACCAAATTTGCTCAACCCAAAACAAATCTTGATCCCAAACCCGAAGCACAACAAATCTTAAGAGGTTCTCCCATCTCTAGTCATCGTGAGCAGGACACATTTATTACGTTTTATTCAATACTTTACTGTTTAAACCAATCTCAAAAAGCTATGTCAGGGCTAACCTGACACTGTTTTCTCAAAAGCGCATGCACCACAGTTAGGGGGTGTTCACACTACCATTTGTGTCCGCTCAGCAGTGTCCATGGCTATTGTCCATACAAGATTTTAGCAACAGACACTAGCTGGTTCGTTTGCAATTTCCATTAATTTCAGTGGGTGTCCTTTAGTGTACGTTTGTGTACTTTAGTGTCCGTTTACAACCATGTCCGTTTATTCAAGCGGACAAAAAAATCCTGTATGCAGGACTCTTCTGTCCATTTGAAAAACGGACAGTAAGTGTCTTTTTTTTTCTTTTTTTTTTTTTAAGGTCTATGGGCAAGGGACATATAACAGACAGTAACTGATAGCCATTAGAGATGAGCGAACAGTAAAATGTTTGAGGTTCAATATTCGTTTTGAGTAGCCCCTCAATATTCGACTACTCGAATCGAATATCGAACCCTGTTATAGTCTATGGGGGAAAATGCTCGTGTCAGGGGTAGCCAACATTTGATCAAATTATACTTACCAAGTCCACGAGTGAGGGTCGGGCTGTATCCTCCGAGAAGTCTTCTTCTTGCAACGTCCCCACGGCATCTTCCGGCTCTGAATTCACTCTGCCAGGCATCGGGCCTGGGCAGAGCCGACTGCACATGCCCGCACTACAAGCGGGCATGCGCAGTCGGCTCTGCCCAGGCCCGATGCCTGGCAGAGTGAATTCAGAGCCGGAAGACGCCGCGGGGAAGCTGCACGGAGAAGACTTCTAAAGGTAAGAGAAGAACCAGCGTTGATTGGCCGATTGTATAGCATTCGGCCAATCAATGCTGGTTCTGCATCAAACTTTTACATTCGAATAGCGAGTGGTACTTGATCGAGTACGAGTATTTCGAATACCGTTGTATTCGATCGAATACCTACTCGATCGAGTACTACTCGCTCATCTCTAATAGCCATCAGTTACTGTCCATTTGTGTCCTTTTTTCTGAGTGGACAGCAACTGTAGTGTGAACCCTACCTTACAATGTTAATCTTTATGATAAAACTATGTAGCAAGGTGCATGAGGTACAGCAAAGAATAACACTCAGATGAAAGGCAAAAACATAACTTATATCACATAAATACTGTTTAACACGACACATTTGCTAAAGTTATATGTTTATTGTAAAAGTTATATGTCTATTGTAAATTTATTCTGTGAAATGATGATCAAAGATGACCGTAGACTTCACCTGTAAAAGTTCTTTTACTGTAATTTTGCAATATGAGTTCTATAACCTATAGTTTAGTAAACTCATTGTAGATATATATAGATGTCAGGTACGGTATTTGGTTAGGCAATTTCTTATTTAATTTTATTTAATTAAAATAAATAAAAACATATTGTGCATTTTTTAAATAAAAAAGCATATGGATTCTCCATTCCAAGCTGATGATGTAAACAATTCTTAGGTTTGGAAACTATGATTACATTTGTATAGTGTTCTGAAATTATTAAAAAGTAAAAATAAGATGATGTTGTAGAAATAGTTCTGTTGGCAGCTTGTTTTTTAATGTAATGATCTTTCCTCCCATAAATGTTTTGCATGAATGGTACATCTCAAGTTGAGGTGAGAGCGTTTTGACAGCTGTAATGAGGAATCAGATTCAGTTACCAGCTGTATGCCAATTCAAAACTCATGAGACTGACTCCTACCGTCTAAAGGCAGATAAAAAATGCTGTCCTTCCAAAAGGATGAGACATATTGGAAATCTTTTTATGTAACACAATAAAACGTAGGAACAAATTGTAGAAGATAGTAAATACTTGAAGAATTATTGGAAACAAATAGAAATATTTACTAAACCATTCGATTTATCTCACAATACAGAAATGGGATTAACTAGAATAAGAAATAGTTTTCATTGCATCTCAATTCCATTACCATTGTCTGTTGCTATGAGAAAAAACAAATATTTCTGCATGGTTAAACAGGCATTCTTAGCAGTAAACCTGACAGAAGGTATTGTTAAATATGTGCAGTGTGATTTACATTTATTTTGATTGCTTTCAATTTCAATGCATTTAAATTGTGCTGAAATATTTCTGTACTCAACTGTCCTAAAACCATTCAGTCAGAAAATGTAAAAACCTGCTGTTTGACAAAATCTAATGTTTAAAGTTGTAATTGTGAGCATACTTTTCTAGGGTCCCCAGACTATAGAGAGCATGATGTGAAATGTTTAACATTGTCTTGTAAATCTTTTCCCTTATGGAAAGAAAACATCAATTGTTAACCTCAAAAAATATATAAGGTTTTTTTTAGTGTAACTGTACTTATATAATACATATAAAGCATGTACCGGTAAGTGTTTTAGAGTACAATGATGTAGAATGCATTTGTGAAGCAAATCAAATTTTTATATCTGTGGAAAAAAAGAAAATAAGGCAGCATACAAATAAAAGTATCTGACACCTGCTGTCAAAAATTGTGGTGGCTCTTTGATGCTTTGGGTAGGGGTCCAGGTGTCATGGGATGCTGGTTCTGACAACCTGGTAGTTAATATTACAGCTGATTTGCTGAACAAGGAGAAGTACCCAGACTCACTTCTGAATAGGGACGTCACTACTATCTCCTCCACCTCCCTATCTTCAAGTGAAACCAGCTAGAGTTGGCATAATGACCAGTGGCGTAACTAAAGTCTAGTGGGCCCCATTGTAATCTTTTGTCCTCCTCATCCCTACAGCAAATTGTTGATAGTGATGGTTACGGGAACTAAGGAGTTTAATCAACCTTACTGTGGTTAGGGTAATCTGTGGGTCTCCTTGGCTTATGGACCAGATGGAAGCTGCAATCTCAATACTGATGCCAGTGCTTATGAGCCCCCTAAGGCTCCTACACCTCAATGTGACTGCACCCTCTGCACCCCCTCATTACGCCCCTGGTGATGACATCATAGCATCTGCTTGCATGGGGTTCAAAGACTACTGAAGCCACAGACCTCTTCTGTCCTATAATCTGAACTGAAAATGATCTTTCACAGGCAGATGTGATGATATCTTAATGCCATTTGCATCATAGATTCCTATAATGGTTAGAAAAAAAATGCTGAGTTTTTTTTTCCTAATCCTAGGCCATAATATTCAGTTATTATTTAATGGTAAAGACATATTTGGAACTTGTATAGTGGTATCATTGGTGAAATTTCCCATTGTATGGTGTTCAGATAAAATATCTGCTAAATATATAATCACAGTATAATCACAATATTCTTAGTCATAATTATGTGACCTGGGCATTTAATATGGTAGTCTAATCATGACAAAGGGGCTGGGTTGGTATGATGTATATACATAAGGGGATATGGCTTTGCTAAAGAGAGCATGATTCCCCAATTTTTCATGGCGCACCCCCACATTCTGTTCAAGAAGTTACAGTTTCTATGGTTTTACTAAGCCACTACTTGTTTTAGCCTGTTCTGGAGAAGAGGTGGTGTGATGATTTCCCATGGCCCGATATCTGTTGGTTGTGTGATGGGCTTTGCTTTTCACACTTCCTAAAGTACAGTCTACAGTGTGCATGTTTCAGCTTGATGTCTTCTGTCATGTTGGGGTGGGAAAAAACTCAATAAATTATGAGTTTTTGTAATCTAGCTCAGCGAATTTGTTCAGTGGTGGTCCTGACGTAGGATGCAACACATCCTGAAAGTGAGCAAAGTGAACTGTGGCAACAGACCATGTGAGTTTGGCACATAACCCTTGAACAGAGACTTTATGTTTCTGCTGGCATTATGATTCTAACCCTGTTGGTAAAAGCTATTGCCTATGCTTGAACAAACTGCTATGAAACTACTGCTGAGTTAATGTGATGTTCTTCTATATTACCAAATTGCTGGAAATTTATCTGCACCTGAAACTGACTTAAAGGGGTTGCCCAGGCTAAAATTTTATTTTTTATTGAAGGAGGGGGAGGTTAAAAAAAAAAACTAAAATAAAACAATAAACGTGTCCCCGATGCTTTGGTGCCTACCAGCGCAATCCGTACCTGCAGCTTTGTTGTTGTCTTCTGGTGGAAGTGACCGCTGAACGTGACCACTGAGGACAATTAACAATCTCAGCGGAAGGGATTTAGGACATCACAGATGGCGAAGAATTTCACAGCAAGAAGACAGCTGAGCAGAAGGACCGGACCACACAGGGAGGACACTGGAACAAAAGGGAAAAATGCTTATCTTTTTTAAATAAATATTTTAGCCTGGACATTCTCTTTAAGTAAAGTGAGTTCTTATTCTTCTGCAACACATGCAGAAGCATAGAGGAAAAGCAAGACACTGTTTGCTCTTATCTACATTGTGTAGTTGGCATATCACCAAGGGACAAAGTTGTTGCAGAGGAGATTGGTTGCATATTACAAGACCACTGTTTATTGTTGAGTTCTTTGTTGTTGTAACGATACATTACTTGTAACACAGGATTCAGGAAGTAAAACCAGCTCCATTTGCTTGTAGGCCCTTGGGTTACAGAGTCAGTGTGGCTCCCTTATCTACTCCACCATCTGCTTGACAAATGGTGAACATGTTTATCAGTATTGCCATGGCCCACAAACTCATTATTTAGCCACTGTTGAGTTAAAGTTCACCTACGTAGCAATAGTTAAGTTAACATGACATTCTGAATTGGATGCTAGACCAGACTTTGCTGCAATGAAAGAGCTGAAGTAATATTTTAGTGAAAAGGGCATTACTAGGTCTGTATGTTTTATGATAGCAGTCTGTGACATCTTGCTTACAAATTGAATAAGAAGTGATAAAATACTTTCACATTTGTATTTTTGTTTTATAAAATATTAACCTATTCAATATTTAAATCTTCTTTTGATGAATATCATGCACATGTGTTTCTTAGTCTTTTAAGTTGTTAAGATATTATCATATCAAAGGATTTAAAAACTACTTCAAACAAGCCTTAGTATGTTCTTATTGGAAGTAAAACGGAGAAGGACTCAGTAACCTTTTAATCCTGACATTACTCATAAACCTTTAGAGAAATGGCTAAAATGTACTGTCAAAATCAATAGAGGATGCTGTTATACTCAACAAATTCAGAAAGACGACTTAACAATTAACTTTATTGTTAGCTTTAGCATTTGTTCTCCTTAGCCATTTATTAATTTTAATTATACCTGGTTTTATATATCAAGCTGCATTTAAATTATAGTTTAACAT
The DNA here is from genome assembly GCF_031893055.1 of Leptodactylus fuscus. NCBI lineage: Eukaryota > Metazoa > Chordata > Amphibia > Anura > Leptodactylidae > Leptodactylus > Leptodactylus fuscus. Next base: position 122,553,786 of record NC_134269.1, read on the forward strand.
TTGTTGTATCCTGCTTAATTAATACTGAAAAAGTTTCCACAGAGTTGGAGACTAACCAAAATCACTCATTGCAAACGTGGCTTGAGAGCCTATATCTTATAAGAAACTACTGTATGTATGAAAGCTTATGCTAAGTGCACACCTGCGTTCAGGTTTCCGTTCAGGGGTCCACTTGTGGACTCCCTGAATGGATACCTAATCCACTTAAAAAAAGCGGTTACCTGCGGAAATCCGTAGACCCATAGACTATAATTGGGGTCTGCTGGGTGTCTGTTGGTTTCTGCCCAAAATGCAGAGAGAGCGCTTTTCTCTCTGCATTTTTTAAGTGGTATGGGAAACAGAATCCCCCAGCAGAGAGAGCAGGTGTCAATCCAATTGAGAATGTATGCAAAGCCTAAATACGCCTTTTATTTATGCCCCCCATTGACAGGGTTTCAAATGTTTTGAAAAGATAATGAAAAAATAAATCTTTGTGAGCAAGGGTGTAGCTATAGTAGATGCAAAGATATACCAAAAGACACTACTAGTATGGTTAGATTTAACTTTGGGGCTCAGGATTTACAATGTGTTTTTATGATCAAGCTTGAAGTAGTTTCATGCAAAAGTTTGCTTACCATATGTCAGAATGCTCACTAAAAATTAATAAATTCTACAAGAAAGAAATGGCTATTACTGATTATTTGCTGTATTTATCATAGTTAAAAAAACAAACAAATTTTGACAATTTGGGGAATCCTTTCTATTTAGGTTTTTTTTTTTTGGCATTCATCATAACCTTCAGTTTTCCTGTTCTCAACTAAAAATCTATATACAATATTCTTTTTTAGGGATTATTTCTTCCACGCTTACAAAATTTATTTAGTTCAGACATATCTTTTGACTGTTTTGCATAAACAGAATTGAGATTTACCCACAGTTTTCGCATAATAATAACGTGTGGGACAATTTTAAAATAAGCTAAATATTTTGTTTGTTTATTCTGTTTAGACTTAAAGGGGCTGTCCACGGAGTGTCAAATAATTTACCTGAAGTGATTTTAATAGACCTGGGGGCGACAGTCACATTACAATTCCCGTGTCATATGATCTGAAGCAGAGTGAGCTATTGCTAACCACCTTATTTGTATCCCCCTTTTACTATTAGCACCTAGTCACTATTTTTCTTTATTTTTTGAGTATACATATCACTTGTCTGTCTACTTTTTTGATTTAAAACGTATGCCCTCCTTGAACCACTACAAGGACTATACTATTCCAGATGGCAGCTAGCATATTTCTCTGCAACCAACATATAATTATTGCGGCAATTTGTATTAGACATATAATTTATTTTATTTTTTTTTTAGAAATAAATCTTTTAATACACATATTCTTAAAAAAAAATAACAAATCATATAACCCACTTCAGAAGTAGATGACCCTTATTCAAATATTTATCATGAGGAATATAGCAATATACCTGGGATTGAAAAGTGAACTGTATCTTGAGTAAACCATTTTTATTTAAAAAATATTAAACATAGAATTCCCTAAAATGACCTAGTTTTAAGTCCATATTGCTTGTAATACCTATGAACATTAATCTTGTTAAATTCATATTTTCCACAGTATTTAAAGTCCTTTTCCCGTAAAAGCTGATTTCACCACAGGAAAGCGGGTACTGGGTAAGCGGCCATTTTCTCGTGGCCTGTGGGCATGCACAGTCTGCTCTGCCCGAAGCCTAGAAGTTACAAGCCACCACCGAAAGTAGAGGTTGAAGAGGACGCTGCTGAGGAAGATGGAGGTGGCGTGGAGAGAGTTCTCTGGCAGCATTGGGGACGCCCCCAGTGCTGCGAGAGAACTAAGTTGTATACAGACAAGAACCGGGATTCCTATGGAATGGCGGCGTGGAGAAGACAACGAAAAGTAGCAAACAAATAGCCTTTCTTAAGGCTATTCCGACTTGTTACTAAGAAAAAAATATTTTTGTATGATAGGATCCCTTTAATAATAATACAGTAATTTTACCATAGTCTATAATACTGTAGCATTGTCTTCTAGGATATAAAGAATCTAATGGTCACAGGTTACAGCCCCTAGTGAGCTAAAAGAATATTAAATAAAATAAATAATTTCAAATCAACTCCTTTCTCTAGAATAAACATGAAAAGAAATAAACAAACATGAACATAAGCACATTAAGTATTTCTGCATAACAAAATCTGCTGACTGTACAAATGTAAAATTATTTGTTTCAAATGGTGAATGCCATTTTTTAGTTTTGTTAGAAAAAAAAAAACGAAATAATGAAAGCATCACACATTCCCCAAAATGGTGTCAATAAAAACTATACATTGTCTTACAAAAAAGGACCCTCACATAGATCCATAAATGGAAATACTACATAAAGAAATGCACAGGTATCTCAATATGGCCGTGCAAACGTATAAAGGTTATGATTTGAGCTTGCTCATTGCTTGGACTTGCTTCTCTGAGTGCCTGCTGTAGTGAACATACCTGTAAGTAACCTATCTTACTTTACTACTTTAACTGTTCATTGTAATTTGGATAAAAGCTAGCAAAACTGGCCATTTGCTTCAGTGCGCAGTCTGTTATATGTAGGCATTAGTGGAGCAAGAGTTCCAGGGTGTATACAGCTGTGGCAGATGTGAAGATGTGGAGAATCTGGAGGCTCAAAATAGAGAAAAAGCAGAGTACAAGACTGAGGGTGACTGACAATCATGAACTGAGCATGTTGCTCACCGAACCAGCAGTTAGTGGGTTGATGAAAGGTCCAACTTTGTCCAGGTTGAGTCCAAGTCCTGCAGGATTTGAATGACCATCTGCTTACTCTGGTTAGAAACTGGTATGTTGAATGGGAATAGCCTGGAGATGGTGTAGCAACAGTTCACCTCTTAGCAAGGGTAGCTAGTGCAATTTCCTGGTTCAGGACAATCTTATAGGACTCAAAGAGTTGCCTCCCCCCCAGGCTTTGTAGAGTCTTTGTAGAGTCCACATAGCTTAGTTGATGGATTATTGGGGTGATTCTATCTACCACAGTCTGTAAACCTCACACTACACCCACCTGTTAAAGGGGTTTTATCATTGGCAAAAGTCATTTTTAACCAAGCACATACATGCATAGCCTTTAGAAATGCTATTCCACACATACCTTTTGTATGTAAATTGGCTCAGTGGCTTTTGAATGAGCCAATTTTTATTCATATGCTAATTAGTTTCCAGCCAGCACAGGAAGTTTCCGGCAGCACTGATCTCTGCTATTCTCTCCTATGTGTGTGTGCAAACAGGAAGCAGGAAGTCATCATCATCAGCAGCAGCCTGTGCGGTATACACCCATAGGAAAGAATAGCAGAGGGTGCATGATGGGTGCACCGAGAGGCTAATTAGCATATGAATAAAAACGGGCTCATTCAAAAACCACTGAGGCGATTTACATACAAAAGGTAGGTATGGAATACTCTTTCTAAATACTATGCAAGGATGTGCTTATCTAAAAATGACTTTTCCCAATGATAGAGCCCCTTTAAGTAAAAATGAAGCTTGCTATTTGAATATCTAAAACAAAATATATGAAACATACATTTCTGGCAATCCCCGGATTCAGAGATTTTTCCTCTTGCTTCTGTTCTCCTGGTCTTACAGGTCACTAAATGCTTTATTGAGGTACTTCTTGCAGTCATAAAGTCTGTTGCACGCAATCACATCACAGTAAACTATAAAAATATAAATATTGTTCAGTCACATCATAATACACAATAAATGGAGGCATAGCCGTTGTGTTAAATACGGAAATACAAGCATAATATTGCACATAAAAAGAATGTATGAATATATAAATTACATAATAGATAACCAGAACTGCCTGTGAGAGCAGAAACACAGGCTTTACTAGGCAACTGTGAACGCACATGGGGAGACAAATAGGAAGTGCAGGAGAAGGAAGGAAGTCACAGCGAGCATCCGGGAGTAAGGAAAGATGGGCCCACATGGTAAGTTTTTGACTAGGATCTCCTCAACCCCAGCATGGTATAATGCCCCCTTTAATGACTCCCCCATATAGTATATTGTCCCTTTAAAGGTCGCCATACAATATACTGTCCCCATTGCAGACCTCCATATGGTATACTATCAACATTACAGGCCCACATACAGTAAATGCCCCCATTGTAGGTCCCCATACAGTAAGTGTCCTCATTACAGGCCCCCATACAGCAGGTGTTCATGTTACAGGCCTCCATATAGTAAATGTCCATGTTACATTGCCAAGCAGTTGGAAGTTGAAACAGGGGGAGAGAGGAGGAGGAGGACAATGACGGAGACTAATAAGTACTATATTGCAGAAAGGCTGCAAAAGATCTGCTTTAATCATTTGTGGGAATCTAGTATTGTCATGGGGTATAATATCATATGCATTTGTACTTATATTCTGTGGTCAGTGTGATAACAACAATACCAAAATTATATCTCTTTTGTTATGATTTAATTTATTTTCTCACCATGACCTTCACTTTTCAGGATACATATTATATAAATGAATATATATATATATATATATATATATATATATATATATATATATATATATATATATATGTATAATTGCACATGTTACGGTCAGCAGGATATATTAAAAAAAACTAAAACAAATATCCTGCGGAGCCCATTGGGCTCTGAACTGCAGGGCGCACTGGTGTGAATAAGGCCCGACAGTTAAGCTCACTGCCGGGCTACACCTCAAACTAGGTGCTTTACTGTTAGCTACACAGGGAAGCTGCCACTGCAGGACAAAGCAGCTGCCTGAATGAATACTAGTCTTAGTGGTTACTTCACCACTAGACAACACAACTAACAATGACCGTGTGCTCCCAGTAGCTTCCTGGGCCCCACCCACTACAGCCACCTGCTGTAGCATTACCACAGGTCTCAGACTAGTTAAGGAAGGAGTTCTCTGGGCAATTACTAGGGACAATACTAACTAGAGCCCTACCTAGCTAAGGCAGCTTACTGCCAAACTAAAGAACGCACTAAGATGCACAATTCAGGTTTTTGGTTTGAGATTAGAGCACTCGGTGTTCAAACCAGCCTCCTTAAATGGAGGGAAGGCAGGACCGATCAACCCGCCCAGGTGCTTCAAGCCAGATGCCATTAGACTGACCACGCCTATCGGCTGCAAGGGGATTAACCCATGCATGCTAGACTGAACAGAACCAGTGGAAGAGGCTGCAACCCTGATATCAAGGCCCCACCTACTGCACAGTCCTAACAGTATATAGGGTGATTTGATTCTTTATGACCACTGTTTTGCAATCTATGGTAATTACTCTGTAGCTCAGTTGTTAATTTTCCTATGGCAGGCCTCGGCACCTTAGAGCAGAATGGCTTCCATAAACTTACCATGCGTGAGCTTTTCACTGACCCCAAAACAAAAGTGAAAGTAACAAAAAGTTTGATGCCAAAAGTGGCTTCTAGAGAAATAATTGCCCATGATCAGGGATGTCTAAAACAGCAGAGACCCAGCATCTATGGTACCCGTTCTGAGCAGATTCATGTTCAATACCTGAAATCGCTCATACATTCTTAGCAGGTGTTTGGAAGGGGTTAATTTCCTTTATCATTTGTTAACTTGAGCTGGCTAGTGAAGGCATCTGACCTCCTCCGGTAAGATTGCTAAGATTGCTAACCTGCAGCAATATTTACAATTGTGTGGGTTTAACATCTAAGACCCTGCTCTGAGGTCAAGCAGTCATAATCTTCAACATCTCTGTATTTTCTGGGATAAGTTTTAAATGCACTTCTGGTGGCACATCTATGTATCTTTCTGCATATTGAATGTAACAAGGAGATGCAGTGTAAAGAATCTGCCTACCTCTCTCTCTTTCTATCTATCTATACAGTATATATATATATATATATATATATATATATATATATATATATATATATATATATACACACACACACACACACATAATTTTTGCCAAATGGAAAAATCAACATTTTTTACATAGCTTTTTGTGATTAGAACAATTAGGATGATAACAAATTAGCATAATTTTAAATTTACTACTTTTGCATATTAGAACTTCTTTATTCAGAAAGTGTTAAAAATGTTATTTTCTCAATCAAACTGAGTATTATTTTATGGTATAGTACACATGACTTTTTATTCTTTTTTTATCCCTACGTAAATGAAAAGGTTTCTTTTATTTTCCTGTAAAATCACTTACAGCACTAACAGCAGCACCTGAGTGGTTAAATAGAACTTGTTATATGATAATGCTGTTTTTTGGTATTGACCAGAAGAACCTTCGCAGATTTACAGGTTTTTAGTGGCATAACTAAAGTCTTGTAGGCGCTGGTGCAATCCTTTGTCCAGGGCCCCCTACTTCATCTCTACTGCAAATTCTTGATAGTGATGGTTATAGGTACTAAGGAGTGTAATCAGACTTAGTGTAGTTAGGGTAATCTATGGGTCTCCTTGGCTTATGGGCCACATGGAAGCTGAAATCTTAAAGGGATTCTACCACTAAAACACTTTTTTTTCTAGTTACCACGTCGGAACAGCCTTTAAAAAGGCTATTCGTCTCTTACCTGTGGAAGTGCTCTCCGCCGCGCCGTTCGTTCAAAATACCGGTTTGTACCGGTATGCTAATGAGTTCTCTCGCAGCGATGGGGGCGTCCCCATCGCAGGAGCAGCGATGGGGGCGTCCCCATAGCAGCTCGAAAACTGACCGCAGCGCCGCCTCTCTGGTCTTCGGTGTCCTCCCCTTGCTTCTTCAGCGTACTGTCGGACGCCTGCGCAGTACGCTCTGTTCGACGAAGATTGCCGAACGTACTGCGCATGCGCGAAATTGCAATCCCAGCCATAGTGCGGGCACCGAACTTTCGCGCATGTGCAGTACGTTCGGCAATCTTCGCCGAACAGAGAGCATACTGCGCAGGCGTCCGACAGACGCTGAAGAGGCAAGGGGAGGACACCGAAGACCGGAGAGGCGGCGCTGCGGTGAGTTTTCGAGCTGCAATGGGGACTCCCCCACCGCTGCTCCTGCGATGGGGACGCCCCCATTGCTGCGAGAGAACTCATTAGCATACCGGTACAAACCGGTATTTTGAACGAACGGCGCGGCGGAGAGCACTTCCACAGGTAAGAGACGAATAGCCTTTTTAAAGGCTATTCCGACGTGGTAACTAGAAAGAAAAGTGTTTTAGTGGTAGAATCCCTTTAATGCTGATGACAGTGCTTATGCACCCTCTGTCTTTAATATAAAGCTGGAGGTCCATAACACAATACCTGACTGTGACAGTAGCTGATGGGGACAAGTCACTTTCTACACAAGTCACAGAACATGCCAGGAGCACTTTCACATACAAATCAATAAACAGCTCCAGTCTGCATGTTTCTATGCTCCATAAGGCTGCTGCTGCATATTTTAAGTGAAATGGTTTCCCTATATTTTGATACAGAAACCAGAATCAAAACAAAGTATCATCTGACATTAAAAACATAAAAAGAATACTTATGAATATCTGTTTTCAATTAGTGAAACCTTCTTTACCATTGCGGCCAGGTCTAATCAAGAAAATCTGTGTCTCATAACATGAGGACATTTTTTTCTAATAGTGTGAATGAATAGATGCATTTGGACGTTGCATAAGCAGCACAACTACCTAGGCAAGTTATATTCTCTTTTTTCTTGTTACTTCATAGTTCATGTACATGTTTATCAACATTTTGTGCAAATGTTTAGTAAATGTAGATATTTTTTAGATTAGTTGTATTGTTATGCCATTTCTCGAACACTAAATACTAAAATCCCTGTTCACATATGCATTGTTATTTTGAATGGAAACCACAGCTATCTTTTGTTTATAGTTATGAATAATAATAATAATTTATTTATTTGTTGTGTTTACTTGTATAGCGCCATCATATTCCACAGCACTTTACAGATATTGTTGGTCACTGTCCCATATAGGGCTCACAATCTACATTCCCTATCAGTATGTCTTTGGCGTGTGGGAGGAAACCAGAGTACCCGGAGGAAACCCACACAAACACGGGGAGAACATACAAACTCCTTGCAGATGTTGTCCTTGGCAGGATTTAAACCCAGGTCTCCAACGTTGCAAGGCTGCAGTGCTAACCACGGAGCCACCGTGCTGCATAATAATAATAATAATAATAATAATAATAATAATAATAATAATAATAATAATAATAATGTTTTATACAACATTAGCATATTCCCCATTATGTTATAAATGAAAAGGTACATTTGCAGACAATTTCAGATATTACAATGTGATGCTATGTTCACACCTGTGCTCGGGTTTGCCCGAAAAATGGAAACCAAATCCACTGAAAAAGTGGTTACCATAGACTATAATGATGTCCTAGAGAAATAGTGCTTCACAGCCCTGGTGTTTTTTGTGGACCCAATGTGTAAACAAGAGAAAATCTTCCATACACTAGCACTGTTGCACGAAAAACCTTAACCCTGCCGGCGCAGGTATTGTCAAACAGTCCCAGAGAAAAAAGGTATAATTCAGCATTCAGTCCAGTGTAATATTAAACAACTTTGTACTTTAATTAAGCCATTTAAAAATCCAAAATGACAGAAACCAGTGAAAAAATGAAAAAAGACACAGCACTTACATGAAGACGTTATTTGAGTTACATAGGACAATGGTTACACGAATAAACTTGAGCCGCCTACGCGTTTCAGGGTCCAAGCCCCTTCCTCATATACCTTTTTTCTCTGGGACTATAATGATGTCCGCTAGGTTTCCACCCGAAACATATGGGGAATAGAATCGCCGAAAGGTCACACAGCACAAGTGTGAACCCAGCCTAACAATATAATTAACATTTCAAACAAGAGGAGTGAAGGCCCAGTTGGAAAAAGCTTACAATCCATGAGGAAATAGAAGTGATATAAGAGGTAAGAGGGCTTGTTTGGTACAATGGTCAAGTTGTCTTAATAAATAAGGTAATACAGATGAAATTGTATCATCCCATTGCCAGCTGGTATCTGTAAATGTACAGATAGTAAGTGTTTGGATAACTGCAGATTAACTTTTGGGTGAGCCATCAAGTTTTAAAGAATGTTGAAAGGAGATTTAGAGAATTTTGATCAGGTAGTGTAAAAGGCCTGCATAGAAAGTTGTGTTTTTAGGGTACGTTTGAAGCTGTGAATGTTGAGTATGAATATGAAATGTCCGAGGTAGAGCATTCCCAAGAGCCAATATAGATTGAGAAAAGCCTTGGGGTTTTGAAAATGAAAGTGGGGTTTTCAGATAACAAGGGATGTACAGGTAGCCTAAGGTCACTGTCAGAATAAAGGGGACAAGTAGGGTGCTGTACATAATCTAGGGTTGATGGGTATATCCCAAATGGTCTAGAGCAGTAAATATATATATATATATATATATATATATATATATATATATATAGTAACAAATGCCCACCTTTTAAATCACTGACTACTTGACTATTCCAGTACATACAGTTGTGGGATCCACTGTCAGTTTTTGTTTGCATTGCGGCAGATGTGATGTAGTATTATATGTGACCAATGCATGCCAACCATTGTGGTCATTGATGCTCAAGTGGTATGGGGTGTGTCAGAGCTTCTAAGGCTCTGTGTCCAAGTTTGAAATACAGACACTCTGTCACACCCCATAGCACTTGAGCCCCAGTTGCATATTTGTAAAGATGCCTTTTTGATGATGTTCAACATAATATCCCCAACAATGCACTATGGCTGGTTTGATATGGGGTCTCCTAGTGACAGACTCATTTTAAGCTACAAATCAAATATGTTCAACTGTTTCCATAACTTTCATAAAGATAAAAAAGTAAAACCAGTTATGGAAACAGCATAGCAGATAATGCAGATCAGTTAAGTCTGGTCACACCTGCGTCATGTACTGGATCAATACATAGTTGATGAGGTTGGATAAAGACATCAGTCCATCAAGTCCAACCTATAACCCTACAATCAAATATTAATGTTGTATATATCTTTAGGAAAGGCTATACAGTAAACAATAGGTTGCATATACTTGGGTTAGACTTATCACTTTACTTCATTATTTCCTCAATGTAACACTTATTCTTTCATTATCAACTTATTTAAAGAAAATAAATTGCTTTTTGTCAGTGATTTCCAAAAATGCTTTCTTTTCTGTATTTATCAAAATAAGCCGTAACAGGTTTATATGGTGTAACACAAGAAACAAATGAATCTTTTTACTCTGGCTACATTTATTTACACTTAGGTTTAGTATGTCACATTTGTTGAAATTGGACTGAAGTGTACGCTTCGTTATTCCTTTGCTTTTCTAGTACATGTAAAATATTATATTTGTTCATTTATATATTTTTATAATTTTCAACAGAGAATATGTCAAGACATCTAAAGTACAAAGTAAAAATTATATACAAGTAGCTCCTTATTAGACGTTGCTGTTATACCAGAATAGTTTGTCATTAAATTTGCTTTTAGTTTGTCTATTTTTTCAAATTATTCATGAATTATTCAGTAATACAAGAGGGTTTCAGGGGAAAATCTTTTAAAAAGCAATCAGAAACATTTTTGCCTGTAAATTATTGAGTGCTCTAGAGACGTAAAAGTCAACTTTTTCCAAGCAAACTGAAAATGTACGAATGAATGTTGCAATAAATAAAAAGTTACATTCTAAGATGTTGTCATATAGATCCAAAGCATGAAAGAAAACAAATGATGCAAAAATGTTAAATTGTTTCAAGTTAAAATTTCTTCCAGTACCATTGTGTTATTTAGCTTTGTAATACATACTTTGACAGAACACAGTCTATAAAATACAATCTCCCTCCCTTCCATATGTCACTTTAAAAAATAAAAATAAATAAAAATAAATAAAAAAATAAATAAGTCACTGATGCTACTGGAGGGTGTCAGTTGCCTGTTGTGGCTATGGTTGGCGCTGTAAGCTGAAAATTTTGGTTCATTATCTTCCATATACTGTACTGGGTCTAGCTACTGCTGCATTTACCCTTTCTGACACTTATAGCATTGGCAAAGGAGATGAAGCCTGGGCAGAGGCCACCTGGGTACTTGTGCAACTGGCAATTGCAATGCTCTCCCAAATGTAGTGGCAAAGCTGGGTATCAGGGCTGCCGATAGGCCAGTACTACCGGTTCTGGCGTCAGGGGCCCGGCCAAATTGAAAAATGGGGGGGCCCGGTTTTGGCCCGCCACCATGTGCCGGCCCCCTGGCGCCCGTAGCAGTCATTGTATGTCCTATTTCAACTCAGATCTGCATCCAGAGGACGCAGATCTGAGTTGAAGACATATGCGGCTGAAGCAAGGAGCTGACACAGGTCAGCTCCTCGCTTCGCTGCTGCGGCCTCTCTCGCTGACACATATGCGGCTGAAGCAAGGAGCTGACTTGTGTCAGCTCCTGGCTTCGCTGCCGCCGCTGCTACTGGCTTGTAGACGCAATGTGATCACATCGCGTCTACAAGCCAGTAGCCGGCGAAGCGAGGAGCTGACACAGGTCAGCTCCTCGCTTCGCCGCTGCGTGCCTCTCTCGCTGACACATATGCGGCTGCAGCGAGGAGCTGACCTGTGTCAGCTCCTCGCTTTGCCGCTGCCGCAGCTGCTACTGGCTTGTAGACGCGATGTGATGACGTCACATCGCGTCTACAACTGTGCGCCAGTGAGAGAGAGGCACGCAGAGAGCTGCGAGGGAACGAAGGAGAAGGTAAGTGTAATGTTGTGTATGCTGAGGTGGAACGTGAAACTGGTGGCAGATGAAGGAGAGGACGGCATGACACTGGGGGAAGAGATGGAGAGGATGGCATGACACTGGGGGCAGAGATGGAGGGGACATGAATCTGGGGGCAGAGATGGAGGAACATGACACTGGGGGCAGAGATGGAGGGGACATGAAACTGGGGGCAGAGATGGAGGGGACATGAATATGGGGGCAGAGATGGAGGGGACATGAATATGGGGCAGAGATGGAGGGGACATGAATATGGGGGCAGAGATGGAGGGGACATGAATCTGGGGGCAGAGATGGAGGGGACATGAATCTGGGGCAGAGATGGAGGGGACATGAATCTGGGGGCAGAAATGGAGGGGACATGAATCTGGGGACAGAGATGGAGGGGACATGAATCTGGGGGCAGAGATGGAGGGGGGGACATGAAACTGGGGGCAGAAATGGATGGGCGGACATGAATCTGGGGGCAGAGATGGAGGGGGAGACATGAAACTGAGGGCAGATGAAGGGTGTATATGAAGTTGGGGGAGAGATAGAGGGGGTACATATAATGTACAGGTGACTGTAGGAGGATTATACTGTGTGCGGGCACATGAAAAATTAATGAGAATGGGCGGAGTCAACATAAAAGTGGGTTGGGCTAAAGTTGCCGCGGCGCGCAAAGCGCGCCGCACAATTTCTCCCTCTTTTGGTTCTTCAAAAAAGGGAGGTATGGGTACAATGGGTACAATTGAAAGATGTTAGAAGGGGGGGGGGGATTGTTGGGGCATCGGGTGTGCGGCACTGCGGAGAGGGAACTGGGGCAATAATATATAATATATAAGTTTTTAGCTGGAGAACTACGAAGCACACAATACCTCCAAAGGTATGTGTGCTTTGTATTAATAATGATGTAGGGGCTGCTATGCTACTAGCATAGCAGCCTGTTTGGGGGTGGGACTTTCACTTTAAAGGAGTGTTCACATTGCGTATTTGGCCTCCCTTGCCGGGATACGTTGGTAACCAGTCACAATCAGCTCCCCACTTATCCCTGCACGGAGAACTGCAGGCCCCCCCTTTTTTTTTAATGGCCAGTTCTTCGTGCAGGGATAAGTTTGACATCTGATTCTGACTGGTTACCAACGTATCCCGACAAGGGAGGCCAAAAACGCAATGTGAAAAAGCCCTGAGGATTTATTAAGAGGGCTCTTATAGATGGTGTTGGCTCCCTATAGGCGCTGTCACACGGAGCAGATTTTACCTGCAAATAGAATTTGATTAAGCCTTGTAATGCTGCTAAATAAAGGGAAATGTAATATAGAATTGGTATGTCGCAAAATAAGGCAGTTTTAAAATGGCGAGGGGGGCCCAGACACTTAGGCTGTATGGGGCCCCAAAATTCCTGATGGCGGCCCTGCTGGGTATACATCCTATTCAAACAATATTCTAATTTATCTTTGCTTTGGGAAGAAGTTAACAATTTCTCCACTTTGTCTTTATAGAAAGGGTCTAAAAGCACTGCCATCCAGTACTCATCCCTCTGCTTGATGCTACTAATACGCTTGTGGCTGTGTAAGCAGCACAGCATACAGCCTGCCTGCTTGCTAGTGAAGGTATACAGTTTAGTAAAGCGACGTACGGGGACAATGTGTTATTATCTCTAACTGCAGTGCAGCAACAGTTGGAGTTGGTGAGAAGCCATCTATTGGGATACTTGCTGCAAGATCAGAGCCACTGTGTGGCTCCTCTGATCCAGCACTTTACCTTATATCCATGAAATGAAGGTGGACAAGGAGGAAGAGGAATGAAAGCAATGCTTTTCCCAGTTGAAGATGGTGCAGGAAAAGTCTAAGAGAGGGAAACCAGAGGAGGTGGATGGGTCCTTCATTGTATCAGATCTGGGCCTGCTCAACCCTTGTCCAGACTTGCTGCTCCATGTGTTGAAAGTGGTATACATCTCTTCCAAACTGATGTATCCAAGGAAAGGCCCATTGCCATATAAAGTAGGACCAGATTTACTAGAGAAATAATGGCAGTTAGATATCCTCCATTGAGGTTTAGGGCATACCATCAATTGTCAAAATGCAGTAGAATCCACCACTATGTGATATGGTAGAAGCTGCATTGCCTAGTTAATTGCCTATTTAATTTGCACAACTGCCGGATTACTGGGCACATATTGCTGTTTTCTGGCCGCACATTCCCCTATGGATGACTGACACTGGCATGGAAGAGGAGGAGAAATAGTTGTTGATAACAAAGACTATGTGCTACGAGTAGATGTGGCCTACCTGCCAAGACGATCACAGGGAGGAGTAGAAAAACAGGCTTGGTCACTTCCCCTGCTGGTGCCACTCTGAAGTCTACTTTTCCAAATAAGAGAGTGATGCCTTTTCAAGTGAATACGTAGAGATATCGCTTCTACAATAATTCCTGCACAGCCATGGCTAAGTTTCTTCTTGCAAATCTACATCACTATGTATTGATCATTTGGCAATGTACAAAAAATTTTTCACATGGGAGATAACCGCAGGTAGGCTTTTTGGATGTTGGGTCTTTACAGTGGTTAGAATTACTATCACCACTGCCACTACCCTCTTTATTTGATGTCACTGTGTAACCCTGACCCAGTTGCCAGGTCCTAGTTGCAAGAGAATCATCATTGGCAATGTCATCATCATCATCTTCCCTGATTTTTTTCTAACACAACATCATGGCCATGTGCACCCTCAGATTTTTCATCTAGCTCCCCTACCAGAACGACTATCAATAGTAGTAGTACCGCACACCCTGTAACTACTACCTCCACGACCAGCAACAGTCATCATGTCTTCCTCCTCTACTTGCACACAATATTGACTATTCTCATCCAGTTTATCAAAAAAGAGGAGGCTGTTCTGACTAGGAGAAAAAGATTGCTCAGCAGGTGCCACATCACTACCAGGGATCTGTGTCAATGAAGAATGTGAAGGAGACATGGTGGACACGCCAGAAAGACCCAGTGGTAAATTAAGTGTTATGTAGGAGGAGGAAGAACACACAGAAGCCTGTCTTAAAATCAGATTACTCTGCAATTTCCTGCTGTGACCTCCTGAGATGGGTCAAATAGAATTAGTGTGCAGGAGCTATGTAGCTAGTACTCTGCTGGGCTGCTGGGAGAAGGAGCGACAGACAGGGACTGGGCTGTATGTGCACACCCGGGCTAGCCATTTCTAATCCCCTAACCACAGTGCATTATCAGAAATCGCTAGAACACATGGCAGAGATTGGGTCACCCCCATATCTTATTTACTATAGAATCTTAGACAGCACGTTTATTTTTGAGCACATTATTCACTTTTTAGTGAGTTTTTAATCAGCTAGAATTAATTCAAGTTATATTTTATACTTATTATAGGTTTCATTGAATACACAATGATATATTAGTTGATCCATCTTTATACAGTGAATTCTTGCATCAGTAAAAGATAAAGGAGCTTTAAAGTTTACAATCAAAGCTTGAATGGGATCCAGTCTCACGGAATGGAATCCATAGGGGCTTGGTTAAGAGAGTTCCTTGGCTCTTTCCTTAAACCAATTGTTGCGTTAATTGCTTGTATTTTGATCTTGTATGTTACATCTCTCATGTGTATTTGCTAACAGTGTGTTTCAAGTTCATAGAAGTATCATTGTGGTTTATGGTTAATAAAGGTGCTTATGTAATGAACAAAAGAGGGAGCTGATAAAGAAAAGTAATCATTATAGTCTTTACTACTAATGTTATATGTATAAGGCTAATTCCTTTATTGTTGACATTTCACATGTGGACTTGTCATGTTCACCTCTGATCTAGTTAATTGGATTCTAGCGAGTCCGGAAAAAAATAGTTTTAGGTAAATGACTCAAAACAGCGGATAAGGGCGACCCTGAAGAGAGACAGCTGTTTGGGCCACATATTGTTTTTTAGCATTAACCTTAAGATAACCAGAAGTCACATATATAATTATGTTAATTACCTTATAACAGTGACATTGATTGTAAGGGGATGTTCCGATGACTGATTACCAAAAATTGTAGCCTATCGGAGATCTCCGTAGCTGCGTCTCTTTGTTCGGTTTATTATCTTGCATGTTATTTCTATCTCTAATACTCTTTTTGCTTTAAACTCACTTCTAAATAAACTCCATCTGCTTTAACCACCTGAGAGACAGTTTATCTCTTGTTTTTGTGTAAAAGTTTACACAATAGGGACATTGCTTTATCAAGCACCATTACTGTTGTAAAGTAAGTAGCTACTTGGCACCTGTTTATATGGTATTTATTTAGCTAGTAAGTTCTTTAGTATACAGTATTTTGAATTGTATATGCTGGTTCTATATACTTAACTTTTTTCTCCTGATAAGTGCTACTTTGGAAAGGGTAGAAGGAATATTAAGGTGAATTTGGGGCATAGTTTGTGATATTTCCCTTGTAAGGGTGGTATTTATTGATCTGAAGATATTGGGTCAAGGTTCAGGGTAAACTAGAACTAGTCTATCTTTCCAAGGTGTCTTTCGATGGTGGGATATCACCTTAACCTTAAAGGGGTTGGCCACTTTCAGACCAATATTGACAAACAAATGTAAAATAAAAAGATAAACAATTTCCCAATATACTTTCTGTATCAATTCCTCACGGTTTTCTAGATTTCAGCTTGCTGTCATTCATTCTGTTACTTCTAGAGGATAAAACTCTGACCATGGTCATGTGACTTACGGTCCATGGTCATGTGATGAATACACAGGTGCACAGCTGATTACCAGGCAGATGTGTGATTATTGTGCTGTGACTGTAACAAGCGGCACTTGTGTGCTCATCACATGACCATGGACCGTAAGTTACATGACCATGGTCAGAGTTTTATCCTCTAGAAGTAACAGAATGAATGACAGTAAGCCGGAATCTAGAAAACTGTGAGGAATTGATACAGAAAGTATATTGGGAAATTGTTTATCTTTTTATTTTACATTTGTTTGTCAATATTGGTCTGAAAGTGGCCAACCCCTTTAAGCCTGCTCCGATAATGTTGTTCCTACTTCCTCTGCATACTATTATGAGAGTAGTTCTTCTTTGGGAAATTACACTGAGGTATGCTAGATATACTGACTTGTGTTTTGTCTTTTCTAAACTTTGTTATTTTATTGGATATGTGCTATTTGACAATATACTTTTTTAAAGTTGCATTTTCTGGGTTCTATTTGCTGTTTTTCTTCTATGGATTTTGGTGAACCTTTTTTCAAACCCTAGTATATTTTGATATTGATATGTACTCATGCTGATATTAATCATTGGAAAAAGGCACTCTAATGCCATCTGCAGTGGCATAACTACCACCATAGCAGCAGAGGCAGCTGCCACAGGGCCCGGGACATAAGGGGCCCGGTGACAGCCGCTACCTTCTTTTCAGACCCCCGA
Organism: Leptodactylus fuscus; assembly: GCF_031893055.1. NCBI lineage: Eukaryota > Metazoa > Chordata > Amphibia > Anura > Leptodactylidae > Leptodactylus > Leptodactylus fuscus. The sequence continues at coordinate 122,570,968 of NC_134269.1, forward strand.
GTATAATGATTGGCGGACCGGGAGAGGTAAGAAACATAATAAACAATGTTACTTACCTCTCCACCATCCGGGAAGGCCTTCTTCCTAGTTGTCTGCCATCACATAAACCCGGCCTGCATCCCGAGTCATGTGACGTCAGACGTCATTGAAGAAGGACGGCAGCGGAGGCCGACAGCATAGGAGTCAGGGGACAGGTAAGAAACACAAGTTTTTTATGTTTTTATTCCCCTGGGTCTCCGATTATTATACTCTAGGGTCTGAAAAGACCCCAGAGCATAATAATTGTTTATGGGTGTCCACAGTGGGACATAATACTGTGTGAAGGAGCCACTATGAGGGATAATACTGTGTGCAGGGGCCACTATGGGGATAATACTGTGTGAAGGAGCCAATATGGGGCATAATAGAGCGTGCAGGAATGCGTAGGAGGGGGTCGGTCGAGGTTTTCGGCGTCGGTGTCGGTCGGGGGGCTCATGTCAAAAGTTTGGCACGGGCTCCGCCATTCCTAGTTACGCCACTGGCCATCTGTATATTGGGCATCTCTTATCCCAAGTCTTGCACCAGCCACCACAGTGGAATTCCTAACTCCAACTCCCATTGGGAAGCTGCATGTGTTACCAGTTTCCTCAGGAAAATTCATCTTAGTCATTCCTGAGCTTACTATCAGGACTCTTCTTAACACCACCAAATGACTCAGGGCAAGCGAGGACTTCTTTCCAACAGGAGGAACATTGGAGAAAAACTACCAGGTAAGTACTACTCCCATTCTCCGGTTCCCTCCATTGATGCACAAGGACAGACAGGTGGAGGTGGTGTCCCACTGTGTAGATGTAGTAGTGGTGACAGCAGCACATTATCAAACAAATAGAAAGTAGTGGAAGTCAGAGGAATCAGGGCTGAGCCTCACAGAACACTGTCCAGGTTTGACTGAACCTGGTTATGAAAACTGTGCTTCGCAGTTAGCTCAGCTACATCAGGTTGGCACTGTGAATCAAAAACCAACTGGTTCCTTATGTTTTCTGACCTTTTGACTGCTTCTGCTTGTAGCAGGTGATAGAACAGTGTCTCAGCTGGCAAAGTTGATAAATTGGTAACTGAGCTGGAAGCGAAGATGGGCTGGTCAGATATGTGGTTGGCAGGGGTTTGCTTAGTGAAAACTGTGTTCATCTCGTTACAGTGTTTCCTTGTTGTTAGGATGGGGTCCCGCAGGTTGTCCTTCCAGCGCACAGCGCCACCTGCAGGTCAATCCAGCTCTCGCCCTTGGCGTCGTGCAGTGAGGTGTGTGGAGTCTAAGTCCAGCTTTTCCCCTACTGAGCATGCTTGGACCTTTTGGAGTCGCTCGGATTCTAAGTCCCATTCTTCCCCTACTGAGCATGCTCAGACTTTCTGGAGTTGCTCTGATTCTAAGTCCCATGTTTCCCCTACTGAGCATGATCAGTGGGTTCATGGCCACCGCCCTGTGGGCGGTGACTTGCCTTTTTATAGTATGAGTTGATGCCCGCCGGGTGCTCACACTTTGACTAAATGTCGTTAAAACAGGAGTTCAGGGCTAGGTTCCGGTGTTAGGCAGGTTGCCAGACTAGAATTCTAGGATAGGTTCCTTGGCCCCACCTGGGCACTGCCGTTAGCGACCAGAAAGCTAACTGAACTGTTTTTCCTAAAATACCCTGTCATCCATGTATTGACACGGTAGCTCCAAGCTGTAGTGGAGCACTTTTGTGTTGCTAACATGGGGTGATGTTTAACCCCTGACAGCCTTTACTTAATAGCATCTACACACAGGTGCAGTTTCCCAGTGAAGATTAAGTGGTGGAAAGTTATTGCAGTTTGTTCACATGAAGACTGCACAGACACAGCTACCCAGTGCAGTTAACTGGTAGTTGTACTTCAGCCCGCACACACTAATTCATACCTGTGAGACAAACTGTTACAGTGTGCGTACATTCTGCTGCTGTGCTCAGGTAGACGGCTGCCCTCCTGGGGCTTGTGGACCTCAACTGCCGTCAATTGCAGTCTAAAAGGTTCTGTCTGCTTTATATCTTTATTTTTATTTTAATATATATAGACAGAACCGTAACACTTGTGTTAAGCCAATCTTTACTGCTTTTTGGACGCAGAAAAAAATCCCATTCTTTATAGCAGGGATTTAAAAGCATAGCTATCCAATGCATGAAGTAATCATTGACTGCTTTCTGCTTCTCATACTGATGGTCCAGCATATACAAGGTGGAATTCCTGAAAGTTGTGTTACATATCAAAATATTCTATTGCTGAAATTCCAGAAAGATGGTATTAGCCACATAAACTCCCAGATACTTTCATGGTTGTGTGCAGCACCTTCTTCAAATCACTGTTTGTTTTTATAAAACATTGCACCACCAAAATGAAATACACCATACAGTGACAATGTGACTGCTAATGCCAAAATCACAGTACTCAGCCATGATCCCCAGGTCAGTGATGTCACAGAAAAGCGCCAGACATCAACAGAAGAGAGCTGGACACAGCATGGGTTGTGGCAAACATTTAAGGGCTTTGCACTAAATGTGCGCCACAATATCATCCCTCTGCACTAGAGAATTAAGGGATTCACCTCACTGCAGTGTATCCACAATGTTTGTACAATGTTTGCTCAGTATGTTGCCTATTTGGAGTTAGTGTGGGGGACATTTATGGGGGTAAGAGAAATTATGATCCCACTGTATGGAGACCCCACCTAAAAAAAAAAAAAAAAACAGATAAAAAGGATGGGTGCAAGAAATGGTGGAGGGTCTGAAGGATCAAAAAAGAACTCAATCTGTATAGCCATGAGGAAGTAAGGTGATTGAAACCATTATATAACAGAGATAAAAGAGATCAAGCTACTGTTCTAACTCTTAGGGTAAGTTCAGACAGAGTTTTTTTGGTCCAGAACCCAAGGCGGAGGCTGCCTTGGGTTCCGGACCAAAAACCGGGTAGCCACGACTGAAAGCCAGTGCACTACACCGGCATCCAGCCATGCACTCCACTTCGGATTAGGCCCAATGAATGGGCCTAGTCCGGAGGAGGGTGTGTCTTCAGGCCGAATAGCGAGGCAAACAGGCCTGAAGAATGAGCATCTCGCTTCATTTTTTGAGTGCCGTTTCCTGAGCGGCTCCCATTGATTTCATTGGTTTCAATGGGAGCAGGGGCGTAACTACCGTGGTAGCAGCAGTAGCAGCTGCCACAGGGCCCGGGCCATTAGGGGGCCCGGTGACAGCCGCTACCGCTGCGGTTTTTTTTTTTTTTTAAAAGTCCGTTACGGGCCCTATTCACTTGCCGATCCTGGCTGGGTCGGGATCGGCAAGTGACACCGCGGGGCCCACAGAGGCTATCATTATACTCGGGGGTCTTTGCAGACCCCCGAGTATAATGATCGGCGCACCGAGAGGGGTAAGGTAACATAAAAAACAGTGTTACTTACCTCTCCACGATCCTGCCAGGCCTCCGTCATTCGTGTCTGACGTCTCTGACGTCACATGACCCAGGCCAGCTTCCCGGGTCATGTGACGTCTGACGTCATTAAAGCTGGACAAGAGCGGACAGGACAGCCGACAGGAACAGGTAAGCAACTGTCTCTGTTCTTTTAATGGTTTTAATCCCCCGGGTCTCCGATTATTATACTCTGGGGTCTTTTCAGACCCCAGAGTATAATAAATGTTTATAGGTGTCCACAGTGGGACATATGGGGACACTATGGGGGATAATACTGTGTGTGCAGGGGCACTATAGGGGTTAATACTGTGTGTGCATTGGACACTATAGGGGTTAATAATACTGTGTGTGCAGGGGACACTATAGGGGTTAATACTGTGTGCATTGGACACTATAGGGGTTAATACTGTGTGTGCATTGGACACTATAGGGGTTAATACTGTGTGTGCATTGGACACTATAGGGGTTAATACTGTGTGTGCATTGGATACTATAGGGGTTAATACTGTGTGTGCATTGGATACTATAGGGGTTAATACTGTGTGTGCAGGGGACACTATAGGGGTTAATACTGTGTGTGCAGGGGACACTATAGGGGTTAATACTGTGTGTGCAGGGGACACTATAGGGGTTAATACTGTGTGTGCAGGGGACACTATTGGGGATAATACTGTGTGCAGGGCTTACTAAGGGACATAATAGAGTGCGGAGGAGGGGGTCAGTCGAGGTCTTCGGCATCGGTTTGGGGAGGGGGGGCCCCATGTCAAAAGTTCGCCACGGGGCCCCGCCATTCCTAGTTACGCCACTGAATGGGAGCCATCTTTTTGGTCAGGATTTTGAGGCAGATACGGCCTCAAAATTCTGACCAAAAAACTCAGTGTGACCTTAGCCTTATCAGGGCTAACTAACTGAAAGAAGTTTTCAGAGAAAGAGAAGAGAAAATAGGTGGCTAGGAAAAGGGACTGAGTCATCAGCCAGGCCAGATAGGAGGTCTGAAAGCTGAGAGCTGAGCTGTAATCACTGAGGAACCATAATAAGCAGCATCTGGCAAGTGAAGTAAAATACCAATCTGTTATGGAAACCATTTCAGTTAGCTTTAGCTACAAGTTTGAATATGATCCTGGAGCTAGGAATAACCCTTAAGGCCAGAGCCATATATTGCAAAAAGGCAGCATTTTGGCTGTGGTGGATACACCATGGCAAAATACGCTGCATTTTACAGTACCTGCAAAGTGGATGGGATTCTGGCTAATTCCATACATTGCAGAAACATTTTAGTGGAAATTCTGTGATTTCAAAAACGTTTGCACTTTTGTAAATCGCATCATGTCAATTATACCTATGGCGTTTTCCGTATGTGGTTTAGTAGAGGCATAAAGTCCAAAGAGGAATTGTTTGGACTTTTTGTGAAAAATTCTGTGGAAAAAAACATTGATGCAGTTCTGCCACGGTTTTTCCTCAGTGTTTTTTGACTGCAGCTCACCACATGGAGCCTCAGCCTAAAGTGGTTAAACAGGCCCCAGTTACATCAGGGTATTAAAGGAGTTTTCCCGTCTCCATTTTTCAACAGTTTACTTGTTGTCTCTTCTTCTCATTTCCTGCATTCCCCCCTCCCAGTTTGTTGGACGGGACACTATGAAGTATCACAATGCTTATGCAGATCAAGTAATATGCACGTGCTTCTAGAGAACAGACTCAGTGCTATCTGTGTGTTTGCATGGAGATATCACAGACCTGGCTTTATTAGCAAACTGCAATTAGCTGAACTGATTGTCCTGCCAGCAGAGCAGGGAGAGCAGTGAGTGATGTCCTATGAAACAGGTCCAACACTATGGAAACGGTGTGTAAACAATGGGAGGAATAAGTTCACATAGCAGGCAAACAAAGCCACATTTCTAAAGCAATATATTTAGGAAAATTCTTTAAATTACATAAGCTACCACTATAGATAGGATCCTTGAGATGGGAATATCCCTTTAAAGCAATGCCATCAAACCATACGTTTACATAGTCTAGACATCTTAGGATTCTTACAGTAAATCCAAATTTTATTGAAGTCACCGCAGTTCAATTTACTTTTTTTAACTGCTAGTAAATAAAAAGATTACATGAAGATATACACTAAGCTCAGAATAACTGAGAAATTTAACCACAGGAAAAGCTATAAAATACCGACAAAACATATTATACAATCCCAATTATCTCATTTATGATAATTTGGGGACAAGAAACATTTATTAGATTGAACATTACCTTATAACAGTAATTACTTTTATGAACTAAAGAAGCATAGTTGAGTTTTTGATATAATGTTTCTCAAAGGAGAACTCAAATTGACACATTTTAAACCCATACTTAAAATTGAAAAGAATCAGTTAAAAGATATTCTAAATTAACAAAACTATAAAAAGATGGTAAAATGCATATAGAAATCAGTTTGTGTTTGTTCAGAATTCACATGCTAAATAATAATGTCAGTCTGCAGATATTTTAATTACAGTATAAGGGAAAAATGTCAAGACATTTCCATCACCAACCTCTGTCTGTTCCCCATAAGGGCATCATCTCAGGAATCATCTCAGATTGCAACTTGCTCATTTTGTCCCTGCCATCACAGTATATGGTGTACAATTAACATGCATGGTTTAGTAGTATTTATAAGCTATGAAAGCCAGTATGGATTGGGAATATACTTTTTTTTTACTTGCCATTCAGTACAATACATATACAGTATCGTTTACAACCCTATGATGATGATGATGGTACAACATAGAGTAAACACAGGCTGTGACTATTTCATAGCTGTACCTTCTGTACTAGGATCTAAAGAATAGTACTACTCACAGTATTACTAAGGCTGGGTTCAGAATACTGCCACTGTCCTCCCAGGGGTTTCTGTCGTAAACCCCGGGGAAATTGGACAGGGAACGACTTGCTGGTGGTCAGCTTGAAAACCCATTCATTTCAATGGGGTTTAAAAGGTGATAGCCAGTGTCCATATGCATGCTTTCTGCCTGAAAACTGTTTTTTTGTCCTGCATGTAGGACATTATGACAGTGCAAAAAAAAAAAAATGGTTTCCAGGTGGAGAGGCTGCATACAGACACCAGTGGTCACCTTTAAAAGACCATTCAATGAATGGGTTTTAAAGCCGACCTCCGGCAAGCTGTCCCCTGTCCAGTTTTCCCAGGGTTTGCGACGGACAGTGGCTGTAGTGTGAACGCCGCTTAAGTGAATAGTATCAGTGTGCGCTTATATTTTATCAAATACAAACTAACAATAAGCTGATTTTAGTTTTAGACAATAATAACTCTTAGGGTGCATGCACACTACGTAACACCGGGCGTGTATGAGAGCCGTACACACCGGCATTACAGCAGACTGCCGAACACTTCCCATTCACTTCAATGGGAGCGCTCGTAACAGCGGCGTTTACGAGCGCTCCCATTGAAGTGAATGGGAAGTGTTCGGCAGCCCTGATGTAACGCCAGCGTGTACGGCTCTCATACACGCCCGGCGTTACGTAGTGTGCATGCACCCTTACAGTGCACAATTATTGTACGTGGTAGATATGATACATGTCATTATGGGACACTCTGCCATAGTTGCTTCTGCATCAGTCCTGTCAGTTTCTAGCTACTAACTTGTTTTTGTCTATAAAAAGATGATATGACTAAATATAACGTCAGCCTTATCATTTTGTATGTAAAGAGGAATCTGCAAATGGAGGGTTGCTTTACTAAAACAGATAAAAAATCCAGACAGATCTAAAATAGCATATGAAGTCCTAGCTCTATCATATTAAATATCAGTATAAATCCGGGCAGTATTACTGGGATGTCATTTATTCACCTGATTCCAAGAAACTACTGGAGAGCTATTTTTTGTGAAAAGACATTCTATTTTTATCCATTATTTTAAATGCCAGCTCTTAACGTGTGATAAACCTGAACTCTTCTAATATTGTGGATTTCAACACTTTGTCATTTACAGTACTAGGGCTTTAGTATGCCAATCCATGTTGCACTTTTCACATTTTCCCAATGTTGTAAAAATAATTGGTCTTGTCCACACATCGGATTAACCTTGCGGAGTTTGGACCAGTATAGCTGACGTTTATTTTACTGTACCTAATGTAACCTTACTAAATTTAACCATTTGAAGAGGGAAAATGGTAAAAGAGAGGCTCATTTTACATGTATTGTTTACCTTGCTTTGCTGATGTTTAAAACCACAAGCAGAAATAAGAAACTATCAGAGCAAAACATTGGAAAAATATTTGTGATTTTATTTAACAAAATTGCTGTAAAATATTATTCCTCCATGGCTGTTTCTATTAAACCTGAAGTACTGAAGCCTAACCTTATTTTCTGCTTTCCACACAAAATGATTTAAGGTACATTTAAGTTTAACATTGTAAATCTTAAGTAACACTTTAATGAAAATAGATATATTCTGTTTATTCATCTGGGTTTAATTTATACAGTGTTCTCAATTTGAAGCAGTAAATGCGTTGTATAGATTTTTGAGCATTTATTTAGTAAGCAGTGTTTATTTTAATACTGAGGTTTGTTAACATTAGGTTAATAGTTTTTGTAACTCCATTCTGAACAAGCTTTTTAATCAATAATGTTAAACTACAAAACACAGCAAGAGCAATTATCGGTCCTCTTATTAATAGGAAAGGCAGATACAATGTTCTCCCTCTTTCCATATAAACATGCTAATTTGTGTAGTCTTGTCTGTCCACATTATGCACCACAAAGGAACAAGAACTCTCAGCAAATCTATGTAAACCATTATGCTGCTCTGGTTAAAGTCCTATATCTGACTGCCTGCCGTTAGAGTATGCATTTATTTTGGTAATAGAATTTAATAAATATAATCTTTACCTACCTACTGTATATTTTGCCACTTATCTTATGCACTGCTCTACACCCACCAATGCAGTGTAAATAACCAAGCACTCAGTGCTCTTTCATTTCTGTATCATAATATTGGGGCAGCATGTAGAGTGTTTCCAAAATCAAGAAGCAGAGCATAATAACATTGCCACATTGAAGTAGCATATTTGAGGGAAAACTTAAATCTATGTTTTACATCATCTGCTGCACATTTGGAAAGTATTTCTGGGGTCAAATGATTAGCATACCCTTTGATAATTTTTTTGCAGTTTCAAAAATTAGGTCACTTTTTGGTGCTTTCCATTGCACTGGCACCTGAGGAGTTTTGCAAATGCATTAGGGCTCGTTCACATGGGGCAAGAGGGGGCGGATTTTGGCGCTGAATCCACGTCAGAAACTGCCCCCTCACAATAGAGGTCTATGCAGACCGCTAGCTTACTTTTCTTCAGGCGGATTCCAAGGCTGATTCAGCTGTGGCGTCTGCCTCGCAGCAGCACCTTCTGGACTAGGCCCATTCATTTGGGCCTACTCCGGAGCGGGAAGCTGCGACAGTCGCAGCAGGCACATTTTGGTCCTATTCTGACATGGCTTCCTGTGTCAAAATCAGGACCAAAACACGTCATCCTGTGCCTTGTGCGAACAGGGCTTTATGGCACTTGAAATGCCCTCCAAAAGCACAATGGCACTCTTTGCCTTCTATGATTTGCCTTGTGACCAAACAGCAGCTTTCATTCACGTGAGGAGTATCTCTGAAGAAATTGGCATCAAATTGTGGGGTGCATTTTCTCTTTTCACCCCTTTTGAAAATGAAAAATTTGGATTTAAAGCAATTTTTAAAGCAAATGAAAGGGAAGTCATTTTTGTGATCCGATATTAAAAAAATCTATGCAACAGCTGTGCATTTAAAATGATAACTATACCCCTTGATAAATTCCTTAAGAGATGTATTTTCCAAAATAGGGGTTGCTTTTTGAGGCATTCCACTATATTGGTACTTAAAGGGCACTGCAAATTAGACATGGCAGCCAAAAACAATTCCAGCAAAATCTGCCCTGTCAGGAGTGTTAGTTCTGCTGCTACACCTTTAAGGGTAAGTTCACACGGAGTAAAATGGAGTGTATTTTGGAGTGTAATTTTACACATGTAAAAAAATTTATACGCGTATTTTGGAGCGTTTTTTTTACACGTGGCGTTTACGGAGCGGTTTTTGGAGCGTTTACGCGTGTAGAAAAAACACGCTTCCGTAAACACTCCAAAAAACGCTCCGTAAACGCCACGTGAAAAAAAATGCTCCAAAATACGTGCGTAAATTTTTTACACGTGTAAAATTACACCCCAAAATACACTCCATTTTACTCCGTGTGAACTTAATTGCTGTGTGATCCTGGGGAAGTTTCTGTAGCTCTGAAGCTCTTTGGGTTGGACCAATTGGCACCTGAGAAGGTCTATTTTGCCTTAGAAACTAGCACTTGGCTGCATAGGAGCCCTGACTATATCATACACTATGTTTTAAGTCAGTTTAAACTCTGGATCAAAATACATAACCTATTTCAAGGGTTATTATTGTCTTGTGAGTGTAACAAAGCAAACAAGTCCAAAATTTACCTAACTTTACCTGAAATAGAATTTTGGAATTGCATATGTTTACTCCTACAAATTTCTGTAACTTATCCTAAAATCATATAAAAAATATTCAGTTTTTTAGGCAAGAGCATGTGACACTCCAATGAGTTAAAGTAAAAAATTACTTTTAGGGTGCATTCACACTGAGTAAACGCTAGCTTATTTTGTAGAGTAAAATTACACTTGTAAATTTTGCTATCCCATTGACTTCAATGATATTTTTTTACAAGTGTAAAAATACGCCTGTAAAAAATACGCCTGTAAAAAATACGCCTGTAAAAATACGCCTGTAAAATGTCATTGAAGTCAATGGGATAGCAAAATTTACAAGTGTAATTTTACTCTACAAAATAAGCTAGCGTTTACTCAGTGTGAATGCACCCTTAGGCTGAGACTCCATGTATTGGGCCACAACAAAAAAAAATTGCAGTTGTAAATAACTATGGTGGAAACACATCACTATTAGAGATGAGCAATGATGTCCCTGGTTGATATACTGATCCCCCAGCAGGCCACACCAAAAAAGGTGGCAAAAGCAACCACAGAGTTGAAAAAGGCCCTAAGAAGTGTCCCATGGACTCCGAAGGCCCTCAGCCTCCTGAGTAGGTAGAGTCTGCCGTGGCCCTTTCTGTGCAGCGCCTCCAGGTGATCAGCCCAGTCTAGTTTATTATTGAGGAGCACACCCAGATACTTATAAGTCCTGACTATCTCAATGCATGTCCCTTGGATCTCCACCGGGGTCAGAGTACTTCTCTGTTTGCTAAAGTCCACCACCATCTCCTTGGTCTTCCCAGCATTAATCCTGAGGTGATTAACATCTACAGTAACATCTGAATGTAACATCTGCAGATAAGTCAGTGGCCAGGATTCATTGTCTCTTATAGAAGATATCTGTCGTATGGAGCAGAGGAAGCTACAGTAAGGTGAAAGTAACATGCAGTTACCTGCTAGTGTTACTCAGTAATACCTTGTAATGTCAGGCATTTGGAGTTATTAATTTAGTTTCAGTAACTCCATGTGCCTCACATTAATAGCAGTTAACTCCATCATGTCCCTCATATTAACCCCTGTGTGCCCCATATAAGGGTTACTAATATGTGAGACACATGAGGGTACTAATAAAGCACCTTAATTATGAAGATACCTAATTATTACCTCCATATGTCCCACATATCAGTAACTTTTTTGTGAGATATATCGGGGGTTAATGTGAGTGATATGATGGGGTTAACTGCTATTACTATGAGGCACATGGGGTTACTAAGCCGTAATGCACATGATCAGACTTTTTATCAGCAATGGTGGATCCCCCCCCCCAGGCTTATATTCAAGTCAATAAGTTTACACAGTTTTTTGTGGTAAAATTAGGGGCCTTGGCTTATATTCGGGTCGGCTTATACTTGAGTATATACAGTACTTATTTTTCCTTTGCAGTCATTCTAACAGATCTATACTGTAAATACCTCAGAGATATGCTAGTGGTGCAGTAAACTATATACACTACATTACGTAATATTGCTGATAAATATCAGGATATGGCCCTGTTAATATATTGGAAGCCTTGTTGGGGGCTCTGGTGACTTTTCCAATCTTTTTGACAGCAGTCTGAGGCATGATCATTATGAAAGCTATCAGATTCTACAAATCAATCTATCAGTCTATGGAGTCCTTAAGTATCCATATTGATACATTGGAAAATTGATCTATCAAAGTGTTATTGATAAACAGCAATATTGATCTATATATAATACTGTATGTATGAAATATCTGTTTGTTTACTCTCTACAATGCTATTTTAATGGTCTAGTTAAGAACAATAGTGTTTAGGAGATTATAAGTACCGTATAAAACAGTTGCCAAACTAAATAAATGTAAAATAATTTTATAAAGAATTTTAACCCAGCAATTCAACATGATTTTTCTGAAGGAGTACTGAGTAATTGACTGTATGCAACTGCTGCCCAGGGCAAAAGTTCCCAACAGTCATTTAGTTAATGGAAACAAAACTTTATATGTCTTCTACTGATATCTACATAGTGCATTCCGGTTGGTCATTCATCTGTGGCTGAAAAAAAACATAAGACTAATGTATTGTAAGAGATATTTAGACTGCAGAAATCAAGTAAACTATTCAATCAAAACTAGAGATGAGCGAACAGTGTTCTATCGAACTCGTGTTCGATCGGATATTAGGCTGTTCGGCATGTTCGAATCGAATCGAACACCGCGTGGTAAAGTGCGCCATTACTCGATTCCCCTCCCACCTTCCCTGGCGCCTTTTTTGCTCCAATAACAGCGCAGGGTAGGTGGGACAGGAACTACGACACCGGTGACGTTGAAAAAAGTAGGCAAAACCCATTGGCTGCCGAAAACATGTGACCTCTAATTTAAAAGAACAGCGCCGCCCAGCTTCGCGTCATTCTGAGCTTGCAATTCACCGGGGACGGAGGTTTCCGTCCAGTTAGCTAGGGGTTAGATTCTGGGTAGGCAGGGACAGGCTAGATAGGAAGGAGAAGACAACCACAACAGCTCTTGTAAGAGCTAAATTCCAGGGAGAAGCTTGTCAGTGTAACGTGGCACTGACGGGCTCAATCGCCGCAACCCAGCTTTCCCAGGATCCTGAATGGAATACACTGTCAGTGTATTCCCGTATACCCGATATATACCCCCGATACCCGTTCCAACGGTGTGCCCCCCCACCTTCACCCCAGAAATACCCTGCAAGTCCCCTAGCAATAGGATTGGGGCTATATACACCCACTATTTTTGCTACTGCCATATGGTGCCATTGTCTCACTGGGAATTCAAAGAATATATTGGGCTTACATATAACTTCAATTCCAGGGAGAAGCTTGTCAGTGTAACGTGGCACTGACGGGCTCAATCGCCGCAACCCAGCTTTCCCAGGATCCTGAATGGAACACACTGACAGTGTATTCCCGTATACCCCATATATACAGCCCAAATCCCCGTTCCAACGGTGTGCCCCCCCACCTTCACCTCAGAAATACCCTGCAAGTCCCCTAGCAATAGAATTGGGGCTATATACACCCACAATTTTTGCTACTGGTATATAGTGCCATTGTCTGACTGGGAATTCAAAGAATATATTGGGGTGACGTGCACCCACAATTTTTGCTACTGCTATACAGTGCCATTGTCTCACTGGGAATTCAAAGAATATATTGGGGTTATGTGCACCCACAATTTTTACTACTGGTATACAGTGCCATTGTCTGACTGGGAATTCAAAGAATATATGGGGGTTACGTGCACCCACAATTTTTGCTACTGCTATACAGTGCCATTGTCTCACTGGGAATTCAAAGAATATATGGGGGTTATGTGCACCCACAATTTTTAATACTGGTATACAGTGCCATTGTCTGACTGGGAATTCAAAGAATATATTGGGGTTATGTGCACCCACAATTTTTACTACTGGTATACAGTGCCATTGTCTCACTGGGAATTCAAAGAATATATTGGGGTTATGTGCACCCACAATTTTTACTACTGGTATATATTGCCATTGTCTGACTGGGAATTCAAAGAATATATTGGGGTTATGTGCACCCACAATTTTTAATACTGGTATACAGTGCCATTGTCTGACTGGGAATTCAAAGAATATATTGGGGTTATGTGCACCCACAATTTTTACTACTGGTATACAGTGCCATTGTCTCACTGGGAATTCAAAGAATATATTGGGGTTATGTGCACCCACAATTTTTACTACTGGTATATATTGCCATTGTCTGACTGGGAATTCAAAGAATATATGGGGGTTACGTGCACCCACAATTTTTGCTACTGCTATACAGTTCCATTGTCTCACTGGGAATTCAAAGAATATATGGGGGTTATGTGCACCCACAATTTTTACTACTGGTATACAGTGCCATTGTCTGACTGGGAATTCAAAGAATATATTGGGGTTACGTGCACCCACAATTTTTGCTACTGCTATACAGTTCCATTGTCTCACTGGGAATTCAAAGAATATATGGGGGTTATGTGCAACCACAATTTTTAATACTGGTATACAGTGCCATTGTCTGACTGGGAATTCAAAGAATATAGGGGGGTTATGTGCACCCACAATTTTTACTACTGGTATATAGTGCCATTGTCTGACTGGGAATTCAAAGAATATATGGGGGTTATGTGCACCCACAATTTTTACTACTGCTATACAGTGCCATTGTCTGACTGGGAATTCAAAGAATATATTGGGGTTATGTGCACCCACAATTTTTACTACTGGTATACAGTGCCATTGTCTGACTGGGAATTCAAAGAATATATGGGGGTTATGTGCACCCACAATTTTTAATACTGGTATACAGTGCCATTGTCTGACTGGGAATTCAAAGAATATATTGGGGTTATGTGCACCCACAATTTTTACTACTGGTATACAGTGCCATTGTCTGACTGGGAATTCAAAGAATATATGGGGGTTATGTGCACCCACAATTTTTAATACTGGTATACAGTGCCATTGTCTGACTGGGAATTCAAAGAATATATTGGGGTTATGTGCACCCACAATTTTTACTACTGGTATATAGTGCCATTGTCTGACTGGGAATTCAAAGAATATATGGGGGTTACGTGCACCCACAATTTTTGCTACTGCTATACAGTTCCATTGTCTCACTGGGAATTCAAAGAATATATGGGGGTTATGTGCACCCACAATTTTTACTACTGGTATACAGTGCCATTGTCTGACTGGGAATTCAAAGAATATATTGGGGTTACGTGCACCCACAATTTTTACTACTGGTATATAGTGCCATTGTCTGACTGGGAATTCAAAGAATATATGGGGGTTACGTGCACCCACAATTTTTGCTACTGCTATACAGTGCCATTGTCTCACTGGGAATTCAAAGAATATATTGGGGTTATGTGCACCCACAATTTTTACTACTGGTATACAGTGCCATTGTCTGACTGGGAATTCAAAGAATATATGGGGGTTACGTGCACCCACAATTTTTGCTACTGCTATACAGTTCCATTGTCTCACTGGGAATTCAAAGAATATATGGGGGTTATGTGCACCCACAATTTTTAATACTGGTATACAGTGCCATTGTCTGACTGGGAATTCAAAGAATATATGGGGGTTATGTGCACCCACAATTTTTAATACTGGTATATAGTGCCATTGTCTGACTGGGAATTCAAAGAATATATGGGGGTTATGTGCACCCACAATTTTTAATACTGGTATACAGTGCCATTGTCTGACTGGGAATTCAAAGAATATATTGGGGTTATGTGCACCCACAATTTTTACTACTGGTATACAGTGCCATTGTCTGACTGGGAATTCAAAGAATATATGGGGGTTATGTGCACCCACAATTTTTACTACTGGTATACAGTGCCATTGTCTCACTGGGAATTCAAAGAATATATTGGGGTTATGTGCACCCACAATTTTTACTACTGGTATATAGTGCCATTGTCTGACTGGGAATTCAAAGAATATATGGGGGTTACGTGCACCCACAATTTTTGCTACTGCTATACAGTTCCATTGTCTCACTGGGAATTCAAAGAATATATGGGGGTTATGTGCACCCACAATTTTTACTACTGGTATACAGTGCCATTGTCTGACTGGGAATTCAAAGAATATATGGGGGTTACGTGCACCCACAATTTTTGCTACTGCTATACAGTTCCATTGTCTCACTGGGAATTCAAAGAATATATGGGGGTTATGTGCACCCACAATTTTTAATACTGGTATACAGTGCCATTGTCTGACTGGGAATTCAAAGAATATATGAGGGTTATGTGCACCCACAATTTTTAATACTGGTATACAGTGCCATTGTCTCACTGGGAATTCCACAAATAATTTGGGGATTCATTCACCCTACATCTCAGGCTCTTGCCATATTCACCCAGGTTGTCAGTGCTGCACCAGCTCGTTCCCAGACAGCTCGGCCCGAAAAACACGTTACCTATATAGAGGATTTGGACAATGAAGACAACATGTTCTAAATCTAATGTCTGCACCGTCTCCAGAATTAAAATAAAGGCAGCGTTTAACTTTCAAATAGCACTGCACAAAGGAAGAGCTTATCAGCTTGTCTCATGACATGCTACTGAAAAGTTTCATTTGTGTATCTTAATGTAAATATAGTTGTATAAGCTTTTTGGGTTTTAGGCACTGCCAAGTTATTTATTACCACCCGCTCCCTTATAATGATGATGACGCCAAAGTCACTGTGGGTGTTCAGAGCTCACAGCTTTGGGTGACATTTGTCTTGCTCTCTGTCGGTACCAGCTGTCTTTTTGGATACCGTAAAGTTATGTTGACTTTATTAACAGCTATAGAAGCTTTAGCCAAGTTGTGACGGTGTGTAACCCTAACAACACTAAGTGGGATACACATTAATAGTCAGTCTATGTACGCTAAACGTATCACTGAAGTAATTTTTTTTCCCTCTCCCCTAATATAAGAAAGGAACAGACATTAGACCTAGACCGGGGTTCGAGGCTTGAAAAAATCCAGTATTATTTGTTCTTCATGATGTGAAATATGTGTTGAAAAGCAACCCAAGATGAAGTCAGCCATGTGTGCCAGTGTGTTACTTGGCATGCCTTTGCTGGCCCCAACTGTAAGGGTCACTCTCCATTTCCTCCATTTTCCACTCCCCTTCACACCATTTGTGGTGAAGCAATGGGATGCACTGAAGTGCACCCTCTAGCCTCGTGTGGGATAGGGACATCAGATGCCACTCCAACCCCCTCGTCTTCCTCCGCCAGCCAACGGTGCGAAGATGAGAGGAGTGTGCTCTGAATGTTTTCTGCCTAGCAGAGGCTAGTTCTCACTTACGAAAATGGCCCCACTTTGACCTGTATATCAGGCACAATGGTGTAGGTTTCAAAGAAACATGGCACCAACAAGTTGGAAAACGTGGGCCATGCGTGGACCGTGTTTGAGTCTGGCAAGCTCCAGATCTGCTACCAGGTTCCAGCCATTATCACAGGCGCAAAAATGCCAGGCCCCAGGTGTAGCAGGGAAAAAAAAATGCCATCTCAGCCAGGATGGCATCCCTGACCTCGGAGGCACTGTGCTGTCTGTCCCCCAAGCTGATCAGTTTCAGCACGGCCTGCTGACATCTCCCCATGCCAGTGTTACAGTGTTTTCCGCTAGTAGCTGGGGTGGAGGTTGCAGCTTCGTAGGGTTTCAGTCTACTCCTGCCATGAATTTTGGCCTGGGAGAGGAGATAGGCCACCCCAGTTTGCACCCGGGGAACAGACTCCACCACATTCACCCTGCCTGTCATTAAAGATAAGCACTGCAGCATCCCTGACCACAGGCGCTTGTCCATGTGTCGGTGGTCAAGTGGACCTTGCAGCAAAGCGCAGAGCTCTGGGCCCGACTGATGTTATGGGACACATGCAGGCGCAAGGCAGAGACAGCACACCAAGAGAAGTAGTAACGGCTAGGCCCAGCATAGGGAGGTGCCCCAGCTGCCATCTGCTGACGGAAGGCCTGGGTCTCCAGAAGCATAAACAAACACCAACATCTCCAGGGCCAGCAGTTTATCGATGAGGCTGTTACAGGCTTGGGCATGGGGGTGGGTTGTATTGTACTTCTGCCTGCAATGAAAAGCTTGGGAAATGTGGAGTGGCTGGGAAGAGGCGCATGATGGTGCAGGCCAAAAGGGCGCATGAGGGTGAACTCCCCAATGTGTCAGAGATAGGTGTGTAGGTGTCCTTGCATCATATACTTGCACCATATTTGGCTTTGGAAGTTAATTTTGTGCCAAAAAGTGGTTAAGACAGCGATCCCTCAGCTACTCCCGTTACACTGTCTATTGAAGTTACCATCTGTGGAAGTGGACCACCATTTCTAAGATCCCAAAGGAAGTAGGCAAGAGATGTGCAGTTCAGAAAAAAAGATGAGAAAATAAGTTTAGGCTGTAGAGCACAGAGGGATCGGAGAGGACAGAGCTGGTGTCGGCCAGGTATTCCCACAACATGCGCCTATACTTGTCCCTCCTGGTGACACTAGGCCCCTGAGTGGCAGTAATTTGTCCAGGGGGGCCATTAACGTGTTCCAGACCTAGGAATAAGTCTTCCAACAGGGTAGAGTTTTGCATGCCTTTGCTTCTACCCACTGTTTTTGCTGCTTAGCATCCCTCCACATCTACTCTGCTTTCACCCCTAAACATCACCCCAGTTTATGCCTTTGCTTCTACCCAGGTTTTTTGTTGATTTAGCTTCCCTCTACATCTACACTGCTTTAGCCCCTAGACATCACCCCTGTCCATGTGGGGTCGGTGGCCTCGTCATCCACCAACTCCTCTTCCAATTGCGCACTGCCCCCTTACTGCAAACCGCACATGACCACAGCTTGCCTTGATGGCAACTGTGTCTCATGATCCCCACTTAGGTCCAGACAAGTCGGTGGCGGGTCCAAAACCCCAAAATTGGAAGGAAATGGCAGATGCTGCAGTATTTCTAACACCTGTTCCTGGTGCTCGGGCCTGGTCTGTGTTGTACCCTGCACCCTGCTTAACGCATCTGCCATATCCGAAGTTGTGCTGAGCGCATGCTAATGTTTCGTGTCCAGTGCAATGGATGGGATGGGATTTCACATAAGTCTGCCACCCATGGCCACTCATGGTTGAGCAACTGAGGGAGTTGACTTTGACGAACCCGAGGGTTTTGGAGTTGGAACTACATCAAAGGTCTGTGCTGCTCACACACTCTGCTCAACACATGATATGTTTAGTGCCAGCAGTGTGGAGACGTCGCACAACAGCCGTTGTTCCAGCAGGTACAGGCGTTGTAGGAGTGCATAGAGGCTAGCAGCGGCAACTATACACTTTAAAAACTATCCGCACAAGCGCCACACTTTCACCAGTAGCTCAGGAACATTGGGGTACCTTTTTCAAAAGATTAGCAGCAATGAGTTAAAAACGTGGCCCAGGCATGGAATATGTTGCAGGCTGCCAAGCTACAGAGCCAATCCCAGGTTACGGCCATTATCACACATGACAACATGCCTGGGCCCAGGTGCAGTGGCAAAAACCACATTGCCGTCTCATCGAGGATGGCATGACTCACTTTGTAGGCAGTGTGCTGTCTGGCCCCCAAGCTGATGAGCTTCAGCACGGCCCGCTGACATCTCCCCACACCAGTGTTGCAGCGTTTCCAGCTCGTAGCTGGGGTCAATTTAACAGCGGAGGAGGGTGGTGTTTCAGCCCTCCTCCCAGGAATGTTGTGTGGGGAGACAAGTCAGGCCACCACATTTTGCGACCCGGTCCACGCCTCAACTACATTCAACCACTGTGCCCAAATTGAAAGGTAGCGTCCCTGTCCGCATGCACTTGTCCATTCGTAACTGGTCACATGGAACTTTAGGGCTAAGCGCTGAATTTAGGGACCGCCTCATGTTTGGGGGAAAGTGCTGGTGTGGACGGCACAGTGCGGTGGCGCAGTAGACACTCTGCCCAAAAAGGGCAGAGTGTCCCCCAGCCGGGATTCCAACATCTCCTGGGCCAGATTTCTTGAGATGAGGCTGTTGAAGCCTTGGGCATGTGGGTGGGTTGCGCTGTACTTTAGCATGAAATGAAAGGCTTGGGAGATGGGGAGTTGCTGGGAAGAGGCGCATGATGGCGCGGGCAAAAGGAGAAATGGCAGGAAAAGGTGAGGATAAGGGTGAACTCCCCAAAGTGTCAGAGGCAGATGTGGAGGTGTCCTGGCTCCTGGTCTGGACTGCAGCGCCAGCCCTGTCAACAGTGGAAGAGGCAGTGGCCGCCAGGCCAAACGACGATTATCCTGCGCTTGCTCTCACCCACTGAGCCCAGGGCTTGCCTTCCAAATGATGGCACCCGCAAGAGGTGGTGAGATTCCTCTCCGCAGATCTCCAAACCATCTTGGACTTGCAAATTGCACTAAATTTGTCATGTAACTGACATGTATATGATGAGTCTATCCATTGTCTGTTCATTTTGGTGAAAGTCAGCCTGTCAGCTGACAGACAGCTGTGCTTGTCAGTGATGATGTCACCGGCTGCTTGTACCCCCAGTTTTTGCTGCTTAGCTTGCCTCCACATCCACACTGCTTTTGCCCCTACACATCACCCCTATCCATGCCTGTGCCTCTAGCCATAAGTCTGCCACCCATGGAAACTCATGGTGCAGAAAGTGAGGGAGCTGACTCTGAGGAACCCTTGGGTTTTGTAGCTGGTACTCCATCAAAGGTCTCTGCTGCTCACACACCCTGCTGAACATACGGTATCTAGGGTTAGAGCGTGTGGTGACCTCGCACAACAGTAGGTGCTTCAGGCAGATGTAGGCCTTGCTGGAGTGTATTGCGGCTAGCTCCAGGTACTGTAGACTTGGGAAAGTGGGTGTCCAAGTGCCGCACTTTCACCCTTAGCTCAGCTAATTTGGGGTATGTTTTTAAAAATCATTGCACCACTACATTGAACATGTGGGCCAGGCATGGAACGTGTTGGAGGCTGGCAAGCTCCAGAGCCCTCCAACAAGCTAAAAAACCTGGCCCCAGGGGCAGCGGGGATAAACAAATTGCCATCTCATCCAGGATGGCATCCCTGACCTCAGAGGCAGTGTGCTGTCCGTCTCCCAAGCTGATGAGCTTCAGCCCAGCCTGCTGACGTCTCCCCACACCAGTGTTGCAGCGTTTTCAGCTCGTAGCTGAGGTCAATCTAACAGCGGAGGAGGAGGAGGGTGGTGTTTCAGCCCTCCTCCCAGGAATGTTTTGTGGGGAAACAAGTCAGGAAAATTCTTGAAACGGGAGAGTTTTGCATCTTTGCCCTTGCTGCCTATGGACATCCCTTTGTCTCTAGCCACCATTTTCCCTGCTTTGCTTGCCTCCACATCCACACTGCTTTTGCCCCTAGACATCACCCCAGTCCATGCCTTAGCTTGTACCCCCAGTTTTTCCTGCTTAGCTTGCCTCCACATCCACACTGCTTTTGCCCCTAGACATCACCCCAGTCCATGCCTTAGCTTGTACCCCCAGTTTTTCCTGCTTAGCTTGCCTCCACATCCACACTGCTTTTGCCCCTAGACATCACCCCAGTCCATGCCTTAGCTTGTACCCCCAGTTTTTCCTGCTTAGCTTGCCTCCACATCCACACTGCTTTTGCCCCTAGACATCATCCCTATCCATGCCTCTTCCCCTAGCCATAACTCTGCCACCCCTGGAAACTCATGGTGCAGAAACTTTGGTTGCTGACTTTGAGGAACCCTTGGGTTTTGTAGATGGAACTCCATCAAAGGTCTGTGCAGCTCACACACCCTGCTCAAGATATGGTATTGTAGGGTTTCAGCGTGTGTGAATGACGGACAACAGCCTGTGTTTGGACAGATGTAGGCCTTGCTAGAGTGTTTTTAGGCTAGCAGCGACTCCTGTGCACTTGCAAAAGTGGGCGCACAAGCACCGCATTTTCAACAGTAGCTTCGGTACATTTGGGTATGTTTTTAAAAAACTTTGCACCACTAGGTTAGACGTGGGCCAAACATGGAACGTGTTGGAGGCTGGCAAGCTCCAGAGCCGCTACCAGGTTCCAGCCATTATCACAGGCGTAAAAATGCCAGGCCCCAGGTGTAGCAGGGAAAAAAAAATGCCATCTCAGCCAGGATGGCATCCCTGACCTCGGAGGCACTGTGCTGTCTGTCCCCCAAGCTGATGAGCTTCAGCACCGCCTGCTGACGTCTCCCCACACCAGTGTTTTAGCGTTTGCCGCTAGTAGCTGTGGTGGAGGTTGCAGCGTCGTAGGGTTTCAGTCTACTCCTGCCATGAATTTTGGCCTGGGAGAGGAGATAGGCCACCCCAGTTTGCACCCGGGGAACAGACTCCACCACATTCACCCTGCCTGTCATTAAAGATAAGCACTGCAGCATCCCTGACCACAGGCGCTTGTCCAAGTGTCGGTGGTCAAGTGGACCTTGCAGCAAAGCGCGGAACTAAGGGCCCACCTGATGTTGAGTGACACGTGCTGGTGCAAGGCGGGGACGCCACACCGGGAGAAGTTGAGACGGCTAGGGACGGCATAGTGAGGTGCCACAGTTGCCATCAGGTCCGGGAAGGCGGGAGTTTCAACAAGCCGGAACGCCAACCTCTCCTGGGCCAGCAGTTTAGCGATGTTGGCGTTCTAGGCTTGCGTGGGTGGGTGGTTATCGGTGTATTTCTGCCGGCGCTCCAATGTCTGAGAGATGGTGGGTTGTTGTAAAGAAGCGCCTGATGGTGCCTTTGATGGTGCAGGAGAAGGAGATAAGACAGAAACAGGGGAGGATGAGGGAGAAGTCAACAAAGTGGCGGAGGCAGATGAAGTGATGTCCTGGCTCGTCCTCTGGAGTGCATCGCCAGCACTGTGAGCAGAGGCAGTGGCATGAACGGCGGGCGACGTTTGTCCTGCCGTTGCTGCCTGCCACTGATTCCATTGCTTGGATTCCAAATGACGGTGCATTGAAGTGGTGGACAGGTTGCTCTTCTCAGGGCCCCTACTCGATTTCGAGAGGCAAATTGTGTAGACGACACTATATCTGTCCTCGGCGCATTCCTTGAAAAAACTCTACACCTTCAAGAAATGTGCCCTCGATGGGGGAGTTTTTCTGGGCTGGGTACAAAAGGGAACATCTTCGGACATTCTGGGTCTGGCCTGGCTTCGGCAAAGCAGCTGACCTCTGCCTCTGGACATGTCTCTGCCTCTAGCTACCCTTTTTGGTGCTGCACCTGCCTCAACATCCACACTACTTTCCCAGCTTGACATCTGCCTTGTCCAGGTGGGGTCGGTGTCCTCGTCGTCCACCACCTCCTCTTCCAACTCCTGTCTCGCCTCCTCCTCCTGCACAATGCGCATGTCAACTGGCTGCCCTGACAGCAACTGCGTCTCATCGTCGTCGATGAGGGTGGGTTGCTGGTCATCCGCCACCAAATCGACCGGAGATGGAATGGAGGAGACTCTAGTGTTTGAGCATCTGGACACAGATACTCGTCTGTTAGGTCCGTGGAATCGCGAAATGGAGGGGCAGGTTGCGGTACAGTCAAAGGAAGGGAGAACAGCTCTGGGGAGCAGGGACAGTTGGGGTTATTGTTCTGGGAAGATTGGGAATTTTGGGTGGAAGGAGGACAAGACTGTTGGGTAAGAGGAGGTAGAGGCTGACTGGCTGGTGGACAATGTGCTTTAAGCGTTATCCGACAGCCATTGCAAGACCTGTTCCTGGTTCTCGGGCCTACTAATCTTTGTACCATTCAGCCTAGTTAATGTGGAACTTTTGTGCAAAGCGCAGAACTTAGGGCCCGCCTGATGTTAAGGGACACACGCTGGTACAAGGCTCAACTCACCCTAAGTGCCAAAAACACTGCTGGTGCAAGGCTCTACTCATGCCAAGGGCCTCAATCTCTGCTGGTAGCTCAGCTTAAGGTCCTGTAACTTTGTTTGGAAGGGCTCATGTTAAGGGCTAGAAAAGTGAATTTTGGAAGGTCTTACCACATCACACACACACACACACACACACACACACACACACACACACACACACACACACACACTCAAAATGACAGTTAAGGGTGAGGGCTTTTGGAATTCCCATTGCCTATTCCATTTGTGGTTGTCATGGGGAACGTGATTTAAAGGGGTGGTTGTTACTGTTTGTTGAGCTTAAATTGGGGTTTGTGTCCATCCATTTGGGGAGTAAAGAAGGTTTCCAGGTATTTTCCCACTTTGATAGAGGTTTTTTTGAATGTGGAAAGTGTGTAGTTGTTAGGCAGTGATGTTGGGGTAATAGAGGGTCTTTGGTGTGTTAGATGCCCCCAGACATGCTTCCCCTGCTGTCCCAGTGTCATTCCAGAGGTGTTGGCATCATTTCCTGGGGTGTCATAGTGGACTTGGTGACCCTCCAGACACGGATTTGGGTTTCCCCCTTAACGAGTATCTGTTCCCCATAGACTATAATGGGGTTCGAAACCCGTTCGAACACACGAACATTGAGCGGCTGTTCGAATCGAATTTCGAACCTCGAACATTTTAGTGTTCGCTCATCTCTAATCAAAACAACTTGGGAATGAATACCTTCCTATAGCAATAAGAATAATTCAATGTTTTACATACCTTATTTACTTCTCTAGTGTTGTACTACTGTTTAAGGGCACAGGGGTTAATGGTAAATACAAATATTCTATTGATTTTTATTATTAATCTGCCTATGTAATTGCTTGAATCTGACTAAATTCTCCTAATTCAACCATGGCATTGAAGCTGTTCAGAACTGTGCAGTGTATGATATAATGAGATGAAACACAGATCCTTCCCTATCTCCACTATTACTGAAACTAGCTTGTGATGATGCTTGCAGCAGCTTATACAGTCCTATGAAAAAGTTTGGGCACCCCTATTAATCTTAATCATTTTTAGTTCTAAATATTTTGGTGTTTGCAGCAGCCATTTCAATTTTATATATCTAATAACTGATGGACACAGTAACATTTCTGGATTGAAATGAGGTTTATTGTACTAACAGAAAATGTGCAATATGCATTAAACCAAAATTTGACCAGTGCAAAAGTATGGGCACCTCAACAGAAAAGTGACATTAATATTTAGTAGATCCTCCTTTTGCAAAGATAACAGCCTCTAGTCGCTTCCTGTAGCTTTTAATCAGTTCCTGGATCCTGGATGAAGGGATTTTGGACCATTCCTCTTTTCAAAACAATTCAAGTTCAGTTAAGTTTGATGGTCGCCGAGCATGGACAGCCCGCTTCAAATCATCCCACAGATGTTCAATGATATTCAGGTCTGGGGACTGGGATGGCCATTCCAGAACATTGTACTTGTTCCTCTGCATGAATGCCTGAGTCGATTTGGAGCGGTGTTTTGGATCATTGTCTTGCTGAAATATCTATCCCCGGCGTAACTTCAACTTCGTCACTGATTCTTGAACATTATTCTCAAGAATCTGCTGATACTGAGTGGAATCCATGCGGCCCTCAACTTTAACAAGATTCCCGGTGCCGGCATTGGCCACACAGCCCCAAAGCATGATGGAACCTCCACCAAATTTTACAGTGGGTAGCAAGTGTTTTTCTTGGAATGCTGTTTTTTTTTGGACGCCATGCATAACGCCTTTTTGTATGACCAAACAACTCAATCTTTGTTTCAACAGTCCACAGGCTTGTCCAAATGTGCTTTTACATACCTAAGGGGGCTCTGTTTGTGGCGTGGTTGCAGAAACAGCTTCTTTCTCATCACTCTCCCATACAGCTTCTCCTTGTGCAAAGTGTGCTGTATTGTTGACCGATGCACAGTGACACCATCTGCAGCAAGATGATGCTGCAGCTCTTTGGAGGTGGTCTGTGGATTGTCCTTGACTGTTCTCACTATTCTTCTTCTCTGCCTTTCTGATATTTTTCTTGGCCTGCCACTTCTGGGCTTAACAAGAACTGTCCCTGTGGTCTTCCATTTCCTTACTATGTTCCTCACAGTTGAAACTGACAGGTTAAATCTCTGAGACTTTTTGTATTCTGCCCATGAACAACTATGTTGAACAATCTTTGTTTTCAGATCATTTGAGAGCGGGCTGCCCATGCTCGGTGACCATCAAACTTAACTGAACTTGAATTGTTTTGTAAAGAGGAATGGTCCAAAATCCCTTCATCCAGGATCCAGGAACTGATTAAAAGCTACAGGAAGCGACTAGAGGCTGTTATCTCTGCAAAAGGAGGATCTACTAAATATTAATGTCACTTTTCTGTTGAGGTGCCCATACTTTTGCACCGGTCAAATTTTGGTTTAATGCATATTGCACATTTTCTGTTAGTACAATAAACCTCATTTCAATCCTGAAATATTACTGTGTCCATCAGTTATTAGATATATCAGACTGAAATGGCTGCTGCAAACACCAAAATATTTAGAACTAAAAATGATTAAGATTAATAGGGGTGCCCAAACTTTTTCATAGGACTGTATATTGTTAATGATATCAGCACTTTAAGGTCTCCATTTATTAATGTTGTCAGGGGTGGTCTCAATGGGACCACTTAAGTATATTGGATGATAGTCAAATTTAAAGATAAAAACTCGAGTCAGTGATGCATTAAACACAGAGACGAATTGAAATTATATACCCATTAAAGTGGGCGTACATATATGAATAAGCAATTTTAGTATCCAATAACAATTTCCCAAAAAGTTGAATTCCCATCACACCACATGAAATAATGTTAGCTGACGTCATCTTGTTACGTGACAAGGCAAAGTCCCAATGACTATCTACTATTAATTTTATCTGTACTGTATTAATAGAAGTTTATGACTTTATTATGATCTGGTTTATTATGGGGTACGCCAGTCAGTCTACACATTCTTTAATATGGAAAATGGGTCAGGCTGACCTGGAGGGAAGCATTCTACAAGCTTAAGTATTATTGAAAGAATGTATACACGTATAGGAAATATATATGAATGTATTCATTTCCCTATCAATGTCTATTGACTGAGAGGTGATAGGTGAAACCATTTGTTTTGTTTCATTGAAAAACAAAATTTTTTATATTAGATATTTGGGTATATGTGTGACAAAGCAGTTCACCAATCTCTAATGTTGACCAATTGCCAGCAGGGGTCAGGGTGGAATGTTTTACTTTTATGGCAAACAAGCTTCTGCCCACGACTTCGTCTGCGGGTTGTTGTTGGCGATGATCCGCTTATAATTAATCAAATGTGGTGGTGGTGATCCACCTGTGTCCGCGTGTTGGCTCTGCTACATCTGTGCATATGTGCAGCAGCCCCAGCTGCATGCACATCTGTATGGAGAGCAGAGCAAGCTGTGGTACCGCGCTGCCTCAGCTCGGCTACATCGGGCAATTTGGATAACAGGGGTTGTGTTGTGTGAGTGTTCTAACAGCGTCTGTGTTAACAGTGTATACAGTAGTATATAGTGGTATATAGAGTACATACAGTGTATACAGTAGTATATAGTAGTATATAGAGTAAATACACTGTATACAGCAGTATATAGTGGTGTATAGAGTACATAGAGTGTATACAGTAGTATATAGTGGTATTGTTATGGTCAGCAGGATTTATGAAAAAAAACAGAAAAAACTAAACCCTACGGAGCCCTCTGGGCTACTGACTGCTAACACCTAAGTGTGAATACTGTCTGACAGTTGAAGTCACTGCCAGCTAAATTAAATCAGCAGGTGTACTCTGTTACCATTCACATAGTCCTGTGCAGTCAGAGCAGCCGCTACAAATAAACACTGGCTAGCCAGCACTCCTGGACTAGCCAGAGACCAACAAACCCTGTGTGCTACCAGCCGCCCAACCCCCAATGCAGCTACAGCCAAACAACTGGTCAGTGAACAGTGACTGACACAGCAATGGCCTAGTGAGCTTTCACACAATTCACACACAAGGCAGCATGCTGCCCAACTACAAATGGCATTGCTGTCTCTGGGGATATTTCTAACTAGGGCCACTGAGTAATTACAGGCTGGAACCCAAGCACACACACACATCAATTCAGGTATCAGATCTGATTTGGGATTTGATCTTAGAGCGCCGGGCGTCCAGACCAGCCCCCTTATATAGGTAAGGGGCGGTCACCAGTAAATAGCCTAGCTGCCCAATCCGAGCGTCCATTGGTCGACAAACATGTCGATCAACCAGTCGACCACGCCTGGCTGTTGCAAGGCAGATTAACCCTTGCAACCCTGGACTGTGCAGAGGAACAGACAGCGACGCCCAGATCATGGCCGCAGTTACTGCACAATCCTAACACTACCCCCCCCCCCCTCCACGGCGCAACGATGCCATGCGTCTCCGGGTCGGAGACGAAAATGGCGAGGAGTGAGCCAGACACGATCCCTTGGGGACAGGTCCGTCCCTGACCTATGTCTGCTATAAACTGTTGCTCCGCTCCTGCCCTTGGCCTGCCTCATGGCAAAACAGATAAGCCATGGAACTCTGCAATTTAGTACAGGACTTGGCAAGTCAGGGGAGTGTACAAGTCTAGTCCCTTTATTCTGCCCAGAAACTGTGCCAACATTCAGCTTAGTGTTAGGTTTTTTCCTAGCTTTCCCTTGTGGGCAAAACCCCTCCCTGGCACCTGATGGCAGGGGACCAAAATACTTTTTTGCAGATTTACGCCTCCTGCTTCTGTCTTGAGGCAACATTGCCCTTGGCAACAGGTCAGTGGAGTAATTATGAGACCTAGGTACTGGCAGAGTCTTAGTAGCATTTATAGTAAAGACCTCTGCAGGCTGAGAGGGTAGGATGTCCTGCTTTGAAGGCCTCACTGAAGGGACGGCTGATGGTATAGCCTCCATACACCTGCCCTTGCACTCTGGACTCCACTTAATAATCTCTCCTTGCCTCCAGTCTATGACTGGTGAGTACCGGTGTAACCATGGGAGACCTAGCATCACTGCATCAGTTAAGCCCTCCAAGATGTGAAAAGAGAGCTCCTCTGTATGTAGTGTTTTACTCCGCAGAAGCAACGGCATCTCAAATCGGATCTGCGGCCGAATCTGAGATCCATCAACCACCGTAATGTTTATGGGGGTCTTAAGAGCTCTCATGGGCACACCATTCTGCTGGGCAAATTTGGCTGACATGAAATTCCCCATGGCCCCAGAGTCTATCATTGCTCTAGTATTTACCCAACCATTACCCAGCTTAAGGGCTACTGGGAAATGGACACGATTATGGGACTTTTGTGTACCAAGTAACCCACCCCCGATGGACACTTGGCGAGCCTTCTTTTCCAGTGGGGTCGAGCATTGAGGAGCAATATGCCCCGGCCTGTTGCAACGGTAACAAATCACCCGCCCAGATCATGGCCGCAGTTACTGCACAATCCTAACAGGTATATAGAGTACATACAGTGTATACAGTAGTATATAGTGGTATACAGAGTACATACAGTAGTATATAATGGTATATAGTGGTATATAGAGTACATACAGTGTATACAGTAGTATATAGTGGTATATAGATTACATACAGTGTATGCTTTCACACTGTCCGACTACCTCCTGTTTAGCTCCACCCCCAAATTAGCGTGTCGCTCCTACCACCACATAGCATGATTCTATGGGATGGCTGAAGGGCCTGTGATGTCATCAAAGATCCTCAAATGTAGTGTGTGTGTAAATTTGTGCTTAACAGTCATGTAGTGAAGTCATTTACCAGGATAAAAAGTAGCCTATATGTTAATTGGGGTTCCTATCTATCTATGTGTCAAATTTCAGCCAAATCCATTCAGCCGTTTTTGCGTGATTAACACACAAACATCCAAACACACAAACAGCTAAACATACACACTTTCACATTTATAATATTATTAGGATTGTGTCTGTGCCATTAATAGAGTCAACTTTGCAATCCACTGGATCAGATAACTACATAACTATGTAACTTCATCATGCAAATGGACCCTTCCTTATCATACTTCTTAAAAATTAAATATATCCAAACATGTATTGCATGAGATGAACAACTCTTTAAATATTATGATTTTGCGATACTTTGTATCAAAATGGGAATCCTATATGTAGTTACTTGTGGCCATCCAATGGTTTAATTTTGACTTACAGCCTGTTTTTGGCTAACATATTGTGATTGTAAGAAATTGAGGTCTTTAACTAATTTTATGTACAGATGAGCGAGTAGTATTCGATCGAGTAGGTATTCGATCGAATACTACGGTATTTGAAATACTCGTACTCGATCGAATACTACTAGCTGTTTGAAGTTAAGATTCGATGCAGAACCAGCGTTGATTGGCAGAATGCTATACATTGCCAATCAACGCTGGTTCTTCTTTTACTTTTAGAAGTCTTCTCCCTGCGCAGCGTTCCCGCGTCCTCTTCCGGCTCTGCATTCACTCTGCTTAGGCATCGGGCCTGGGCAGAGCCGACTGCGCATGTCCGAGCTACAAGAAAATGGCCGCTTACACTGCATGCGCAGTCGCCTGATGCCTAAGCAGAGTGAATGCAGAGCCGGAAGAGGACGCGGGGACACTGCGCAGGGAGAAGAATCCAGCCCGACCCTCACTCATGGACTTGGTAAGTATAATTTGATTGAATGTTGCCTACCCCTGAAACGAGCATTTCCCCCCTAGACTATAATGGGGTTCGAAACCTGTTCGAACAGTCGAACAGTGTACGTCTGTTCGAATCGGATTTCGAACCTTGAACATTTTAGTGTTCGCTCATCTCTAATTTTAAGGTATAATCAGAGTGGACCCATCTTTAAGGAATTAATTATTTGCATATGATGTTATTTTGTACGATTCAATGAACCTGATATGTTCCTTCACAAACATTGCTTTTCTTCCTTTGTGCAAGAGTCATTTTTTGCTTCCCCTCTAATGATACATTTACATACTCTGCACACCTTTTACCAATATTACTAAATATAAGATTAGTAACTTTTTTAAATCCCTAGCTGTGTGGGAGCAAGATAAAAACATTAGCTCCCTGCTGGAAGTTTTCAGACTTGTGTTTTGAAGAGCAGTTAACCAAATGTCTTTTTGACAGCCTCTATGTGCAATATTTTGACAACTTTTTATGTAATTAATTAGCTGTTTCTGAGAAATTCCAGACATTACAGCTTATTTCTACTTAAGATTTCATATTTTTTCAGTTTAAAAGATCCGTAGGTGTTATTAGAGAATGATAATTTAGTGTACTTTATACTGGTATGCTTTGTTTAATTAGGCTTTTAGGGTTAAATAGGGTTTAAAGGGACTTAATAGGGGTTTTCTAGCGTTTAAAGATTAGACTGGATCTTTAACTTCAGACCAGAGCAGATCTGACACAGAGCACCCTTATCAGGTCATAGTAGAAGTGTCAGTAGTAAGGCTGCTTTCACATGGTCAGTGTTTGGTCAGTGATTTACATTAGTGATTGTGCGCCAAAACTAGGAGAGGGTTAAAAACACAGAACAGGTAGAAATATTTCTATTATAGCTGATCTCTGTGTAGTCTTCAGCCCTAATGTTGGCTCACAATCATGGAACAAAATCACTGAACAAACACTGCCATGTGAAAGCAGCCTAATGCCCGGTTCACACATGCTGATGTGTTCCGTCCATAAGAGTCCGCATGAGGACCCCTACGGATGGAACAAATGCGCAACTGCAAGCGCTGTGCAGCTCAAGCGCATGGGCCCCATAGACTATAATGGAGTCTGTGTGCTTGCCGCGCACTGCCCACACGAATCGTTTGGGCAGTGCGCGGCAAGCACACGGACTCCATTATAGTCTATGGGGCCCATGTGCTTGAACTGCACAGCGCTTGCAGTTGCGCTTGTGTTCCGACCATAGGGGTCCTCATGCAGACTCTTACGGACGGAACATATCAGCATATGTGAACCAAGCCTTAGACAGTATAGGGAGGTGGAACAGCGCAGCTCCATCAACTGTGAAGTGGCAGCACCTGGTTACTGCTGGGTTCAGGGTTCAGCACACAGTCAGCACTGCTACATCTGAGATGCAACAGGGTTCAGCACACAGTCAGCACTGTGTTACGGTTCTGTGTATATATATATATATATATATATATATTTTTTTTTTTTAACTACAGAACCTCTTAGCTGAAGAAGCGAGATCCACAGGCCCAAGGATGTGCGGCTGTATGTCTGAGCTCAATGTGAACTACTGCGAAGACTCTGCAACGTGAAAATCAATGTGAACTACTGCAGAACAGTGCAGCCTGGACTAATTGTGAACTACTGCAGAACACTGCAGCCTGAACTCAATGTGAACAGTGTGTACTGTGTGACACTCCATGTGAACATAGGTGCAACTAAAACCCTGCTAGTGTAGCTCACTGGCCAGGTGCACCAGTACAAGTGAAACACAAATGGCTGCCAGGGGTTAACACTCACCCCAGGCCAGCAAACACACACACTTACCCCTGCGACAGCTAGGGGCCACCACGGAAGTTTTAGAACATTCTCCTGCACACAGCTTGGAGTCCCCAGGGGGGTTTGCATGCTCCGGCACACAGCTTGAAGACATGACACACCCACGCTCCGCACACAGCTTGGAGGCCCCAGGGGGGTTTGCATGCTCCGGCACACAGCTTGAAGACATGACACACCCACGCTCCGCACACAGCTTGGAGGCCCCAGGGGGGTTTGCATGCTCCGGCACACAGCTTGAAGACATGACACACCCACGCTCCGCACACAGCTTGGAGGCCCCAGGGGGGTTTGCATGCTCTGGCACACAGCTTGGAGACATCACACACCCATGCTCCCGCACACAGCTGGGAGCCATACATGAAGACAGACAGTACACATAGGCTATCTCAGAGACCATACCTGCTGCAGATTTACAAGCTGGAACGGAGTCTACCGCTCCTAGCCCTGGTGTAGATCTAGCAGTTCAGGGTTTATAGGTCCTAACTAACAGCACCCAGGAGAAGCAGAGAAACCCCACACAGAGGCCTAGTCTGAGAACCTGCCTGAATACTGCAGCCTGTCCCTGAAAACTACTGTCATTCACTCCGTGGCCTTTGAGGAAATTTTTAGACAAAGTGTGAGCACCCGGCAGGTGTCGGCTCACACTATTTAAAGGGAAGTCCCCCGCTCATTCTCAGTAGGGGGGAAATGGCACAGCTTGTGAGCAGCTCCAATACGTCTGAGCATGCTCAGTAAGGTGAAAGCTGGATGGTTAGACTGACCCGCAGGTGGTGCTGTGCGCTATGATGACAACCTGCGGGACCCAATCCTAACACACTGCTACATCTGAGATGCAACAGGGTTCAGCACACAGTCAGCTCTGCTGCATCTCAGATGGAGCAGGGTTCAGCACACAGTCAGCTCTGCTGCATCTGAGATGGAGCAGGGTTCAGTACACAGTCAGCACTACTACATCTGAGATGCAACAGGGTTCAGCACAAAGTCAGCTCTGCTGCATCTCAGATGGAGCAGGGTTCAGCACACAGTCAGCTCTGCTGCATCTGAGATTGGACCACAATGGAGACTGCTGTGGACTGATCTTAGACTCTGCCTCCTCCGGAAGAACCAGCGTTGATTGGCCGAATGTTGTACATTGTATGGCATTCGGCCAATCAAAGCTGGTCAATGCATTCTTATGAAAAAAAGTCAGCTACTGCATAACGCAAGCTGACAGGGATCCCGATGACATAGAGCCCCAAAGAGCTGGGTGAGTAACATTCCTACCTAAATAAAGCTAATCCCTAGCTAACCCTGCAGTACATCTATCCCTGTCTCACAGTCACATAGTTCACAGTCTCATATGAACCTAATCTGAATCCACCATTCGTATAAAGTGGAGGTCACCTGATTTAGCCAGCCAATCTATGTGCCAAATTTCATTCAAATCCATTCAGCTGTTTTTGCGTGATTGAATAACAAACACACAAACTTTCACATTTATAATAGTTGGATAGGATGTATGAATATGTAGGTATATATGCAGTGGCGTAACTAGGAATGGCGGGGCCCCGTGGCGAACTTTTGACATGGGGCCCCCCCTCCCCAAACCGATGCCGAAGACCTCGACTGACCCCCTCCTCCGCACTCTATTATGTCCCTTAGTAAGCCCTGCACACAGTATTATCCCCAATAGTGTCCCCTGCACACACAGTATTAACCCCTATAGTGTCCCCTGCACACACAGTATTAACCCCTATAGTGTCCCCTGCACACACAGTATTAACCCCTATAGTGTCCCCTGCACACACAGTATTAACCCCTATAGTGTCCCCTGCACACACAGTATTAACCCCTATAGTGTCCCCTGCACACACAGTATTAACCCCTATAGTGTCCCCTGCACACACAGTATTAACCCCTATAGTGTCCCCTGCACACACAGTATTAACCCCTATAGTATCCAATGCACACACAGTATTAACCCCTATAGTATCCAATGCACACACAGTATTAACCCCTATAGTGTCCAATGCACACACAGTATTAACCCCTATAGTGTCCAATGCACACACAGTATTAACCCCTATAGTGTCCAATGCACACAGTATTAACCCCTATAGTGTCCCCTGCACACACAGTATTATTAACCCCTATAGTGTCCAATGCACACACAGTATTAACCCCTATAGTGCCCCTGCACACACAGTATTATCCCCCATAGTGTCCCCATATGTCCCACTGTGGACACCTATAAACATTTATTATACTCTGGGGTCTGAAAAGACCCCAGAGTATAATAATCGGAGACCCGGGGGATTAAAACCATTAAAAGAAGAGACAGTTGCTTACCTGTTCCTGTCGGCTGTCCTGTCCGCTCTTGTCCAGCTTTAATGACGTCAGACGTCACATGACCCGGGAAGCTGGACTGGGTCATGTGACGTCAGAGACGTCAGACACGAATGACGGAGGCCTGGCAGGATCGTGGAGAGGTAAGTAACACAGTTTTTTATGTTACCTTACCCCTCCCGGTGCGCCGATCATTATACTCGGGGGTCTGCAAAGACCCCCGAGTATAATGATAGCCTCTGTGGGCCCCGCGGTGTCACTTGCCGATCCCGGCCCAGCCAGGATCGGCAAGTGAATAGGGCCCGTAACGGACTTTTAAAAAAAAACAAACAAAAAAAAAAAACGCAGCGGTAGCGGCTGTCACCGGGCCCCCTAATGGCCCGGGCCCTGTGGCAGCTGCTACTGCTGCTACCACGGTAGTTACGCCCCTGTATATATGGCATATAGTGTGTAGTATACATGTGAGTAAATACAGTATACTGGACTCCCATTCAAACATTGTGGGTGACAGTATTTAGTCCTGGTATAGCAGTCAGTGGGTGACAGTATTTAGTTATGTTATAGCGGTCAGCAGGTGGTGTGACAGTATTTAGTCCTGGTATAGTGGTCAGCAGATGGTGTGGCAGTAGTTAGTCCTGGTATAGAGGTCAGCAGGTGATGTGACAGTATTTAGGCCTTGTATAGTGGTCAGCAGATGATGTGACAGTAGTTAATCCTGGTATAGTGGTCAGCAGGTGATGTGACAGTATTTAGTCCTGGTATAGCGGTCAGCAGATGGTGTGACAGTATTTAGTCCTGGTATAGTGGTCAGTGGGTGATGTGTCTGTATTTAGACCTTGTATAGCGGTCAGCAGGTGGTGTGACAGTATTTAGTCCTAGTATAGTGGTCAGCAGGTGGTGTGACAGTATTTAGTTATGGTATAGCAGTCAGCAGGTAGTGTGGCAGTATTTAGTCCTGGTATAGTGGTCAGCAGGTGGTGTGACAGTATTTAGTTATAGTATAGCAGTCAGCAGGTAATGTGGCAGTATTTAGTCCTGGTATAGTGGTCAGCAGGTGGTGTGACAGTATTTAGACCTTGTATAGTGGTCAGCAGGTGGTGTGACAGTATTTAGTCCTAGTATAGTGGTCAGCAGGTGGTGTGACAGTATTTAGTCCTGGTATAGTGGTCAGCAGGTGGTGTGACAGTATTTAGTTATAGTATAGCAGTCAGCAGGTAATGTGGCAGTATTTAGTCCTGGTATAGTGGTCAGCAGGTGGTGTGACAGTATTTAGACCTTGTATAGTGGTCAGCAGGTGGTGTGACAGTATTTAGTCCTAGTATAGTGGTCAGCAGGTGGTGTGACAGTATTTAGTTATGGTATAGCAGTCAGCAGGTAGTGTGGCAGTATTTAGTCCTGGTATAGTGGTCAGCAGGTGGTGTGACAGTATTTAGTCCTGGTATAGTGGTCAGCAGGTGGTGTGACAGTATTTAGTCCTGGTATAGTGGTCAGCAGGTGGTGTGACAGTATTTAGTCCTGGTATAGTGGTCAGCAGGTGGTGTGACAGTATTTAGTCCTGGTATAGTGGTCAGCAGGTGATGTGACAGTATTTAGTCCTGGTATAGTGGTCAGCAGGTGGTGTGACAGTATTTATTCCTGGTATAGTGGTCAGCAGGTGATGTGACAGTATTTATTCCTGGTATAGTGGTCAGCAGGTGGTGTGACAGTATTTAGTCCTGGTATAGTGGTCAGCAGGTGATGTGACAGTATTTAGTCCTGGTATAGTGGTCAGCAGGTGATGTGACAGTATTTAGTCCTGGTATAGTGGTCAGCAGGTGATGTGACAGTATTTAGTCCTGGTATAGTGGTCAGCAGGTGATGTGACAGTATTTAGTCCTGGTATAGCGGTCAGCTGGTGGTGTGACAGTATTTAGTCCTGGTATATCAGTCAGCGGGTGACAGTATTTAGTTGTGGTATAGGGGTTCTATTTGATAACTCTGTATGCATCTAAATATTTTTTAGTGTGGGGAAGGGCATGTGCCTTGTTGCTTGTGCACCTGATCTTTAAAGATAAGGCTCACAAGTTTGACTAAGCAAAGAAAATTTACAAATAACCCCTTAAAAGTTATTACAAACACCCCTGTAAGTACCAGTGATAGGCACTGCAGCACATTGAATTAACAGAATGTGACTAAGTTGTAGGTACAATATTTCAGCATTTGGGGCCCCCCACTTTTAATTTTACCCAGGGCCGGTTTTAGACAAAATGGGGCCCTGGATCAAATTAAAAGTGGGTCCCCAAATACTGAAATATTGTACCTACAACATAGTCACATTCTGATGTTTGATTGATCTGATATTTATTAGGATATAAGTCTGTGTAGTGAACGATTATTGTCTTTGATTTGCTATGCAATGCAATGGCGGTAGTCACAGTATGGAGGTTGTGTACTATCTGGTCCTTGTATAGAGGTGTTGTTGGCCTATACATGATATGTTTTGTTTGGTAATTGTCTGTATAGCGGTAACACTTCTCCCCAGTGTAGCGGTACACACCTAGCAGTTTCACAATGAAATATATCTTTACAATTTTTTTTTGTATTCCTGATGTGTTACGACTATATCAATGCCACTGGAAGTGCAGCCCTGACTTCTGAAATGACTGAATATGATGGTGTTGTTGGTATATCAGGATATGGGGCCCCACATTTAACTTTGCCCAGGGCCACACTTTGTCTAAAACCGGTCCTGGTTGAGTATAGCCGCTTTTATTTCTACTCACCTCCTCTGGTGCTGCGCAAGTTCAGCCGCTACCTATTGGGTTATTCCAAAAACGTAGCGGCTGATAATTTACTTACTGATCCCCGCTCCTGTTGTGTTTGGCTTCTGCTTCTGCCTCCAGGGTGCAAACACTGAAGAACACTGCATTGCCCTCTGGAGGAAGAACTGAAATCTAGCCTGGACAGAAGTGGGAATTGGTGAGTAAAATATCAGCTGTTACCTATGGAATAATCCAACTGGAAGCAGCCCATTAAAAACGTGCCACCCCTCAGTTTATGCCAGGACATCATAAGGTCAACTCATGGCAGGTGCGGTCCTGGTTACTATGTAAGTTGCCAAACAGTGACCTCTAATAACCAGATAGTGTCGCTTAGATATTGTCCGGTAGTGACCCTGATATCAAAATCCACTAGTACGGAGCTCTACTTGGGACAATGAGCAATGACAATATATGTAAGGTGCTGAAGAATATGTTAGAGCTGTATAAGCAAAACCAATAAGTGAATGAGGTAGTGATGTTATCATGTAACCTGTGCACATATTCTGGAGTCCTCTACTCTTTGCTGGTTGGGGCCCTCTTCCTGCAGATATGAAGCCTCTTTAGTCTATTCTATATTTTTACACAAGACCCCCGGTCTCTCCTGTGTTCAGTCGCTCTTGTGGATTCTTCAGTCTTCTTTCAGGTACTATGTTGTGAATAGATGTGAGGACACTTCTAATGTTGTTGTCCCCCATCAATGTAACCTGGGATAGGAGATGACATTATGGTATCACAATGACTAGCATTATAAGTGATCTGCTCACTGTATATGGCACCCTATAGCCCCCTGTCCTGCAGGAGCGGCTGCCATATATGTAGATGATTCACTTTATTACTAGAGATGAGCAAATACTAAAATGTTCGAGGTTCGAAATTCGAATCGAACAGCCGCTCACTGTTCGTGTGTTCGAACGGGTTTCGAACCCCATTATAGTCTATGGGGAACATATACTCGTTAAGGGGGAAACCCAAATCCGTGTCTGGAGGGTCACCAAGTCCACTATGACACCCCAGGAAATGATGCCAACACCTCTGGAATACAACTGGGACAGCAGGGGAAGCATGTCTGGGGGCATCTAACACACCAAAGACCCTCTATTACCCCAACATCACAGCCTAACAACTACACACTTTACACACTCAATACCACCTCTCTGACAGTAGGAAAACACCTTGAAACGTGTATTTGGCACTTGCAGTGAGGAGAGCTTGTCACCAGCAGTGAATTTGGCCCTTGTAGTAAGTTGAGGTTGGCATCAACATTTGTTTTGAAAATCAGGGTGGATTGAGCCTCTAACCAGCAGAGTTGGGGCAAATTCATGGTGGAGGGAGCCTCTAAAAACCCCAGTTTGGACCAATTCATGGTGGAGGGAGCCTCTAAAAACCCCAGTTTGGACCAATTCATGGTGGAGGGAGCCTCTAAAAACCCCAGTTTGGACCAATTCATGGTGGAGGGAGCCTTTAAAAAACCAAGTTTGGACCAATTCATGGTGGAGGGAGCCTCTAAAAACCCCAGTTTGGACCAATTCATGGTGGAGGGAGCCTCTAAACAGCCCAGTTTGGGCAAATTCATGGTGGAGGGAGCCTCTAAAAACCCCAGTTTGGACCAATTCATGGTGGAGGGAGCCTCTTAAAACCTCAGTTTGGACCAATTCATGGTGGAGGGAGCCTCTAAGAACCCCAGTTTGGACCAATTCATGGTGGAGGGAGCCTCTAAAAACCCCAGTTTGGACCAATTCATGGTGGAGGGAGCCTCTAAAAAACCCAGTTTGGACCAATTCATGGTGGAGGGAGCCTCTAACCAGCAGAGTTGGGGGAAATCAGGGTGGAGGGAGCCTCTAAAAAACCCAGTTTGGGCAAGTTCATGGTGGAGCGAGCCTCTAAAAACCCCAGTTTGGACCAATTCATGGTGGAGGGAGCCTCTAAAAACCCCAGTTTGGACCAATTCATGGTGGAGGGAGCCTCTAAAAACCCCAGTTTGGACCAATTCATGGTGGAGGGAGCCTCTAACCAGCAGAGTTGGGGGAAATCAGGGTGGAGGGAGCCTCTAACCAGCAGAGTTGTGGGAAATCAGGGTGGAGGGAGACTCTAACTAGCAGAGTTGTGGGAAAGCAGGGTGGAGGGAGCCTCTAACCAGCAGAGTTGGGGGAAATCAGGGTGGAGGGAGCCTCTAACAAGCAGAGTTGGGGGAAATCATGGTGGCGGGAGCCTAGTATTAGCAGAATTGTGTAACGCTTATGGTGGATGAGTATGAGGATGCGGAGGAATTGGAGAGGTTGAGCACAGACATGGAGTTTCATGTTGGGGTGCTTTACACAGGTGGGCACAAAAATGAAGGCTCTATCCAGTGGTGGTTTATTTTTATCAAAGTGAGCCGGTCGGCACTCTCAGCTGACAGACGGGTGCGCTTGTCAGTGATGATGCCACCGGCTGCACTGAACACCCTCTCAGATAGGACGCTGGCGGCAGGACAGGACAGCACCTCCAAGGCATATAGGGCAAGTTCAAGCCACAGGTCCAACTTCGACACCCAATACGTGTAGGGCGCAGAGGGGTCGGAGAGGACAGGGCTGTGGTCGGAAAGGTATTCCCGCAACATGCGCCTATACTTCTCACGCCTGGTGACACTAGGACCCTCCGTGGCGGCACTTTGGCGAGGGGGTGCCATCAAGGTGTCCCAGACCTTAGACAGTGTGCCCCTTGTTTGTGTGGACCGGTGAGAACTTGATCGCCTACTGGAGGAACTGCCCTCCCTGCCGCCAACGTCACATGCTGGAAACATCTCCATCATATTCTGCACCAATTGCTTGTGGCAAGCATTGATGCGATTGGCCCTCCCCTCTACCGGTTGTAAAGCACCCCAACATGAACTCAGCCATGTCTGCCACAGTGTTAGTTGGCATGACTCCTCTGGCCCCACCGGAAAGTTCAATCTCCATTTCCTCCTCATCGTCCATGTCTACCCATCCGCGCTGCAACAATGGGACGATTCGAAGTTGCCCGGAAGCCTCCTGTATCACCATCACATCATCGGACAACTCTTCTTCCTCCTCCTCCTCCATTAAACGCGATGAAGCGGACAGATGTGTGGACCTACTCTCCAGCTGTGACGGATTGGATGCTATCCCTGACTCCTCTGTGTGATCTGAGTTATCCCTGATGTCAATCAGGGATTCTCTCAGAACACACAAGAGCGGGATTGTAAGGCTCACCATCGCATCCTCAGAGCTCACCCTCCTTGTGGACTCCTCAAACACCCGTAGGATGTCACAAAGGTCTCTCATCCATGGCCACTCATGGATGAGAAACTGAGGCAGCTGACTTTGTGGCACCCTAGGGTTTTGTAGCTGGTATTCCATCAAAGGTCTCTGCTGCTCAACCACTCTATTCAACATCTGAAACGTTGAGT
Organism: Leptodactylus fuscus; assembly: GCF_031893055.1. Taxonomy (NCBI): domain Eukaryota; kingdom Metazoa; phylum Chordata; class Amphibia; order Anura; family Leptodactylidae; genus Leptodactylus; species Leptodactylus fuscus. The sequence goes on from NC_134269.1 coordinate 122,611,433, forward strand.
TCCAGCGTGTGGGGACGTCGCACAAAAGCCGGTGTTGTGGCACATGCAGGCGTTGCTGGAGAGATTTTAAGCTAGCAGCGGCTACTGTCGACTTGCGAAAGTGGGCGCACATGCGCCGCACTTTCACCAGTAGCTCTGGAACATTGGGGTAGCTCTTTAGGAAAAGTTGCACCACTAGGTAGAAGACGTGGGCCAGGCATGGAACATGTTGGAGTCCGGCAAGCTCCAGAGCTGCTACCAGGTTCCGGCCGTTATCACAAACGACCATGCCTGGGCCCAGGTGCAGCGGCTCAAACCATATTGCCGTCTCATCGAGGAGGGCATCCCTCACCTCGGAGGCAGTGTGCTGTCTGTCCCCCAAGCTGATCAGCTTCATCACGGCCTGCTGACATCTACCAATGCCAGTGCTGCAACGTTTCCAACTCGTAGCTGGGGTCAATCTAACAGCGGAGGAGGAGGCGGTGGCGGAGGAGGAGGCGGTGGAGGAGGAGGAGGAGGAGGAGGGGGGTGTTCTTCTCGTGTCCCTGCCAGGAATGTTAGGCGGGGAGACGAGGTACACCGGGCCAGTTTGGGAAGCAGTCCCAGCCTCAACTACATTCACCCAGTGTGCCGTCAGTGAAATGTAGCGTCCCTGTCCGCATGCACTTGTCCACGCGTCGGTGGTCAAGTGGACCTTTGTGCAAAGCGCGGAACTAAGGGCCCGCCTGATGTTGAGTGACACGTGCTGGTGCAAGGCGGGGGCTGCACACCGGGAGAAGTAGTGACGGCTAGGGACGGCATAGCGAGGTGCCGCAGTTGCCATCAGGTCCAGGAAGGCGGGAGTTTCAACAAGCCGGAACGCCAACATCTCCTGGGCCAGCAGTTTAGCGATGTTGGCGTTCAAGGCTTGCGCGTGTGGGTGGTTAGCAGTGTATTTCTGCTGCCGCTCCAATGTCTGAGAGATGGTGGGTTGTTGTAAAGAAGCGCCTGATGGTGCCTTTGATGGTGCAGGAGAAGGAGATAAGACAGGAACAGGGGAGGATGAGGAAGAAGTCAACAAAGTGGTGGAGGCAAATGAAGTGGTGTCCTGGCTCGTCCTCTGGAGTGCATCGCCAGCACAGTCAGCAGTGGCAGTGGCAGAGGCAGAGGCAGTGGCAGTGGCGTGAACGGCAGGCGGCCTTTGTCCTGCCGTTGCTGCCTGCCACTGATTCCAGTGCTTGGATTCCAAATGACGGCGCATTGAAGTGGTGGACAGGTTGCTCTTCTCAGAGCCCCTAATCAATTTCGAGAGGCAAATTGTGCAGACAACACTATATCTGTCCTCGGCGTATTCCTTGAAAAAACTCCACACCTTCGAGAAACGTGCCCTCGAGGTGGGAGTTTTTCGGGGCTGGGTACGAACTGGAACATCTTGGGAGATTCCGGGTGTGGCCTGGCTTCGCCTAAGCTGCTGACCTCTGCCTCTGCCTCTAGCTACCCTTTTTGGTGCTGCACCTGCCTCAACATCCACACTACTTTCCCCGCTTGACATCCCCCCTGTCCAGGTCGGGTCAGTGTCCTCATCATCCACCACTTCCTCTTCCAACTCCTGTCTCATCTCCTCCTCCCGCACAATGCGCAGGTCAACTGGATGCCCTGACGGCAACTGCGTCACATCATCGTCGATGAGGATGGGTTGCTGGTCATCCACCACCAAATCGAACGGAGATGGAGGAGACTCTAGTGTTTGAGCATCTGGACACAGATGCTCCTCTGTTAGGTTCGTGGAATCGCGACGTGGAGGGGCAGGTTGAGGGACAATGAAAGGAGCGGAGAACAGCTCTGGGGAGCAGGGACAGTTGGGGTTATTGTTCTGTGAAGCTTGGGAATTTTGGGAGGAAGGAGGACAAGACTGTTGGGTAATAGGAGGAGAGGAGGCAGAGTCTGACTGGCTGCTGGACAATGTGCTGTAAGCGTTATCCGACAGCCATTGCAAAACCTGTTCCTGGTTCTCGGGCCTACTAAGGTTTGTACCCTGCAGTTTAGTTAATGTGGCAAGCAACCCTGGCACTGTGGAGTGGCGCAATGCTTGCTGCCCCACGGGAGTAGGCACGGGACGCCCTGAGGCTTCACTGCTACCTTGCTCCCCAGAACCATTCCCCCGACCTCGCCCACGGCCTCGTCCACGTCCCTTTCCGGGAGCCTTGCACATTTTGAATTCCCAGTCAGAAACTGGCACTATATAGCAGTAGCAAGAAATGAGGGTATTTGTAAACCCAATGTATTCTTTGAATTCCCAGTCAGACAATGGCACTACATACCAGTAGCAAAAATTGTGGGTGCACGTAACCCCAATATATTCTTTGAATTCCCAGTCAGACAATGGCACTATATAGCAGTAGCAAAAATTGTGGGTGCACGTAACCCCAATATATTCTTTGAATTCCCAGTCAGAAACTGGCACTATATGGCAGTAGCAAGAAATGAGGGTATTTGTAACCCCAATATATTCTTTGAATTCCCAGTCAGACAATGGCAGTATATGGCAGTAGCAAGAAATGAGGGTATTTGTAACCCCAATATATTCTTTGAATTCCCAGTCAGAAACTGGCACTATATGGCAGTAGCAAGAAATGAGGGTATTTGTAACCCCAATATATTCTTTGAATTCCCAGTCAGACAATGGCAGTATATGGCAGTAGCAAGAAATGAGGGTATTTGTAACCCCAATATATTCTTTGAATTCCCAGTCAGAAACTGGCACTATATGGCAGTAGCAAGAAATGAGGGTATTTGTAAACCCAATATATTCTTTGAATTCCCAGTCAGACAATGGCACTATATAGCAGTAGCAAAAATTGTGGGTGCACGTAACCCCAATATATTCTTTGAATTCCCAGTCAGACAATGGCACTATATACCAGTAGCAAAAATTGTGGGTTCACGTAACCCCAATATATTCTTTGAATTCCCAGTCAGACAATGGCACTATATAGCAGTAGCAAAAATTGAGGGTGCACGTAACCCCAATATATTCTTTGAATTCCCAGTTAGAAACTGGCACTATATGGCAGTAGCAAGAAATGAGGGTATTTGTAACCCCAATATATTCTTTGAATTCCCAGTCAGACAATGGCACTATATGGCAGTAGCAAGAAATGAGGGTATTTGTAACCCCAATATATTCTTTGAATTCCCAGTCAGAAACTGGCACTATATGGCAGTAGCAAGAAATGAGGGTATTTGTAAACCCAATATATTCTTTGAATTCCCAGTCAGACAATGGCACTATATAGCAGTAGCAAAAATTGTGGGTGCATGTAACCCCAATATATTCTTTGAATTCCCAGTCAGACAATGGCACTATATGGCAGTAGCAAGAAATGAGGGTATTTGTAAACCCAATATATTCTTTGAATTCCCAGTCAGACAATGGCACTATATAGCAGTAGCAAAAATTGTGGGTGCACGTAACCCCAATATATTCTTTGAATTCCCAGTCAGACAATGGCACTATATACCAGTAGCAAAAATTGTGGGTGCACGTAACCCCAATATATTCTTTGAATTCCCAGTCAGACAATGGCACTATATACCAGTAGCAAAAATTGTGGGTGCACGTAACCCCAATATATTCTTTGAATTCCCAGTCAGACAATGGCACTATATAGCAGTAGCAAAAATTGTGGATGCACGTAACCCCAATATATTCTTTGAATTCCCAGTCAGACAATGGCACTATATAGCAGTAGCAAAAATTGTGGGTGCACGTAACCCCAATATATTCTTTGAATTCCCAGTCAGACAATGGCACTATATAGCAGTAGCAAAAATTGTGGGTGCACGTAACCCCAATATATTCTTTGAATTCCCAGTCAGACAATGGCACTATATAGCAGTAGCAAAAATTGTGGGTGCACGTAACCCCAATATATTCTTTGAATTCCCAGTCAGAAACTGGCACTATATGGCAGTAGCAAGAAATGAGGGTATTTGTAACCCCAATATATTCTTTGAATTCCCAGTCAGACAATGGCACTATATGGCAGTAGCAAGAAATGAAGGTATTTGTAACCCCAATATATTCTTTGAATTCCCAGTCAGAAACTGGCACTATATGGCAGTAGCAAGAAATGAGGGTATTTGTAACCCCAATATATTCTTTGAATTCCCAGTCAGACAATGGCACTATATAGCAGTAGCAAAAATTGTGGGTGCACGTAACCCCAATATATTCTTTGAATTCCCAGTCAGACAATGGCACTATATAGCAGTAGCAAAAAATTGTGGGTGCACGTAACCCCAATATATTCTTTGAATTCCCAGTCAGAAACTGGCACTATATGGCAGTAGCAAGAAATGAGGGTATTTGTAACCCCAATATATTCTTTGAATTCCCAGTCAGCCAATGGCACTATATGGCAGTAGCAAGAAATGAGGGTATTTGTAACCCCAATATATTCTTTGAATTCCCAGTCAGAAACTGGCACTATATACCAGTAGCAAAAATTGTGGGTGCACGTAACCCCAATATATTCTTTGAATTCCTAGTCAGACAATGGCACTATATAGCAGTAGCAAAAATTGTGGGTGCACGTAACCCCAATATATTCTTTGAATTCCCAGTCAGAAACTGGCACTATATGGCAGTAGCAAGAAATGAGGGAATTTGTAAACCCAATATATTCTTTGAATTCCCAGTCAGACAATGGCACTATATAGCAGTAGCAAAAATTGTGGGTGCACGTAACCCCAATATATTCTTTGAATTCCCAGTCAGACAATGGCACTATATACCAGTAGCAAAAATTGTGGGTGCACGTAACCCCAATATATTCTTTGAATTCCCAGTCAGACAATGGCACTATATAGCAGTAGCAAAAATTGTGGGTGCACGTAACCCCAATATATTCTTTGAATTCCCAGTCAGACAATGGCACTATATAGCAGTAGCAAAAATTGTGGGTGCACGTAACCTCAATATATTCTTTGAATTCCCAGTCAGAAACTGGCACTATATGGCAGTAGCAAGAAATGAGGGTATTTGTAACCCCAATATATTCTTTGAATTCCCAGTCAGACAATGGCACTATATGGCAGTAGCAAGAAATGAAGGTATTTGTAACCCCAATATATTCTTTGAATTCCCAGTCAGAAACTGGCACTATATGGCAGTAGCAAGAAATGAGGGTATTTGTAACCCCAATATATTCTTTGAATTCCCAGTCAGACAATGGCACTATATACCAGTAGCAAAAATTGTGGGTGCACGTAACCCCAATATATTCTTTGAATTCCTAGTCAGACAATGGCACTATATAGCAGTAGCAAAAATTGTGGGTGCACGTAACCCCAATATATTCTTTGAATTCCCAGTCAGAAACTGGCACTATATGGCAGTAGCAAGAAATGAGGGTATTTGTAACCCCAATATATTCTTTGAATTCCCAGTCAGAAACTGGCACTATATGGCAATAGCAAGAAATGAGGGTATTTGTAAACCCAATATATTCTTTGAATTCCCAGTCAGACAATGGCACTATATAGCAGTAGCAAAAATTGTGGGTGCACGTAACCGCAATATATTCTTTGAATTTCCAGTCAGACAATGGCACTATATGGCAGTAGCAAAAATTGTGGGTGCACGTAACCCCAATATATTCTTTGAATTCCCAGTCAGACAATGGCACTATATGGCAGTAGCAAGAAATGAGGGTATTTGTAACCCCAATATATTCTTTGAATTCCCAGTCAGAAACTGGCACTATATGGCAGTAGCAAGAAATGAGGGTATTTGTAAACCCAATATATTCTTTGAATTCCCAGTCAGACAATGGCACTATATACCAGTAGCAAAAATTGTGGGTGCACGTAACCCCAATATATTCTTTGAATTCCCAGTCAGACAATGGCACTATATAGCAGTAGCAAAAATTGTGGGTGCACGTAACCCCAATATATTCTTTGAATTCCCAGTCAGAAACTGGCACTATATGGCAGTAGCAAGAAATGAGGGTATTTGTAACCCCAATATATTCTTTGAATTCCCAGTCAGACAATGGCACTATATGGCAGTAGCAAGAAATGAGGGTATTTGTAAACCCAATATATTCTTTGAATTCCCAGTCAGACAATGGCACTATATGGCAGTAGCAAGAAATGAGGGTATTTGTAACCCCAATATATTCTTTGAATTCCCAGTCAGACAATGGCACTATATGGCAGTAGCAAAAATTGTGGGTGCACGTAACCCCAATATATTCTTTGAATTCCCAGTCAGACAATGGCACTATATAGCAGTAGCAAAAATTGTGGGTGCACGTAACCCCAATATATTCTTTGAATTCCCAGTCAGACAATGGCACTATATGGCAGTAGCAAGAAATGAGGGTATTTGTAACCCCAATATATTCTTTGAATTCCCAGTCAGACAATGGCACTATATAGCAGTAGCAAAAATTGTGGGTGCACGTAACCCCAATATATTCTTTGAATTCCCAGTCAGACAATGGCACTATATAGCAGTAGCAAAAATTGTGGGTGCACGTAACCCCAATATATTCTTTGAATTCCCAGTCAGACATTGGCACTATATAACAGTAGCAAAAATTGTGGGTGCACGTAACCCCAATATATTCTTTGAATTCCCAGTCAGACAATGGCACTATATACCAGTAGCAAAAATTGTGGGTGCACGTAACCCCAATATATTCTTTGAATTCCCAGTCAGACAATGGCACTATATAGCAGTAGCAAGAAATGAGGGTATTTGTAACCCCAATATATTCTTTGAATTCCCAGTCAGACAATGGCACTATATAGCAGTAGCAAAAATTGTGGGTGCACGTAACCCCAATATATTCTTTGAATTCCCAGTCAGAAACTGGCACTATATGGCAGTAGCAAGAAATGAGGGTATTTGTAACCCCAATATATTCTTTGAATTCCCAGTCAGACAATGGCACTATATAGCAGTAGCAAAAATTGTGGGTGCACGTAACCCCAATATATTCTTTGAATTCCCAGTCAGACAATGGCACTATATAGCAGTAGCAAAAATTGTGGGTGCACGTAACCCCAATATATTCTTTGAATTCCCAGTCAGACAATGGCACTATATAGCAGTAGCAAAAATTGTGGGTGCACGTAACCCCAATATATTCTTTGAATTCCCAGTCAGACAATGGCACTATATGGCAGTAGCAAGAAATGAGGGTATTTTTAACCCCAATATATTCTTTGAATTCCCAGTCAGACAATGGCACTATATGGCAGTAGCAAAAATTGTGGGTGCACGTAACCCCAATATATTCTTTGAATTCCCAGTCAGACAATGGCACTATATACCAGTAGCAAAAATTGTGGGTGCACGTAACCCCAATATATTCTTTGAATTCCCAGTCAGACAATGGCACTATATAGCAGTAGCAAGAAATGAGGGTATTTGTAACCCCAATATATTCTTTGAATTCCCAGTCAGACAATGGCACTATATAGCAGTAGCAAAAATTGTGGGTGCACGTAACCCCAATATATTCTTTGAATTCCCAGTCAGAAACTGGCACTATATGGCAGTAGCAAGAAATGAGGGTATTTGTAACCCCAATATATTCTTTGAATTCCCAGTCAGACAATGGCACTATATAGCAGTAGCAAAAATTGTGGGTGCACGTAACCCCAATATATTCTTTGAATTCCCAGTCAGACAATGGCACTATCTGGCAGTAGCAAAAATAGTGGGTGTATATAGCCCCAATCCTATTGCTAGGGGACTTGCAGGGTATTTCTGAGGTGAAGGTGGGGGGGGCACACCGTTGGAACGGGGATTTGGGGTGTATATATGGGGTATACGGGAATACACTGTCAGTGTATTCCATTCAGGATCCTGGGAAAGCTGGGTTGCGGCGATTGAGCCCGTCAGTGCCACGTTACACTGACAAGCTTCTCCCTGGAATTTAGCTCTTTCAAGAGCTGTTGTGGTTGTCTTCTCCTTCCTATCCTAGCCTGTCCCTGCCTACCCAGAATCTAACCCCTAGCTAGCTGGACGGAAACCTCCGTCCCCGGTGAATTGCAAGCTCAGAATGACGCGAACCTGGGCGTCGCTGTTCTTTTAAATTAGAGGTCACATGTTTTCGGCAGCCAATGGGTTTTGCCTACTTTTTTCAACGTCACCGGTGTCGTAGTTCCTGTCCCACCTACCCTGCGCTGTTATTGGAGCAAAAAAGGCGCCAGGGAAGGTGGGAGGGGAATCGAGTAATGGCGCACTTTACCACGCGGTGTTCGATTCGATTCGAACATGCCGAACAGCCTAATATCCGATCGAACATGAGTTCGATAGAACACTGTTCGCTCATCTCTATTTATTACTGTGTATACAGATACTGAAATATACTGGAATATTAAACGACAGTCATTCCTATCATCATGGTCACTATCACTGTCAGACACAAGACAAAAACCACAAACACAATATAGATATGATTAAATGTATTTTATTGGCAACATTGTAATGAAATATTACTGGCCTTTAAATAAAATAAAAGGTCGCAGTGACTAAGAGGTCAGGCCTGTTGAAGAGCACAGAACTCGCTGCAATGTCCGCCTTGTCCTGAGATGAAAGCCACCGGACTCAATGATCCAGAGGAAGGCGAAACAACCCCCCAGAGGGGGGGGGGGGGGCAAAAATTCCTTCCTTACCCCAGATATGGCGATAGGATATATCCTTGGATCATATCTTGCCTGCTGCCTATAGGTGTCTGTCTATGTCTGTCCGTTTGTGTGTCTGTGTATGTATGTACGCCTATGTCTGTATGTCTCCTTGCATCCATTTTCATGCATCCCTCTCTATGCATCCCTCTCCGTGCATCCGTCTGCATGCATCCGTCTCTCTCTGTACATCCATAAACATACAAACATCTCCGTACATCCATCCATATCTGATGAAAGTGCTGAATGTGAATGTGAAAGTGCAGGTTATCCAACGTAATCCAGTGGAATAAACCTGTAAAAAAATAAATAAAAAACTGAGAATGAGAGTTGGCGTCTGAACAATAGCTGTGTCATCCAACTTTCTAACACACATGCTAGGTCAATAAGTACAAGTAACCCATCCCCCCAACCATTTTCTGCACTATATACAGTCCTATGAAAAAGTTTGGGCACCCCTATTAATCTTAATCATTTTTAGTTCTAAATATTTTGTTGTTTGCAACAGCCATTTCAGTTTGATATATCTAATAACTGATGGACACAGTAATATTTCAGGATTGAAATGAGGTTTATTGTATTAACAGAAAATGTGCAATATGCATTAAACCAAAATTTGACCGGTGCAAAAGTATGGGCACCTCAACAGAAAAGTGACATTAATATTTAGTAGATCCTCCTTTTGCAAAGATAACAGCCTCTAGTCGCTTCCTGTAGCTTTTAATCAGTTCCTGGATCCTGGATGAAGGTATTTTGGACCATTCCTCTTTACAAAACAATACAAGTTCAGTTAAGTTTGATGGTCGCCGAGCATGGACAGCCCGCTCTCAAATGATCTGAAAACAAAGATTGTTCAACATAGTTGTTCAGGGGAAAGATACAAAAAGTTGTCTCAGAGATTTAACCTGTCAGTTTCCACTGTGAGGAACATAGTAAGGAAATGGAAGACCACAGGGACAGTTCTTGTTAAGCCCAGAAGTGGCAGGCCAAGAAAAATATCAGAAAGGCAGAGAAGAAGAATGGTGAGAACAGCCAAGGACAATCCACAGACCACCTCCAAAGAGCTGCAGCATCATCTTGCTGCTAATGGTGTCACTGTGCATCAGTCAACAATACAGCGCACTTTGCACAAATAGAAGCTGTATGGGAGAGTGATGAGAAAGAAGCCGTTTCTGCAAGCACGCCACAAACAGAGTCGCCTGAGGTATGCAAAAGCACATTTGGACAAGGCAGCTTCATTTTGGAAGAAGGTCCTGTGGACTGATGAAACAAAGATTGAGTTGTTTGGTCATACAAAAAGGCGTTATGCATGGCGTCCAAAAAAAACAGCATTCCAAGAAAAACACTTGCTACCCACTGTAAAATTTGGTGGAGGTTCCATCATGCTTTGGGGCTGTTTGGCCAATGCCGGCACCGGGAATCTTGTTAAAGTTGAGGGTCACAGCAGATTCTTGAGAATAATGTTCAAGAATCAGTGACGAAGTTGAAGTTACGCCGGGGGATGGATATTTCAGCAAGACAATGATCCAAAACACCGCTCCAAATCGACTCAGGCATTCATGCAGAGGAACAATTACAATGTTCTGGAATGGCCATCCCAGTCCACAGACCTGAATATCATTGAACATCTGTGGGATGATTTGAAGCGGGCTGTCCATGCTCGGCGACCATCAAACTTAACTGAACTTGAATTGTTTTGTAAAGAGCAATGGTCCAGAATACCTTCATCCAGGATTCAGGAACTGATTAAAAGCTACAGGAAGCGACTAGAGTATGTTATCTTTGCAAAAGGAGGATCTACTAAATATTAATGTCACTTTTCTGTTGAGGTGCCCATACTTTTGCACAGGTCAAATTTTGGTTTAATGCATATTGCACATTTTCTGTTAGTACAATAAACCTCATTTCAATCCTGAAATATTACTGTGTCCATTGGTTATTAGATATATCAAACTGAAATGGCTGCTGCAAACACCAAAATATTTAGATCTAAAAATGATTAAGATTAATAGGGGTGCCCAAACTTTTTCATAGGACTGTATATTAGTAGCTGTGGCTGAGCAGTCATTTTACAGCTATTCCTCTCACATCTCTCATGTATATGAACACTTAACAATCATACATGTATAAAACAATGACTGGCAGCAACTTACAGACGTAGCAACTTGTAGACTAATGCCCAGCACACTACAAGGACTGTTTGGCCAGAGTCAGTGGGGTTGTGTAATGCATATGGACACATTTAGGCCGGGGCCACACACAAAACACACACTGCAGAATTTCCACTATGGCAAGAAAACCCGAAATTAGATGGTGTCCCCCCCCCCCCCCCCCTCCTTCCTCAACCAACACAAGGCACACAAAGTATTATAAAGTGTCAAATACACATAGAAAATGAGGTGGAAGCACGTACACCAATTTTTGGGTGGAAATTATGTCAGAATCCTGGTGCATATTTATTAGTTTATCTGCTTCAGTGTGTGAACAAGGCCTCAGCATTGAGTGAAGATCTACATACCTGCACCGACCGTCTTCTTCAAGCTGTCAAGCTAAGGTGACACGAGATGGCTCAGGTAAAGATCTGTGCACAGTCTAAAGCCATTGTGACATCATAAGATGTCTGTGATGTCATGTGGCATCTATAATGCAGCAGAGATCTGCACCATAAAACCTTCATGTACATGATCACATCACCGATATGTAACAGTGACCGCACCAATATAAAACTACATCACAGCACAACATGGAAGAGCCCTGATATATCAGGACACACATATAAAGGGACCCAACATGGAAGAGCCCTGATATATCGGGACACACATATAAAGGGACCCAACATGGAAGAGCCCTGATATATCGGGACACACATATAAAGGGACCCAACATGGAAGAGTCCTGATATATCGGGACACACATATAAAGGGACCCAACATGGAAGAGCCCTGATATATCGGGACACACACATAAAGGGACCCAACATGGAAGAGCCCTGATATATCGGGACACACATATAAAGGGACCCAACATGGAAGAGCCCTGATATATCGGCACACACATATAAAGGGACCCAACATGGAAGAGCCCTGATATATCGGGACAGACATATAAAGGGACCCAACATGGAAGAGCCCTGATAAAACGGCACACACATATAAAGGGACCCAACATGGAAGAGCCCTGATATATCGGGACACACACATAAAGGGACCCAACATGGAAGAGCCCTGATATATCGGGACACACATATAAAGGGACCCAACATGGAAGAGCCCTGATATATCGGCACACACATATAAAGGGACCCAACATGGAAGAGCCCTGATATATCGGGACAGACATATAAAGGGACCCAACATGGAAGAGCCCTGATATATCGGGACACACATATAAAGGGACCCAACATGGAAGAGCCCTGATATATCGGGACACACATATAAAGGGACCCAACATGGAAGAGCCCTGATATATCGGGACACACACATAAAGGGACCCAACATGGAAGAGCCCTGATATATCGGGACACACATATAAAGGGACCCAACATGGAAGAGCCCTGATATATCGGGACAGACACATAAAGGGACCCAACATGGAAGAGCCCTGATATATCGGGACACACATATAAAGGGACCCAACATGGAAGAGCCCTGATATATCGGGACAGACATATAAAGGGACCTTTTTCCTTTAGTACATATCGTCTACCATTCTATTTACTAAAGGAAAAGACAGGACCCCAGACTGGTCACCCCCTGATCCTACCTGACCAAAAGGAGCTGACAACAGAGAACTAGAGCATTTTCCTAACAGGTTTATGTTACAAAATGTTTGTTCTACAAATTATATGGAAAACTACCACAAAAAGAACCAAATATAAAGGCAGTATATCAATACATGTATCAATATACAGAGAGAGAGAGACGGATGCGTAGAGAGGGATGCATGAAAATGGATACAAGGAGACATACAGACATAGGCGTACATACATACACAGACACACAAATGGACAGACACGGACAGACACAGACAGACACCTATAGGCAGCAGGATATCCTGATCACTTGGTTGCTTCGTAGCCTCCTGATTTCACAGCAATTCAGGACAATATAAACATGATAAGTCTGGATTGTCTGGAATCCCTCTACTGCATGATCATGTATAGATACAAATAGGATAGTGAGAATATCACGTGATAACTCAATAACCATGTTGTTTTGAGAAAAACAGCTAAACTTGTACTTGTAATATACATACCTAGACATTTTCGGCAAGGAAGTACACATGTCTACCTCTTTAAGTGTATGTTATAAAATGTGGAAAAATACTATAAAACGTAGTATAATGTATTGCATTTATAAATATCGCTTTGCAGTTTCTATTTATAATTTGGTGCCTCCGTGAAGTTGTTCTCCCCCTTTATATCTTATACAGAATACATATATAGTATATCTTTTTCTAAAAGAAAGAAAGAAAAAAGGCAGTAATGGCAAAATTGATGTTCTGGGAATAATGCCAGTAATACAAGGGTCACTGGACAAGCAAGAATACTAGTAAAATGCTTGAAGTTGTAAGAGCTGCTGGACAAGCAAAAACACTTTTAGAAATTGTACAGAACAAACTGTTGTTAAGGTTGCTAGATGAGCAAAATGCTTTTTAAAATGATAATAAAAATGTTAAAAAGTACCATTTTGTAATGCAAGCAATGAGATGTATGTAAGGCAAAGTTTTGCTTCACTTTCTTGCAGTCAATAGAAGGTATATGTAAATATAAAGACACGGAGTTGCATACAAATTTCCATATCGTCTTGCTAAAAATATAGATAACTCATCAGCATCTGATTAGAGTACCTATAGAGACCTATACCTATCAACTGATCCAGCTGCGGACTGGGCAGGAAGCAGATCTGATGCTATACAAGTAATAGGCACAAAGCTGCAGTAAAGTTGAATGGGCCCATTATAGAATAGAAGCAGAGCTGCTTTCAGCCCCATCCTCAGCAGCGGCTCCAAGCACCTGGAGGCAAACGGATTAACTGATCAGTGCAGGGTCGGAATATCAAACCCCCACCACAGCCTGTATCTATTATTATGCTGGTGGGTAGAGAAGGGTGAATCAGTTTGACCTGAATATTACAAAATGTTCAGGTTTTAACAAGAGCGAACAATGTGAAAATTGCCTAAAATGCCCCAGCTTGTAAATTATTATACACTGTGCTGTAATATAACACAATAATTCATTTAACCCTTTCACGGTCAGGGGTTTCCAGATGCGTTGCAGGCGATTTTCATAGTTTTGACATGGATAAATAAAACCTAAATTGCAATGTTAAAAAATTATACTAACCCCCTTACCTATATATTTTCTGAAAGTAGACACCTGCAGCATTTTTAAAATGCCACTTGGTACTGTGTATAAACAGGCACCTACATGCAATTTTGATTTTAAGTGTATGTTTGTTTTATAAATAAAATGGAAATAAATGTATATTAGTTGCTAAAAGTGGAAACCAAACAAAAAGTTATCTGCATCAAACCACCTAAAAATAAGAGTTCAACATGTGCAGAGTTCATTTATATCACTAAGGACTACACCTACATGCACATTTCTTCAGAAAATCACAAGAACTGGATGGAAGAAATATCTGTGAAAAGGCTGGAAATGTTAAAAAAGTATCATCGTCAGGGGCGTAACTACCATAGAGGCAGCGGAGGCGGCTGCCACAGGGCCCGGGCCATTAGGGGGCCCGGTGATAGCCGCTACCGCTGCATTTTTTTTTTGAATTGGCCGTTACGGGCCCTATTCACTTGCTGATCCTGGCTGGGCCGGGATCGGTAAGTGAACCGCGGGCCGCACAAATGCTATCATTATACTTGGGGGTCTTTACAGACGTCATTTCAGAAGACAGCATAGGAGCCAGGGGACAGGTAAGAAACAGTATTTTTTTATGTTTTTTTCCCCCGGGTCCACTATGTCCACTATGGGCTATAATACTGTGTGCAGGGGCCACTATGGGGGATAATACTGTGTGCAGGGGCCAGTAAGGGGCGTAATACTGTGTGCAGGGGCCACTATGGGGCATAATACTATGTGCAGGGGCCACTAAGGGACATAATACTGTATGCAGGGGCCAGTAAGGGACATTATACTGTGTGCAGGGGCCAGTAAGGGACATAGTAGTGTGTGCAGGGGCCACTATGGGGGGATAATACTGTGTGCAGGGGCCAGTAAGGGGCATAATACTGTGTGCAGTGGCCAGTAAGGGACATAATAGTGTGTGCAGGGGCCACTATGGGGGATAATACTGTGTGTAGGGGCCACTATGGGACATAATACTGTGTACAGGGGCCACTATGGGGCATAATAGGGTGCGGAGGGGGCCGGTCTAGGTCTTCGACGTCGTGTCGGTTGGGGGGGGGCATGTCAAAAGTTCGCCACGGGGCCCCGTCATTCCTAGTTATGCCACTGATCATCGTCATCAATGTAGGGATGACACACTGTGAAAAGCAGACAACCTGAAGATTATATGTGTCTCAATGGGTTATCAACAACCGTGTCCACCTTCATGTAACGTTGTAACAAACTCAAACATTTTTTGAAAAATGCATTAAAATATCTTTACACCTAAAACTAATATTCAATCGTACATTCACACACAAAACACATAAAAAATAATATATGAAGGTATACATAATTTATATTTAATGCAAACATCAATTACAGCAAGAGCTCGTACTCTCAAAAACAATGATACAGAAGACAAACAATATTTTGCTATTATTCACTAATATGTTAAAAATCTATACTGCACCTAGCAAACTGTGACACCAAAATCTAAGTTTTTTTTGAGAGAGTAAGGAATACTGTATATAAAAACACAACTTAATATTTGATATATACAACCACCCTCATGCAACTTTGCAGAAAGCAGAGATTGCAAGATAAAATTGCATGGTCAAATAATCCCTTTCTGCAAACAAAAAACTTCAAGATGTGAGGAATTCATAAATACCACAAATATATATATATATATATATATATATATATATATATATATATATATATATATTTACAGATGTTAAAGAAACTCCAAAATCGCAGTAATGTGCCATCCAATTTTGTGCATGCAAATTACATAATTTACATTATGTAAATTACATAATGGGGCTTTATGAGTGCAGGGGTGATGTCCCAGGAAGATGTGTATAATTGGGTGTCATCAGCATAAAGATGGTACCTGAAGCCAAATCTGGCAATGGTTTGTCCAATGGGGGCTGTGTAGAGAGAAAAGAGCAGGGGGCCTAGGACCGAGCCCTGAGGAACCCCAACAGCAAGGGAAAGAGGGGAGGAAACAGAGCCCGCAAATGATACACTGAAAGTGCGGTCTGAGAGATAAGAGGAGAACCAGGAGAGTGCAGTGTCATTGAGGCCAACTGAGCGGAGCATAGTGAGGAGGAGTTGATGGTCAACAGTGTCAAAAGCTGCAGAGAGGTCCAGAAGAATAAGAAGAGAGAAGTCACCATTGGATTTAGCCATTAGGAGATCATTGGAGACTTTTGTGAGAGCAGTTTCAGTAGAGTGCAGAGCGCGGAAACCAGATTGTAAGGGGTCAAGCAGAGTTGGCAGAGAGATAGCAGATTAAATGAGAATAGAACAGGCGTTCCAAGAGTTTAGAGATGAAGGGGAGGTTAGAGATGGGTCGATAGTTAGCAGCACAGGATGGGTCCAGGGAGGGTTTTTTCAATAGCGGAGTTATAACAGCATGCTTGAAGGAGGATGGGAAGATTCCAGAAGAGAGAGAGAGGTTAAATATTTTAGTAAGGTAAGTCGTGACAGCAGGTGACAGAGATTGGAGAAGGTGTGAGGGGAAGGGGTCACTACTGCAGGTTGTAGGGCGAGATGAAGAAAGTAGTTGATCCAAAAATTGGTAGGGTGAGCCAGGTGGACAGTAGATCACAGCTACATGTAAGGAGAGTGGGCGGAAAAGTCTGATAGCATGGACTTCAAATGAGGAGAATGTGAGTGAGGGTACCGGTGGAATGGCCTGAAAAATGCACTGTGGTGACAGAAGTAAGCCTACCTCACCACCCTGCCTGTTGTCAGGCCTAGAGGTATGTGAGAATTGTAGGCCACCATGAGACAGACCAGCAGGGGAGGCTGTGTCTGCCTGCTGGATTCAAGTTTCAGTAAGGGCGAGCAGGCTGAGGGATTTACTAAGGAATAAGTCATTGATATATTCTAGTTTGTTACACACTGAGCGGTATATGTAGTGGATTGATGGTTTTTGATGTCCGACGGAAAGATGTGAAATTGCAAATGGTAGATACAATTTTGGGACTGAGTGTGATATAGGGGACTTTGAACTTGGAGAGGTTCACGTTGTAACCAGACATGAAACCATAGTGCAACAGGGTCTCTTCAATGGCGGCGAGGCTGAGGAGGGATTGGAGACTAGGAATAAGACATCACCAAAGGCAGAGGTGTTGAGGATCTGGGAGCCATTTCTAAGTTACTGAATGTTCAGATGGAGGTGGACTGCTTGTGGTTTTAGCATGGACCAGGATGAAGAGGAACAGAGATAGAAGATAACACTTGGGTGCTATTAATCAGGCATGCGGGTGCTGTTAATCAAGCAATATATAAAAAGATACATTCGTGGGCTTCTCCCGAGGTTTAAACAGCAACACGGCTTGCCACATACAGCATACAGACACGTGAAAGCAGAAAGAATAAGATCTGATGAAGGGGTGGTACTTGTAAGGTATCGAGATACCCCGAAACGCATTATTTTTAAATAAATCCATTTAATCCTATCTACGCATCAACATTGTGTTTACCATACGAAGTGCGAAATTGGTTCTTCAGTCTGGGATTAAGTCCCAGTCTTCCTATATATATTCTCGGCCTTGAGCCATGCCACCGAAGACGCTGCCATACAAATATGGTATTGTGACACTCAGGTGTGTTTTTAAGAAAAGACATACAACGAGTGTGTTGACAGCAAAATTTTATAAGGACATTTATACGGACATAATGTCAAATTCCTGTTAGCGCGGCCCTACTTGATTTCTTTTCTCTTCCTCAATATATGAATTGGGACGGACTTATGGGCCTCCCAGGTGACAGTAGAGCAGAATTTGGAGAGACATTGAGATTGAAATGGTTCAACAAATGCTACACAATACAATAGAAGAGACAATGTCTGGAAGTATCAGTAGGGCTTCATTCAATCTCCAGCACCAGTCTTTCAGTGGTAGTTGTTAGAGCGTGAGCCAACAGGCATCAGCCAACAGACAGAGATAATTCTTGGACCATTGTTTAATTATCAGCAACTACAGCAATAAAATGAAATAGTGCCGGGTGTTTTTAAACAGCCTTTTTGTTACCACCAGTTACTTTCACTTTACCCATAGCTGCATCTATTGCTGTCTCTTTGACATTGCTAAGGCTGTGTTTGCATTAAAGAGCTGGAAAGGAGCTACACAGTCTAGGAACCCTCAGCTTGTCATACACAAGTTTTGCCCTCTTAGAGAGACTGTTTAGTTATACATAGTAGTTACCAAGTTCCATCTCTTTAATGGACGCTGTAACTATCAAGCCTTGTATCTAATTGTGACTGTAACCACCAAACTTTGGCTGTAATCACTAACTGTTCCAGCTCTTGGAGTGTCTTCTTCATTTCTGTAATAAAAGCCAAGGGAAACGCGCAAAATGGACTTTTACATATAGGCATGTTTTAATTTTCATACCTTGAACAGAAATCCAGAATTTTTTCAAAGCACAAGTACAGTATATCTTTACTGAGATTTTCCTTATGATATTTCTAATTGACGCTCAGCATCAGACTACAAACCCCCACCTTGCCACATATTCTTATGTGCTGGGAGTGACAGCTCTTAGTAAAATTCTAAGCTAATATTGAGTGTTATGTGGCATAAGCTGTAAAGAAAAGTGCAATTGGGATTTAAATTATTGGTTTCTATAGTCAACTGCATCCTAAATGCTAACATAGAAATGTGATTTTACAGCCGATAAATACTGTGTGAACCTAAAAAGCAAACGAAAAACAATATCAATAAAACCTTTTGTGCGCAATAGTAGAACAAGAGCCTCTATTTGTTCTTTTGCCCTACAAAATGTACTTTAGCACAAAAAAAAAAGTTAAAAAAAGTTTAATTTTTGCATGGAGATCCCTTAAGTCTCTGGTATAAATATATCACCTATTAAATAAAATCTCTGGTGGTGCTCAATGAGTTTTTTTTTATTTTGAATACTATAAAGAACTTCTATATAAACAACTTTCAAGGATACAGATAAACATTTCCCAAAAGTATATTGATTCTAACCATACGCAAGAAATTATACTGACATGTTTTATTTCCTATTTATTGGTTTTGGGTTTCACACTTTCTGTGTTTGCTGACAATAGAGTGCAACTGATTCATTATTCTACATTTCCACTGTTGTTACATTCTTTGCTTCAGGCCAAGTATTTTTTTTAATATTTTTCAAAATGTTTTTATTTGACAGCATGCATTTTTCACTATGCTAGTTAGCTCAATAAGGCTATTCAAAATAAATATTTTATGAATAATCATGCATGAATCCATCAAAGCCGTCTGTGTATTTTAATACAAAATACAATTTTACTTCATATTGTCAGAAAAAAACACACTTTAAAATGATGTTTTAATTATTTGTTTAACCCTGCAGAGGCTTAAAATGACAAGCACTATATACTCACCTCTCTGTTTGACCAGGGATCCAGCCTTCTGACCACAGTGGGCAATACAGTCAGAGACTCATCAGTTTTGCTGATTTGGACACAGGATCATTGCTCAGCCAATGATTGGCTGTGTCAGTAACATACAGGCCAAAGATCAGGAACACTTGAGATCCAAAAGGAGACCCTCCACTGGAACCACAGCTGAACAGGGAGATGAGAATGAATTATTTGTTATTTGAAGCCTCTCTAGGGGTTAAAAAGGAGTTGAACACCACTTTAATACACATCATAGTTTTCAGAATTATCTTTACATATTTTAATTTATTTTCGTAGCCAGCTCTTTTCATTTAGTTCTTCTTTGATGAACTTCAAAAATTACCTTTGAAATTGTTACCCATTCATTTCAAATTGTTTACCAGATGTCAGTATTTGATGCCTGCTGATGCACCATGGAGGCAAAAAGCCAATGAAAGCCTATGGGTGCATAAACTGAAGAAATGGATGGCATCCATATGTTATTCTTTTTTTCACTATGCAAAATGTAGAAAATGAAACAAAAAAAAAATGTTAAGCTACTTTTCAGTGACATAATAGTGGATCAACCATAGACAGCAGACCACTGACAAATGAGAGTAGTGGGGTGCTGCCCATACACACCACCAACTTCACATGTCCATGGATGAGAATTTTTTTTTAATGTAGATTGTGAGCCCCATATAGGGATCACAATGTACATTTTTCCCTATCAGTGTGTCTTTGTAGTAAGGGAAGAAATCCACACAAACACGGGGAGAACATGAAAACTCCTTGCAGATGTTTTTCCTGGCAGGATTTGAACCCAGGACTCCATCGCTGCAAGGCTGCAGTGCTAACCACTGAGCCACCGTGTTGCCCCCCATGGATGAGAATTTGATGATGTCCTCAGTCAGGCCTGTAGCAGAAACATTTGTAATTGTTCCATTCAACTTCATGTGGCTTGCAGAAATCCATATGCTTACCACTATAGCAACCTTATTATCTTCACAGAAAATTCTGCAATAAATCTACAGTTTATAGAATATACTTTAAGTGTTGATTTTAAATCCCATTAGAATAAACGAATCTGGCATTTGCTGGATGGCAATTGGTGGCCAAAGCTGAATGAGGATCAGTTCTTAGTTCTAGGAAAACTTGGCAACCAGAAAATAAGACCTACCTTCCACCGCTGTTACAATAAATGCTGCCATCAATAACAAAATCACTATTTGGTAAAGTTATATTTTGAGAGTATAACTGTATACAACTTAATGCAAATGTACATTTCAACAGGCAGGAATTCATCTAAACCCTGGTTCGCACTAGCATATGTATTCTGTCTGTCCCCCCCCCGGACAGAATACAATTGCAGGTGCTGTGCTGTCAAAGTGCATGGACCCCATAGACTATAATAGGGTCGTGTGCTTGCTGCGCACTGCCCACGTGAATGATTAAGACTCTTCCCGGATGAAATGCATACGCTAGTGTGAACCAACCTTATTATGAAACCTTATTAATATCCTTATCACTTTAGAAATATTACCTATGTATGTTAGGAACCATGTCTAATGCTGTAAAATTACAATACCTTTTTAGCTCACGTGAATATATGGCCAATTATTTCAATGGTCTTTGGCTGGTAAAGAACTTGAACCTATAGGCACCTATTTGTTTACATGCAAAAGTACTTTTGATCTTCATCTAAAGAGGATCTTTTTTTTCCACCAACATGTCTGTTTTAGTAAATAGTTGTATTCCTTCTCTAAGAACTCTGTATGGAGTTGTTTTCCTGGCATTACTCTTTTAAAATTTATGACTGAATTGACAACTGTGTTACAATTCCCCTGTAAGACACTGACCTGGATTGGTGACGGCTGGGTGCAGGAACGTGGGCTGGGTCCAGGAACGTGGGCGGGAACAGATTGGGCAACTTTCCCTAAAAGAAGCCCTGACTGAACCTGCCTAACGTCAGAGTAACGTCCTTACAAAGACGCCCCTCACAGGAACCTAAATAGATTCCCTATTGTTACCCTAACAGTGGGCTGAGATGTAAAAAGAAACAGAGTATTACTAGTAGTGGCAGGTAACAGAGAACAATAGCTGTTCAGAGTAGTCAGGCTAGACCCCTGGTATAGATATAGGTAAGCAATATAATACTGAAATAAACAAGAAAACTAAACAGGCAAGGAACAGGAAGGGAAAACAAAGATTAAGTGCTGTAGCAAGTGTACAAGTATACAGAAACTGGCAATACCAAACTATATAGAACCTATAGCAGGTGAATGAAGATGGGTGAGTGGAGTTATATAGGAACAGAGATACAACCCCACCCATCACATATGGGAATGACTGGCCAGACAGCCTGCCAGTCAAACTGACACCAAGGAGGCAACTTAACCCCTTAGTGTACTAAACACAGCCAGAGGAGTCACTGACACGCCTCCGGGGCATGCGCCGCATAGTAGAAAAGCCATGGCGTGACCGAATCCTGACATCCCCTTGTCAACATATTATACTGTGATAAAGTATCTCAATATAAAATATTTAAAAAACCTAGCAAATAGTAGTAATGTAGTAACCAGGCAATGTGAATGAAAAATTGAGAACTACAAATCATAACATAGATGCAGAGGTGTGTTCTCCCTGACCTGACCTCTTGGCTAGACATTAGAGATGAGCGAACAGTGTTCTATCGAACACATGTTCGATCGGATATCAGGGTGTTCGCCATGTTCGAATCGAATCGAACACCGCGTGGTAAATTGCGCCAAAATTCGATTCCCCTCCCACCTTCCCTGGCGCCTTTTTTGCACCAATAACAGCGCAGGGGAGGTGGGACAGGAACTACGACACTGGGGGCATTGAAAAAAATTGGAAAAAGTCATTGGCTGCCGAAATCAGGTGACCTCCATTTTAGACGAATAGTGGATTTCAAATCCGGGTCATATGAGAATGTGAACTTTGTGACTATGAGACAGGGATAGCTGTACAGGCAGGGATAGCTAGGGATAACCTTTATTTAGGGGGGAATGTTATTAAAAATAACTTTTTGGGGCTCTATCGGGTGTGTAATTGTGATTTTTGTGAGATAAACTTTTTCCCATAGGGATGCATTGGCCAGCGCTGATTGGCCGAATTCCGTACTCTGGCCAATCAGTGCTGGCCAATGCATTCTATTAGCTTGATGAAGCAGAGTGTGCACAAGGGTTCAAGCGCACCCTCGGCTCTGATGTAGCAGAGCTGAGGCTGCACAAGGGTTCAAGCGCACCCTCGGCTCTGATGTAGGAGAGCCGAGGGTGCACTTGAACCCTTGTGCACCCTCGGCTCTGCTACATCAGAGCCGAGGGTGCGCTTGAACCCTTGTGCACACTCTGCTTCATCAAGCTAATAGAATGCATTGGCCAGCGCTGATTGGCCAATGCATTCTATTAGCCCGATGAAGTAGAGCTGAATGTGTGTGCTAAGCACACACATTCAGCTCTACTTCATCGGGCTAATAGAATGCATTGGCCAGCGCTGATTGGCCAGAGTACGGAATTCGGCCAATCAGCGCTGGCTCTGCTGGAGGAGGCGGAGTCTAAGATCGCTCCACACCAGTCTCCATTCAGGTCCGACCTTAGACTCCGCCTCCTCCAGCAGAGCCAGCGCTGATTGGCCGAATTCCGTACTCTGGCCAATCAGCACTGGCTAATGCATTGTATTGGCGTGATGAAGCAGTGCTGAATGTGTGTGCTTAGCACACACATTCAGCTCTACTTCATCGGGCTAATAGAATGCATTGGCCAGCGCTGATTGGCCAGAGTACGGAATTCGGCCAATCAGCGCTGGCTCTGCTGGAGGAGGCGGAGTCTAAGATCGCTCCACACCAGTCTCCATTCAGGTCCGACCTTAGACTCCGCCTCCTCCAGCAGAGCCAGCGCTGATTGGCCGAATTCCGTACTCTGGCCAATCAGCACTGGCTAATGCATTGTATTGGCGTGATGAAGCAGTGCTGAATGTGTGTGCTTAGCACACACATTCAGCTCTACTTCATCGGGCTAATAGAATGCATTGGCCAGCGCTGATTGGCCAGAGTACGGAATTCGGCCAATCAGCGCTGGCTCTGCTGGAGGAGGCGGAGTCTAAGATCGCTCCACACCAGTCTCCATTTAGGTCCGACCTTAGACTCCGCCTCCTCCAGCAAAGCCAGCGCTGATTGGCCGAATTCCGTACTTTGGCCAATCAGCACTGGCTAATGCATTGTATTGGCGTGATGAAGCAGTGCTGAATGTGTGTGCTTAACACACACATTCAGCTCTACTTCATCGGGCTAATAGAATGCATTGGCCAATCAGCGCTGGCCAATGCATTCTATTAGCGTGAACTGAGTTTGCACAGGGGTTCTAGTGCACCCTCGGCTCTGCTACATCAGATTGCTACATCTGATGTAGCAGTGTCGAGTGTGCATCAGATGTGTAGTTGAGCAAAACTGACTCAGCACTGCTAAGTCTCTGCATTCGCATAGGAATGCATTGGCCAGCCTTCGGCCAATCAGCGCTGGCTCTGCCGGAGGAGGCGGAGTCTAAGGTCGGACCTGAATGGAGACTGGTGTGGAGCGATCTTAGACTCCGCCTCCTCCAGCAGAGCCAGCGCTGATTGGTCGAGTTCCGTACTCTGGCCAATCAGCACTGGCCAATGCATTTCTATGGGGAAAAGTTAGCTTGCGAAAATCGCAAACTGACAGGGATTTCCATGAAATAAAGTGACTTTTATGCCCCCAGACATGCTTCCCCTGCTGTCCCAGTGTCATTCCAGGGTGTTGGTATCATTTCCTGGGGTGTCATAGTGGACTTGGTGACCCTCCAGACACGAATTTGGGTTTCCCCCTTAACGAGTTTATGTTCCCCATAGACTATAATGGGGTTCGAAACCCATTCGAACATTCGAACAGTGAGCGGCTGTTCGAATCGAATCTCGAACCTCGAACATTTTAGTGTTCGCTCATCTCTACTAGACATGTCACAAGTGAAATAGTTTTACTAAACACAACATGGTTTTGTGGCAAGTTATAACAAAGTGATATGCTAACTATCTTATTTGTGCCTATGTGTGACTGCTGAGTGGATAAACTGGTTTCAGCCAGAAACTTCCCAAAATTTCATTTCTTGCCAAAACTAAAACTCTTGTGATGAACTAAAATGGCCATCACTGCATGTAATATGAGTTAGAAGAGCAGTGAAGGAGGAGGATCAGAAGGTCTCTGTTACCTAGGCAGGCTTCTGGCATCACATGATAGTTAGGTGCAGAGGTTACATTGGTGTCATATCAGCATACTTGGCAGGAAGAAGAAGAGACCGATAAAATTTATGCAGATAAACTAAAACTATATAACTATGTTTAGACAAAGATAGACTAGACTGTATTAAACTGCAGTATTAAACTCCAGATTTTCCAAAAAGGTTAATGCTCTCTAAAAATGCTGAGTGCTTTTAGACTGTCTAGTCTAACTTTACAAACTTTACACAACATATTAGTTGGCTTAATTTCTGACCAATATTTAGAACAATAGTCAAAACTTCCAAAATTATGGCACAATTATTGGCTCACAGTTTAGCATATTAAGCCACAATCACTTTTCAACAAACCCTGTCCACTTCTTGTACAAGGGTCTCCACTTTTCATACTCGGGGGTCTGAGGAGACCCCCGAGTATAATATTAGCACTTCTGGTTCTATCTGAACAAGTTTGGTACAAAACGGAGCATGGAACCTTACGAATATTTGCCTAAACGAATCTTGTGGTGTTTGCCCATCTATATTCATAAGGAACAACCTGGTAGTCCTGTGTTGGCTTTGTAGGATACACCTGAAGCACTTGAATATTGCTGTGTCTAAGAGTCAGTTCTTCCACCGTTACAGTGGGGAGGTCAGTTCCAAACTGCTGGAATGTTATGAACACCCTGGATAGTGAGAAACCTATTACATACTGAGAACATGGAAGACAGACATCTAGGTTTGCATGAAGGAAACCCAACTTAAACACAATGTGGAAATCTGCACAGAAAACACTCATTAAATTCATCACCACGTACATTTAACATTAGGGTACATTCACAAGATGCAGTGAAGTGCAAATACAATTGCATCAGTAAATTTGTATGCTGTTTTGATGTAGTTTTCAGTGCATTTTATTTTACAAGTGAAACATTTATTTAACATGACCTCCCATATATGAATGACTCCAGTGGAAGATTATGATATGGCCTTTTTGGATGGCTGTTTGAGGCCTTATTAAGTGTACGCCTCTTAAAAGTGGCTTATGGTGACAGTAGAATTCTACTTGTACCTGTAATACATACACAGGGGCTGCTATTCTCCCCATAAGCATGATGGAATCATTATAGTGTGGGTAGTATGAGCCTACATCCAGCATAGTGAGGGAGACTCTGCTCTTGGAAAGTGAAGCTCCCCCCTTTTGTATGCTATGGCTAATAATAATAATAATAAAATTGGATTCAGCTACACTGATCTGATCCCTGGGTATGTCAGCATCCTGGGTACAAGTTCTACACAGTGCATGTGTAATATATTAGCTTAATGTAACACTGGGGATTGATTCAGAATGAGTTGAAAGAATGCTCATTCAGCTGATAAGCAGCCCATTTAAAATCCTTGAAATTTTCACTTGGTGGGAGGCTCAATCTTCATACAGTCAAGGGCCCAGGGTATCCTTAATCCACCCCTGGATGATACGTACTGGGATCTATGATTGATTTATCCAAGATCTTTGACTGAAACACTTATAGGGTCTATGGTTAATCCACTGTTAAGGGAGAACTGTGGATGAAATATAAGACCTATATAACACCTGTGCATATATGAAACCCACACAATGCACATTGCTTATAAATTTCATCTAATAGAGCATAACAGAGACAGTTATTCTTTTTTCTGTCATTGTCTAAAGGTATCGTGCATATGGGATATTGACAAAAGAAGATATGCTCCCATACTACACATAACTTAATAGCAATGCAAGCCATCTGTTGTCTGCATGACACTATTGCATATAGTATTAGCAA
This sequence comes from Leptodactylus fuscus, assembly GCF_031893055.1. Classification (NCBI taxonomy): domain Eukaryota; kingdom Metazoa; phylum Chordata; class Amphibia; order Anura; family Leptodactylidae; genus Leptodactylus; species Leptodactylus fuscus. The sequence continues at coordinate 122,637,896 of NC_134269.1, forward strand.
ACTCTGCAACCTTATATTCTATTGGGAGATTGTATTATATGCACTTCAAATGAAACATCTCAATATATATTTAGTTAAAAGAGCAAATATCCAAAAAATAAGCACCTTTATTTCAGAATGTTGCCTATTTTTTGGATATATTATATAGAGTGTTGGCCTGCTCTGAGGATAGCAGCCACATAGATATCAATGTGCCGCTATATTTTCTATTTCTTACTTACACGAGCATATACAAAAAAAAAAAAATGGCAGCACTCCACAGAATATAGTAGAAAAAAATGTGAATTTATTTTACATGTGCAACATTTCAGCCCCTGACTCAGGAGTCTTTCTTTGAAATGCAGAGCACGTAAAATAAATTCACATATTTTTTCTACTTAATTGTGTGGATGGCAGCCATTTCTGAGATCTGTTTATGAAGGAACTTTTTTTTACCAAGCTCCTTGGATTTGCACCCCGTTTTTTGCCGCTTGCTGCTGTGGACTTTCTGGTTGCTTATATAATTAAGCAATTAAAGGGTATCACATATGTACATGAGCTGTCCAGTAATTGCAATAATACAATGTAGTTAAAATGTATAAGTGGATGTTTTGCCATTCTCCGGACTGTAACAGACATTATTTGACCTTGTCAAATCTAATAATTTTTTTCTCTGCTTTAGCTTTTTCCTGACTTTCCTACCTGTATTTTCCTTTCTATTTTTATCTCTGAGGTCTGTTTCATTAGAAGAAGGTCATTGCATATAATAAAGTAAAATACATATTTTCTTATAACCGCAATCTTGGCTACTAATTATAGGTAATATTATTGAGCAGAAAACGCATTTTCAATCCAAGTAATTCAATCCTTGGCAGCTCTCCGAAAACTAATTCTCCCACCCCTACTGTGTTGATGGACTGATTATTTGTTTACACAAGATGAAAGAGTCAATAAGTGAGTTTTTCAAATCTGTGAACAGGGACATTTGTCTTTTAGATAGGAAGTTGCATGCCTGCAGCAAAACACAGTGTGACTGTTCAGAAAAATAACCATTTGCTTTAAATATGCTGTTGAGTGTATGCACTTCGCCGATCGAGAACAAATATGAAGAAATCATTTTGTTTTAGAATATATCATATCAGGATTACTTTTTAAAAACTTTTTAAAAGTATTGTATATCAATGTTAGACTGTAACAATGGAAGGATTTTCAATTGAGAAATTATTCATTCCTTTAACAAAATGGAAATATTTTCACTAGCAGAACATCTATTGGCAAACTGAACTAATGTTTAGTTTTACTTAGCATAATGGTGTAGTCTGTCCTAGAAATATGTCCCTAATAAATTAGAAAATCATTTGTGGAAATTGCTGTAAACTTGGATTACGTTATTATTGCATGAATACAAGTAACAACATTCATAACTGTTTGCTTATCTACAGAGTCATTTGTCAAGCTTATTACCAGTGCCTTTTGGCATTACACTGCTTTAAGCACACTTTACATATGGTGCTCTGTACTTATCCAAGCTCTATTCCAATCCAACATTTGCTACTTTACACTTGAGGGGATCATACTGAAGATTTAGCGTTATGTGAAAATTCAGGATCTTTATGTCAAATGTATGAGTTTTCTTATATAGTCTATTATATTTAAATTAATATGTAGCTTGAAACAGTATATAGTGTAATAATACAATAGCGTCTAGAAATGGTTATGTTTGGCACTGAGAAAATAGACTACAGTATAATATGCTGATGGCCAGAATGTACTATAATTAAGATAAAAAGACAAGATAGGAACTTTATTAATCCCCAATGTGGAAATTATGTTGCAGTATCACATATCACATAAAAAATTAACAAAACATTACAAGAACAATAGACTCAAAGTGAAAACACAGCAGGTGTAACATCTTTGCCTGTTCTGGTCTCTGTACCACCATCCGTTTGCAGACTGCGGTGCTGGAGGTGTGTTCCCTTGTAACTCCTTGTTTTAGGTTCTTGTTGCTTAGTCTGAACACTGCTCTATTCCCTCTCTGTAAATGATATTCCACCACACCCATATCTTACACCTTTGTTTCCCTCTGCTTCTGAAATAGTTAATTTTAGCCTTACCTGTGTGATTGACAGCCTCTCTATCAATCGAGCCTGGAGCAGGTTCTGCACTTCTTTAAACAGGTCACCTGCCCATACATGCTTGCTGGCTTTTTGTGACATTGTCCTTGCTAAGTGGTTCCCTTTGCTATTGTATTGTATTTACTGATTTATGACCTTTGGCTTTTCTTTTTGCTACTCTTTTGGATTACAATTTGGTACTGCTCTGTCTCTCTGGCTTTCTCCATTAGAGACAGTTGAGACAAGTAGGTAGGGACAGGGACAGGGTCAAGTTTAGGACTCATTGTCTCTGTCTTTCTCTTCTTCCGGGTTTCAGCAGCAGCACGGGGGAATTTCTCAACTGGAAATTCTCTTACAGTAGGGATAGCTTTGCAAACCAATGACAATATACAACCCACTATCTAGATATGTAGCCTTCTTAATCTCATACTCATCTTCCCTTGCCTCTGTTTTGTTATGTTGCCCAATCACAATTGATGCAAAGGAACACCAATAGCATTCTTTAAGTCTGGAGTGTCTCTTCAGCTGCTGCTTCTTTAAGGTTGCCATGACAATTTAGGGAAGCTTTTCTATTCTATACTTCCAAGACTTGACCTATCAGGAGCTGAAGGGGCCTTTACATGACAACTCCTTTTGGATTCAGGTGCCAACTAATTTTTGCTACTCTCTATTTTGGCTCTGATTGTCTGTGTATACCTGCTTGACCTGTGACTAAATTACTCCTTGAATTTCCCTTTTGCCTCTTGATTCTGTTGTGATGTTCCCAGCTGGATTTGTGATCATTGGCTTGTTTCCTAGATATTGCTTTTGTCTCTCATCTCTGCTTATACGTGTTCTCCTGGTTTGATACTGCTAAGTATGCATCCGTGTCTCTTCTATGACCCCCAGACTAAGGCATAGCGCTGAAATGTGTATTGGGTGGTGTCAGCAGAGCAGAGGCCATCACCTTATGCACACTATAATGGGTGTGTTTTTATAATTCTGTGAGTAGTTTACTTACCCTGTACTGAACATTAGGATTATAGCAGTATAGTTATTCTGCTTGGTATTTACCTTAGCACTTATACTTATACTCGTTACACGTTAATGTTGGACTTTTTTGATACAGGTTATTATGATTATCCAAAAACTCTCTGATATGTTTGATCTTATGAAACATTCTGTGTGGTATATTATATCTATAATTGATGGTTACAATGTATATTTTTACCTAACCTCTTTACGTACTTAATAGGCCTTCGCTGTCTGACACTTATTTATTCTGTTTGTGCCATCCACTTACAAATTTTTGTTTTATTGTCTTTTATTGAGCTTTATTAATAAAATGCTTTTTGATACCAATTCTGCTTTATGTAGCTATTGACTATGAGTGCCACTCCCATTTTTTTCCTCTATGTAGCAATCCGTGCATCTTTGTAGTTTTCTGTACTTGGTGTTGTTTTCTGCAGCAGTACACTTATTATTAGTACATGTATCTGTTTAGTGACAATTCAGATTCCCAGATCCAGAAAATCCAGTCATCCCTTGCGGGGAGCTCTCCTTAACACGCCTGGGGACCTGTCTTGGGTTGCAGAGGTGTGCTAGTAGTACAGTGGCAGCCAAAAAAACTGCATCATTTCACAAAATGTAATGATTGTAGTGCAAATGATTTCTTGTCTTTTTCATTTCTATCCTCTTCTCTCCTGGATGACGAGTATTTGACAATTTTGTACGTGTCACGAGACATTTTTCAGTCGATTTTGTAGTAGGAGGTATACATATAATCTGCAGGAACTCAATTTATACGCATCACATATATTTCACAAAATCCACTGGTGGTGCATTTTAATGACCGCCACTGTAGACAGTTGTCTCTACTGTTTACAGTTATCAGCCAATTTCTTGATTTTACTTTGCTTGTGGCCTTGCATCAAACCATAACACTTTACACATGTTAATTAAAATAAACCTATGAGGATTGCTTTCACCAAAATTTAACAGTTGGAACTGATTTATAATATTCATTCTAACCCTAGATAAAATTGTCATCTAAATAATAACTACAAAACTGAAGAATTTTTATTCCACAACCTGGCCTGTCTTCTTTATTAATTTGCTTAACTTGTTCCCTTCTACCATCTTGATATCGGTACCTCAACAAATAACCCCCCAAAAACATATTGTTCATATAGTCCCCACAATCTTGACTCCATTTTTATTTATTTTTTTCTATTTTTGTTCAGCTAGAGCCCATTTTCTACTAAATGGAAGTTAAATAGTTTAATAAAATATTTTCCAAAAAGTTCACCAAACACCCCCTACCCAAAAAAAGACAATTACATTTTAAAAGAAAATAACCTTCTTATAAAATACAACCAGAACTCTTTTTTTTTTTTTTTTTTTTTATAAATTATATCCACATTTCCATGACAGGAAAGCGTACAGTCAAGATAAACATATTAATGTTTATAATGCTCCTACAACATCTCTACATTTTTCCCCCCACATAAATGATTATTTATTTTGTCTTGTTAATGTTTATGATGCTCCACCCAAAAAAAATTCTTCAGAATTCCTTACTCCTCCTCCTCATCATTATCCACCATCCTTCATCATTCATCAAACACACACAGTGGGGATGGGATTCACTAGAAGACGTGTTTCCACACATGGGGCCCCGGGTTTAAGCATATTGGGTTTCTGTTTTTGGGTCCCCAAGTGTACCCAGAAAATGGATACCCAAACGTAGGTATGAACCTAGCGATAATGTATCTTTCTAACATTATATTCCCCACTATACTCTTAGAATGTGTTACAGTAGAAGGGTTTGATGTTTAATATTATGTTAGAAAAGATTGATCAATATAAAGAAATCACTGCCAACACCTTCTGGAAGAAGTTATTTGAATTTCTGAGTTAAATATATAATACAATCCATTGCTTAATTCTCTATCAAGTCAAATTGTATTTAAAATTATTGTTTTATTTTAAAACAACATTAAATATTAAATTGTATAATCATATACAGACACTTTCTGAACAATTGCTGCATAAAATAATATAATTCATTTATAAATAAATAAGAAAACATCTCTACAAATGGGAGAACTAAACATAAATCTGCATTTATTTCTGCTCTTGCTAAGTGAGACAAATTATGGCAAAATGCACTCTGGTGCTCCTTATGAATACACTAATATAAATGCAGATTCTGAAGTTTTATTGAAGGACAGATAGGAATACTAATAAGACAATGTTAAAATAGTAAAATGCTATTATGTTGCTATTATATTCCAGCAATTTTCTTAATGACTTGCAAGCAGTAGAACATAATCCTCAATATGTATTGCTAAGCTGCATTTCTGTTCAGCTACATCAGTAAATATAATTTTGTCTTAGGAAGAGTGAACTGTAAGTTATGGAAACAATGTTAAAAATGACAGCAGGTTTGGTTAATATTCCAGTTAAATTTTTAACAAAGATTTAAAGCAAAACAAAATGTACTCAATTACAATAAAGATGTAAAATACGAGTATAAAATCCTATCGTTTTCTAAGACAGCAATGCAATTGTGGAAACCACTAAGGTTAACAGCATGAAAATGGTTTTATTTTTAGATCACTTTAAGACTAAGGCCTGACATAGCGAAATGCAGCAAAAAAACCACCAAAAAACATTGGGGAAAAAATTCCCTCTGCAGGTTCTATCTGTGGGTAACAATTCTCCCTGGACTGGGAGGAGAGGGCAAGCTGCTATGATGTCTCTCATACAATGCAAAGAATAAGTAGAGAAGAATTTGGTATCTAACTTTCACTCTCTCGCTATCAGAAATAGTTGTAGAATCATGCTTGACATATACAGAGTAGAACTTACCCGTATTTATGTGAATAAAGTACTTGGGCTGCAGCATGAGCCTAAGTATTTTCTCCCTCAGCTTCTGCTAACTCTTCCCCATCCTCTTTCCATAGACTTCTGTAGATATGCATAATCAGTAATATAATGAGCTGAAGACAGCTCAGAGACCTTATCATTCCCATACTGACGAAGATGCTAAACATATCAAAGCAACAATCATTAGTGGGATATGGAGTTTAAGTCCTGTACAGTCATACTCTCTTAATGGACTTTGCTTCAATTCCAGTTCTGCTTGGTTTCAAGTCTACTTCCCCTGGCTCGTCACAGGCTCATCATAGGTTTCCGCACCGCCTCTCTCTACTGCTCTTGACACATCTCCTCCTCTTCACTCCTCTTCTTACACAAGACCACCACAAAATGGTGATGGAACATGTGCAGTCATCTGTTCCATCAGCCGTTTTGCAGTGTTCTTGTGTAAGAAGAGGAGTGAAGAGGATATTAGCCCATTAGAGCAGAAGACAGAAGTGCCATTGGAATGGATGAGATTTCTGTGCTCAGGGCACAAGGGGAGCACCCCTGTGCTTTCTGCGCACAGGAGGAATGGCCTCTGTGCTTTATGAACACTATTAGCATAAAGAAGAAAAATTAAAATACGGTGGCGCTAACCTTCAAAATAAAGGTAACAGATGGATAGATTTTCTAGAGGCTATTCCTACATGTTTTTAATATAAAACCATTTTTTTTTAAATGATAGAATCCCTCTAACTGTACCATGAAGTACAAATTTGTGAGAGAAAGGGTAGTATCAGAACAGGAGTGTGGGATTAGTGAGGACAGTATAGCTGTGAGTATCCCCCAACCTCCACTGTCAAAAGCGGAGGTTTGGGAATATTTGTGTAATAGTGACCATAACATAATAAATTTTCTTGTACACATTAAAAAGATGTTTAGTAGAGGAGGTACAAAAACACTAAACTTCAGGAAGACCAATTTTAACCAGCTGAGAGAGGAGCTTAGCAGCATAAACTGGGACACTGTCCTCAACGTGACGGGAACACAAACTAAATGGGACATCTTCAAAAACATTCTAAATAGGAGCGCTAAAAAGATTATACCCTATGGGGATAAGCGGGCCAGAAGTTATAGAAAACCAATATGGCTAACTAAAACAGTAAGGAGTGCAATGAGGGGTAAAAAGGAAGCATTTAAAGTAATAAAAGAAGAAACATTAAACAAAAAACGATAAGGAGAAAAATAAATTGTGTAAAAGACAAATAAAGGAGGCGAAGATTGAGGCTGAGAGGAAAATTGCCAAGAAAAGTGAAAATAATCCAAAATTATTCTTGAATTACATAAATAAGAGAATAAAAACTGACAATGTGGGCACTCTCAAAAATAATCTGGGTGTAATGATGGAGGACGATGAGGAAAAAGCACAAGTATTAAATGCCTTCTTCTCTACAGTGTTTACACAAGATAATCCATTGGCCAGCAACATGATTGGGGTAATGTTTACTCTCAATTAAATGTCACCTGTTTAACCCAGGAAGAAGTGCAGCGCCGCCATCAAAACACGAAAAATAGAGAAATCACCTGATCCAGATAGAATACACCACCGAGTTCTGAGGGAATTAAGCATGGTCATAGATAGACCCTTGTATCTAATATTTAAGGATTTAGTAATGACTGGGTCTGTTCCACAGGATTTGCGCATAGCAAATGTGGTGCCAATTTTCAAAAAGGGGTGTAAAAGGGAACCTGGAAACTATAGGCCAGTAAGTTTGACTTCTGTGGTGGGAAAGATATTTGAGGGCTTTCTAAGAGATGCTATCCTGGAGTATCTCAATGTAAATAATCTTATAACACCCAATCACCATAGGTTTAGGAGAAATCTGTCCTGTCAGACTAATCTGTTCAGCTTCTATGAGGTGGTAAGTTCAAGACTGGACATGGGTAATGCAGTGGACTTGGTGTTCCTGGACTTTTCAAAGGCTTTTGATACTGTTCCATATAAAAGGTTGGTATGCAAAATGAGAATGTCAGGAGGGGGAAAACATATGCATTTGGGTTAGCAACTGGCTCACTGATAGGAAACAGAGGGTATTTGTTAATGCTAAATACTCAGACTGGGTCACAGTCACCAGTGGGGTGCCACATGGGTCAGTATTAGGTCCTCTCTTGTTTAATATCTTTATTAATGACCTGGTAGAGGGTTTACAAAGCAGGGTGTCTATATTTGCAGATGATACTAAACTTTGTAAGGTAATCAAAAATGAGGAGGATAGTAGAATATTACAAGGGGATCTAAGGAAACTGGAAGCATGGGCGGAGACTTGGCAAATGAAGTTTAATGTTGACAAATGTAAAGTAATGCACTTTGGTCGACGTAATAAAATGTATGACTATGTACTTAATAGTAAATTACTGGGTAAGACTGCCAATGAAAAAGACTTGGGGATTTTGGTGGGCACCAAGCTCACCTTTAGTGACCAGTGCCAGGAAGCTGCTGCCAAGGCAATTAAAATGATGGGATGCATCAAAAGAGGTCTAGATTCTCATGACTAGAACATGGTTATGCCTCTCTACAAATCACTGGTACGGCCACACTTATAATATTGTACACAATTTGGGGCTCCAATATGCAAGAAAGACATAAGTGAACTTGAAAAAGTGCAAAGACAGGCAACCAAAATGATTAGGGGAATGGGGTTGGCCACCTTCAGATCAATATTGAGAGACAAATGTCTGACCATAGTCATGTGATTTACGGTCCATGGTCATGTGATTTACGGTCCATGGTCATGTGATGAGAACATGAGAACCAGATTACCTGATTACTAGGCAGATGTATTGTGCTGTGATTATAACAAGCATAGCCTGTGTACTCATCACATTACCTTGGACCGTAAATCACATGACCATGGTCAGACTTTTATCCACTAGAAGTAATAGAATGAATGACAGCAAGCAGAGATCTAGAAAACTGTGAGGAATTGATACAGAAAGTATATTGGAAAATTGTTCAACTTTTTATTATACAAACTATAACATTTGTCTCTCAATATTGGTCTGAAAGTGGCCAACCCCTTTAACAAACTTGGGGTTATTAAGTTTACAGAAAAGATGTCTACAGAGAGATCTAATAACAATGTACAAATACATGAAGGGACAATATAAAGAACTTTCTATGGATCTTTTTACTCCTAGGCCAGTGACAGTGACAAGGGGACATCCTCTACATCTGGAGGAGAGAAAGTTTCACCAGCAACATCGAAGGGGATTCTTCACAGTAAGAACAGCGAGGCTCTGGAACTCTCTGCCCCAGGAAGTGGTGATGGTGGATTAATTGAACAAGTTCAAAGAGGGCCTGGATGCCTTTCTTGAAGAGAACAATATTACGGGTTATCGATTATAGATTTTAAAGGCACATTGATCCAGGGTTTTTATAGTGACTGCCAGATTGGAGTTGGGAAGTAATTTTTTTCACCTGCAATCGGACAATTGACATGAGTCTCATTGGGTTTTTTGCCTTCCCCTGGATCAACACTGTAGGGGATTGTAGGGTTCTAGGTTGGACTTGATGGATCGATGTCTTCATCCAACCTCATCTACTATGTAACTATGTAAGGTGGGTGGCGGCAGTAGGAGAAGGAATGGTCGTGTGATTCAGAACTCCAATCAGAGGAATATTAGAGCATTGTAAGCAATTTTTATAATTTCTCCTCATTGAAAAGCCACTTTAGGCTGAGGCCACATGATGCAGAAATGAAGCATTTTTAGCTGCTGTTGGAATGCAGTAGACAAATCTGTCTTACAGAAAAATGTCTTTGATGTCCAGTCCATGGCAACCAATAACAGCGCAGCTTTCAATTTTAAGAGCAAAATATTAAGTGAAAGCTGTGCAGTGATTGACTGCTATGGGTAACAAAGACATTATATTGTAGACTTCTTTATATGACTCAGACTGATCAACGTAGAAACAAGTGGTTTGTATCATTAAAATAGTCCCAAACAAAGGAAAGCCAAAAAAAGTATCACGTTAAGATTTACCAAGTGAAATGAATTCTTCATTTTTAACACTCCCTGTATTATAATTGACTCTAAATAAATTATATTTGATGACACAGGTTAATTACAGACCTACATACTAATGCTAATTAATATTAATTATAACTCCCCCGGTAGTGTTATAAAATGATACTTCACTTTGCACTTTGTGTGGCACAATAGCTTTATTACATTTCATCTAACCAATCTAAATAAAATATGAGAAGTCAATTATTATGGTCACTAATGACCTACTGAGTAACAAATGACTTTTACATTCTATTATTATATATTTTTTTATCTGAGAGATTATGCTACTCTATGAGGTTTTAGTATAATTCATTATAGGCTTAATTTCTGTTAATGAGAAACAAGGGTATAAAGGAATAAAGGTCTGCCTCTACTGTGTCTACGTACCTATCTTTGATAAATCTGGTGGGAAACACTCCAAGTCTATATGGGAAACATCGCTTTAGAAGCTCCATTCACATGACAGTGGCCAAGAGTGTTTCAGTCTGGTATAGATCAGACTGTGTATACCTGTGAAATATAAAAGCAGGCTTTTTTTTTTTCCTATAAAAATCTGAGTTCTGTATAGCAAACACATAGACATAATTTCTCATTGGATCCAATTGAATAATGCCAACTGTATATAAAAGCTTAAGTGACCCTTACTGACCATAATATCTTTTAGTGGACAGTACCCTCAAATACACCCCACACAAAACTTTTGGTGAACTGATATGTGTTGCGAGTAACTTTTTCATTACATAATACATACATTTTCATATTAGTATACTTTGTGCAATTTTGCAAGCATAGGCAATAATTGTCGCATAATATAGACGTTCATAATTTGTTATAAAATTCAGTTTGACCTGTAAGAAATAGTTGACAAATACGTTCAGAACATCTGAAACAAAAATCTTATTTTCCACAAAATTGACTTGTCAGGAAGCAAAACAAAACGTACATAAGGATATAAATACATAGATGAATATTACATCAATACATGTTTCAAGACAGATGCAAAATAAAGTACAGTACTTTAGGTCACATTATTTTTAGGGCTTAATTTATTCCAGAAAGTGAGATGCTGAAAATAACTTAGTAGGATATAAACCTTTGGGCACTTGTCACATCTAATGACAAAATCTTACACCCAATTTTTCAGCATTGTTGGGCTATAAAGAAGACTGAAAACAAAACATTGCTGTGGTAAGATATCTGCTCTCAAACCCATATTTCGGTGACTCCTTGCACTTTATGTTTTACTACCAGTCAAACAATTCTATTTTTAATGGACAATATTAAAATCTACAACAGTAATTAGATTTGATAGACAGGATGCTGTCGCAACTGTATTATAATATATATATATATATATATATATATATATATATATATATATTCCCAACATTAATAGAATTATTGTTATTGGTTATACTTTTCTCCACATGGTGAAACTTATACATTTACAGTCTATGGAATTATTTACCTTGTAATATTGACCTAGTACTCATCTATTCAGCTCCTATGTGTTACCCCATTACATGTTACTTTGATATGTAATTACTGCCACATTTTTATTGATACTATATGTGGATATATTTTTTGTTCCCTTGTCTTTGTGATATATGTGATAATCTTTTATATGTATGTAACTCAGTAAACTATATTTTGTAATTTTATATATTTGAAATTTTCTTTTATGTGACTTATTGTTAGGGAATTGCTTAGATGACAATTCCCCAGTAGCTGCTGGAGAACCCTGGAGGAAGGGGCACAAGAGACAGGGAGCCCTAAGCTGAAGCCCCCACTGTCCCTTCCTCTTGCCAGGCCCTATCTTACGTAATAGGCGACAACTAGGAGATGATCCCTTCCTATATACGTGACACACAAAACGCAGACAAGACAAACAACAACAAAGGGAGGTCAGCTAGCCAGGGTTCGGTAACAGTCGAGCAATGCAGTGCCAAATTGAAGTCCAAAAGAATAGTCAATAGGGAAAGCCAGAGGTCAGGATTAAGAATACAAGTAACAAGACAGCAAGAGAAGCCAGCAAGCATGAGGCAATAACAGGCACCAGTGTGAATGTGAGCCAAGACTAAATAGGGAAGGATGAACCCGCCCCGGACCTGACAGGAAGGCAGGCTGTCAATCACAGGGCAAGACCAAATTTAACTATTTAATGGACTGAGGCAGACAAGGGCAGAAGATGGGTGTGGTGCAAATTCAATTACAGAACTAGAGCTGTGTCCACACAGTGCAACCAAAAACTCTAAGCAAGGAACTAAACTGCACAAGCCTCCTGCACCGCCACATCCGAGCCAAGGGTGGCACAGTGACCTGAACAGGCAGAGATGTTACACTTATCATTTTTTTCACTAATGTTTAAGATAAGATATGATAAATTAGGATAATCCTTTAATAATTCCACCATGGAGAAATTCAGTGTGTTACAGCAGCATGGATAATACTGTTATATATTCAAGAAAGAACACATACAAGCTCAGAATAGCAGCTAGAAAATATACTAGGAGTCAAAGCAACTAAGAAGAAAAGAAAGACTCAGAATCATTTAGTTCTCTGAGTGGAGTGATCTCCGCTTAGTCTGATGTTGATTATACAGCCTGACCATGGTTGGGTGGAAGGATCTTCAATGTTGCTCCTTCTCACACTTGGGGTGAAGCAGTCAGTCACTGACAGTACTGCCCAGTGCTATCACGGTCTCATACATGGGACGGGAGTTGTATCCTTCTGCCACCAACCACCTGCACTGGCCCAAGAAACTATCTATGTTGCTAGGCTTATTTTTTTTTTTGTTATAAAAAATGTGAAAAAGTGGAAAGGTCTTAAGACAGTATGGGGAAGTGAAGATTTAGATTTAATTCATAGATCTTCTTCATAGCTCTCCTATCTATGGTCATTTTTGTATGTCAAATAACAGAAGTATCACATTACAGGAGTCTAAGATCGGACCACAGCAGTCTTCATTGTGGTCCGATCATAGACTCCACCTCCTCACAGACAAATCTCCGGCAGAACCAGTGTTGATGGGCCGAATGCTGTAAACTGTATAGCATTTGGTCAATCAACGCTGGTCAATGCATTCCTATGAAAAAGTCAGCTCCCACATAACCGCAAGCTGCCAGCTCTCTCGACTAGCAAAGATGAGCCTTCTGCAAAACCAGCTTTGATTGGCCGAATGCTATACACTGTATAGCTTCCCAGTACATTATACAGAATAATTAATGGTGGCATCATGATGAAAAGTGTACAGTGTATAGCATTTGGCCAATCAATGCTGGTTCTGCAGGACGAGTAAGGGCTGGTTCACATTAGCGCTTGCCTCGCATCTGGAAGGAGTCTGCACGAGGACCCCCCGAATGGAATATCAGCACAACTGCAAGCGCTGAACAGTTAAGCGCACGGGCCCCATAGCATATAATGGGCTCCGTGTGCTTGCCGCGCACTGCCTGCATGAATGATTCGAAACGAATATCAAATCTCAAATATTTCACTACTCGCTCATCTCTACTCTCAACCATACTTTTATGTAACTTGCTGTGTGCACTGGGGCAAACAAATCTGGAACAGAAAAGGGCCACCCAAGGGATGGCAAAGGGTATGGCTGAAGGGATTAGAGAAGGGGATAACTATTCTATACATTTCCATAAGCATCAATGCAATCTTGCTGTAAAAGGCATCTAAGCTGTTTTTTAAGCTGTCAATTGTTAGTTGAGTGCCTAGGGTAGGCTATTCCACTTATTCACAGTGCTTACAGTGAAGATGCCTTTTCACCTCTGGAGATTAAACTTTTTTTCTCCAGATGGAGGGAATGCTCCTTGTCTTTTGAGGGCATTTTATATGGAACAACATTTGCTCATATTTCATGAGAGGGCAATGATATACAGTATTTATAAAAGTTTATCATATCTTTCCTTAACCCCTTCCCGCCAATGGCATTTTTTGATTTTCGTTTTTCATTTTTGACTCCCCTCCTTCTAAACCCCATAACTTTTTTATTTATCCGCTCCCAGAGCCATATGAGGTCTTAATCTTTGCGGGACAAATTTTTCTTCATGATGCCACCATTATTTATTCTGTATAATGTACTGGGAAGCTGGAAAAGAATTCAGAATGGGGTGGATTTGAAGAAAAAATGCATTTCTGCGACATTCTTACGGGCTTCGGTTTTACAGTGTTCACTGTGCAGCCAAAATGACATACCCCTGTATTCTGTGTTTCGGTACGATTCCGGGGATACCAAATTTATATGGTTTTATCTACATTTTGACCCCGTAAAAAAATCCAAAACTGTTTAAAACTTTTTGAAATTTTTTTTTTTTCTAAAAGTCGCCATATTCTGACAGCCGTAACTTTTTCATATGTCCATGTACGGGGTTGCATAGGGGGTATTTTTTTCAGGGCCAGGTGTATCTTTTAGTTCTACCATTTTCGGAAAATGTTATTGCTTTGATCACTTTTTATTCAAATTTTTATCAGAATCAAAACAGTGAAAAAACGACAGTTTGGCACTTTGACTATTTTTCCCGCTACGGCATTTACCGAACAGGAAAAATATTTGTATAGATTTGTAGAGCGGGCGATTTTGGACACGGGGATACCTAACATGTATGTGTTTCACAGTATTTAATTACTTTTATATGTGTTCTAGGGAAAGGGGGTGATTTGAATTTTTAATATTTTTTTTAAATATATTTTTTTAAAACTTTTTTTTTATTTTTACTTTTTGCATTTATTAGACCCCCTAGGAGTGCTGAACCCCAGGGGGTCTGATCACTAATGCAATGCATTACAATGCTAATGCATTGCAAAAAATCATTTCTTTTGCAGGCTGCATAGACCAGCCTGCAAAAGAAAGAGATTGCAGACCAGCTGGGAGCCTTTAACAAGGCTCCCGGCTGTCATGGCAACGTGACGTTGGCCCTAGAGCAAAATGGCGGCGCCCATGCGCCGCCAGGAAAATGGTGCCTTTGACCATGGTGCCGAAGGGGTTAATGCCTCCAATCGGTCCGGGGACCAATTGGAGACATTAGCGCCGGTTGTCTACTGCTTAAAGCAGTAGACACCCGGCGGCTATGGCGGCTGCCTGGCTCCCGGGCGGTCGCCATAGTTACACACCCGGCATCCGCCGTACTATTATGGCGGATGTCGGGAAGGGGTTAAACGCCTCTTCTCCAGACTAAACAGACTTAGCTCCTTTAATCTCTGTTGATAACTTGTGGCTCTTCTTTGTACCTTTTCCAGTTCTAAGACGTCCTTTCTATGCACTGATTCCCAGAACTGAACTGCATGTTCCAGAAAAGGCTGCACCAATGATTTAGAAAGTGGTGACATTACATCTCAGTCTGCCTTGAATACATACCTCTTTTAATACATGACAATGTTGTGCTAGACTTAGAAGCAGCTGATTGACATTGTATGCTATATTCCATCTATGATCTACAAGTACAGCCAGGTCCTTCTCCAAGCATGCAATACTTCTCCACCAATGACTCTGGTTTTCTCCCACACTCTAAAGGTAGGAATCTAGACTAACATCTATAAAGCCCTCCTGAATATGTTAGTGCTATTGTTATAATTGTTATATTGTTACAATTATTCTCTATTCAAGCTCTAGCTTAGACATTTTCATACTTCCACTTTCAATAATGAAGTTTAATTTATAGCACTTTTGCATTTTCATATTAATTCTTACATGGTTAAGAAGAAAATTGTTCAGTTAATTGAATGCACAACATTCCGTATTTGATCACAATTTAATTCTGCTTGTCCTGAAGCAAAGATGAAGACAAAAACATGATTTCAATGTCTTAAAAGTATTCTTATTTTACATACGAATTCTGACTCAATTTTTAAATTAAACTAATGATAATGTGAATCATTTCTGGGAAGTGAAATATTACAATTATTAAGTTATACAAGTATAATAATAGAAGCAATGGAAAAATACATTATTAAAATGTGCTGTTAAATACTTTATTCTTCATTGCCTTACTTTTATCTCCCAAGTCCCACTATCTTCATTTAATTGCTATCGTTTGAGCAGAAGTGCAGCTCCCCATACATCTTGCACACTGGGTATTTTGCAATTAAATCTCTGAAGTATGTAATATTTTATTTAGAAAGAATACTGCTGTATCTAGGAATTCATTTTTCTCTTACAATTGTTTTCAATTGCATTTGTAATATGATAATATGTAATGCAATTGTGATGCAATGTAATTGTTAATATACTTATTTGTAACTCATTTGCCTCATATTTGTAAGGTAATGAATATATAAATAATCTTCTCATGGAGTTTTTCGGGACTTGGTGCAAAAGCTATATCAACTCTCCTCAATTTTTCTGTCATAAGCAGTTTTTCGCAGCGACTGCTCCCTGTGTAGGATTTTTATAATGCTTATGCACCAGAAATACTCTGAAGATTGTCTGTGCTTACCTACATAGAGAAGGCTCCTTTAACTCAGGACTTCACGGTTTCTGATATCTCTGCAGATGCTGACTAGAAATTTTAGCTTGGGGGACAAGTCCACAGCAGGCGTCCATCAATAGTGACCTATCCTTTACATATTTCTATTTGACTTAAACATCCACACAGGATCCTTCTGCTTCCATCCAGGAAATTTAGCATGGATTTTTATGTAAACTCCGTGATTTGGCCGCAGCAGGAACACCGCAGCAAACCCGCGGCATTTTACATTATCTGCAAAGTGGATGGGATTCTGTCTAGTCCCACTCACACATTGCAGAAAATAATCCTCAGTGGAAATGCTGTGATTTGAAAAACCCTTGCGTTTCTGCAAATCGCAGCATGCAATTATACATACAGACACACAGTTTATGCTGGTATGTATAATGGAAGCAGAAAGTCTGCACACCATAACTCTGTGGACTTTCTATGAAAAGTGCTGTGGGAAAAACTGCAATGCATTTCCGCCATGTTTTTCCCATAGCGCTTTTTCCTATAGCTTGCTACGTGGGCCTTAAATGGGGTTTCACATTGCTTTACAGTTGCATTTTTTAAAAAAAAGACAGTACATAGACATGAAGTGGTCTAAAAACATTTGCAGCATGTAGAAGAGATTTAGTGAAATGTCATTTACGATGATGGTACTGTAGAACACCAACAGCTAACCTGGTGTTTGTACATCCTGTGTGGATATAACCTAAATGCAACAATGTGACATTCATGGGTGTGGTGGACAGCTCCATTTTAGAAATCACCTATGGTTTAAATTCCATTTTTTATATTAAACATATTTTTTTTTCTTTTTTAGTGATCTTATTCTTAATTTTCCATGTTCTTATTCTACACCTTAAAAAAATCCTAAAAATCTTGAAATTCCAACTCTTGCCACCAAGCCTCAATTTTGTTTGTGACTTCCTTTGTCTTGGAGACGGACCATGGGCCATAAACAATATGGTCTGGAGCAGACCCTATTGACTTCTGAAACGGTGAGTATTCTATTCATGCTTTCTGACATCTGCAAAGGTCATAGCATGAAGGAGGGGGGTAGATAACATGTAAAATCCTTATTGTAACTGGTGAATTCTGTGCTTTATCTATATATACATGATAGCTGTGATTTTCAGTGTGCTGTTAAGTGAAGTGGCTGCTGCAAAGAATTCTCCTATAGAAAACAGGAAGTCAACATATTTCACATATATCACATGATTTGGCTTAGTGGTCAAAACTTTAGGGAGTTTAGGATTCTTTTTAAACATAGATATTAACCTGGAAAAACAATATAATAAAAAAAACATTATCAACATAAATTTTAAAAAATATGTTTAACATAAAACTTAATTAAAATAAAAAGAGATCATATTCTGGTAACACATTCATGTTAAGTATTTGCAGATAGAGTGAAGATATGAAACTTAAGAGACCAGGCTTATTGTACATGGTGACACATTACTATAATTACAGTATGGGAATAATATTAAAACTTACTGTATTTAACGCCTCATTCCTGATGTAAAACTGTCACTTTAATTGTGTTCTGTGCAGCAGGCAGTGTGCCATTGGCTCCACTCAACTTACATTATTAATTCACTATGGCCTGATACCTTGTACTCATCGTGTACTCATCCCAGCATGAAAGCTCATATAAAAGAGAGGTTTTCCCTGCCTTCAGGTCATCTGTTTAGTCTATGACATGCAATTCCAGAGCTGGGCTGATAATGCTTCTGGCTGTTTCTTGCTACTGAGTAAGTAACATTAACCTTTGTTATGCTGAACATCTACCAGTAAATACTGACATGTCTGTGTGAGAAGAGTGTTTGGGTTTTGTTTTAGCTGTGAAACTGGTACACTCAAAAAGCTGGGACCCTGCTGTCCTGTTCTGGTAGCTTGGAGTAGAGGGGTAGGTGAGTCTAGCCTTGTGTAACATTTAGCTGTTGTAGGCAGAGTGGGCCAAGGGCCCTCGCTACAGAGGGGTAAACCCAGAGGTGTAACTAGGAATGGCTGGGCCCTCAGGCGAACATTTGACGTTATTATGCCCCATAGTGGCCCCTACACACACTATTATGTGCAATAGTGGGCCCCTGCACACACTATTATGCCTCATTTTAGCCCTGAACACACTATCATGCCCCATTGTGGCCCCTGCACACACTATTGTGGCCCCTGCACACACTATTATGCCCCATAGTGGTCCTTGCACAAAGTATTATGCCCCATTGTGGACCACCAATGAACAATCATTATACTCTGGGGTCTGAGCCAGGCCTGCATAGTAACGCATAATGCCAGCCTGGTCTGTGTGAATTCTGTGACATCATGAAACAGGCCCGCAGACTGTCAGAGCACAGGAGAGGTAAGTAACAGTGTTTTTTATGTTCCCTCACCTCCCCTGGGCTTCCGATCATTATACACTAGGGTCTGAAAAGACCCCAGAGTATAATAATAGCAGTGTTTGTTGGGTTTGATGGCCCATGGCCGAACTTACCGATCCCTGCTCCTGATCACAGCCGCTTTCGCTTCTGCAGAAGGGCCAGTGAGGATCGGTAAGTAAATAGCCCCCTATTGTTTTGAGCCCTCTTGCAGCCACTACTGCTGCTACTCCAGTATTTACACCGCTGGGCAATCCTCGTGTATTAAATAAAACAATGGGCCAAAATTAGATGGGACAAATGCCCCCTCACCTGGTGGGGTTGTGCAATGACAAAACACCCTAGAAGATCGTAATGCCCTGATGGTATGGGCCAGAAGGCAGCAGCTGTAGACATCACATGGATGTGAAGATGCAGGAAAGGTATGGACCAGCCTCTGGCCCAATGTGGAATGACACTTATACACTTGAGAAAGGGCTTTTTAGCCAGAAACGTGTTGTGTATGTCAATAAAGGAGTATTTATCAATACGTACGGGCGAGCGCTGTTTTTCCTTTGACAGAATCCTGTGAGGAGGCTGGTTTATACCTTTCCCATAGTGTATAATGTCTAATAGTGGCCTCCATAGAGTATAATGTCTCATTGTTCCGTAGTGGCCTTTACACCCTTTAATGCATCACATTGGCCTCTACACAGTACAATGTCCCATAGTGGCCTTACACAGTATAATGACCCACAATGTCCTCCACACAGTATAATATCCCTAAGTTGCCCCTCCACACAGTATAATATCCCATAATGGCGCCTCACACAGTATAACGTCTCATAGTGGCCCTTCCACACACTATAAGGTCCCATAGTGGTCCCCACACACAGTACAATGTCCCATAGTGGCCCCTCCAAACAGTATCATGCCTCATAATTAACTCTTAAGACATTATAATATTCCATAGCAAAATATAATGAGCCCATGGGTGGTGAGGAAACTTAATAAACAATGTTACTCTCCTCTGCTGGACTCTGGTCTTCCGGCCTCTTTCGAACCCAGAGTATAATAGCAGTTTTGTTTCAGACCTCCTCGGTCAGAACAAAACTGCTGGGCTATGATTGCATGACGAATCTTGCAAGGTTCGCCCAACAAATACGCTCAAAGGTGAGGGGCAACACGGTGGCTTAGTGGTTAGCACTTTAGCTTTGCAGCATTGGGCTCGAATCCCGCCAGGAACAACATCTGCAAGGATTTTGTATGTTCTCCCTGTGTTTGTGTGGATTTCCTCCCATTCTACAAAGACATACTGATAGGAGAAAAAAAAGTACATTGTGATCCCTATGGTTATATACATGCCTAAGACACCAGTGAGTGCAGTTAATTATTTCTTGAGGTTTTACCACTTTTTAAGCCTACTCTCTAGTGAAGTTTACACGCATTACATACTACTTGAGTTTCAAAGAAGACACAGGTCTACACAGTTCTAAATCCAAACTATAAACTATAAGTCCAAATTATAAATACACAGCTAAAAACCCCATGAGGCTGATGCCAATTGCCCCATGTAAGAAGGAAAAACTCCTTCCCAACTCAAATATGGTATTCAGTATAAAAATCCTGGATCAACTTTACCAAAAATCTAAAAACTATAACATGTAATATTTTTCCTTTAACGAAAGGCATCTAAGCCCTCTTAGAACTTGCACAATGAATTCATCACCACAGCATCCTATGGCAGTGAGCTGCATAGATTTACTGCTCTTACAGTAAAGAATCCCTATCTATGTGTTTGGTAATTTGTAGAGATGAGCGAACAGTGTTCTATCGAACTCATGTTCGATCGGATATTAGGCTGTTCGGCATGTTCGAATCGAATCGAACACCGCGTGGTAAAGTGCGCCATTACTCGATTCCCCTCCCACCTTCCCTGGCGCCTTTTTTGCTCCAATAACAGCGCAGGGTAGGTGGGACAGGAACTACGACACCGGTGACGTTGAAAAAAGTAGGCAAAACCCATTGGCTGCCGAAAACATGTGACCCCTAATTTAAAAGAACAGCGACGCCCAGCTTCGTGTCATTCTGAGCTTGCAATTCACCGGGGACGGAGGTTTCCGTCCAGTTAGCTAGGGCTTAGATTCTGGGTAGGCAGGGACAGGCTAGGATAGGAAGGAGAAGACAACCAACAGCTCTTATAAGAGCTAAATTCCAGGGAGAAGCTTGTCAGTGTAACGTGGCACTGACGGGCTCAATCGCCGCAACCCAGCTTTCCCAGGATCCTGAATGGAACACACTGACAGTGTATTCCCGTATACCCCATATATACACCCCAAATCCCCGTTCCAACGGTGTGCCCCCCCACCTTCACCTCAGAAATACCCTGCAAGTCCCCTAGCAATAGAATTGGGGCTATATACACCCACAATTTTTGCTACTGGTATATAGTGCCATTGTCTCACTGGGAATTCAAAGAATATATGGGGGTTACGTGCACCCACAATTTTTGCTACTGCTATATAGTGCCAGTTTCTGACTGGTAATTCAAAGAATATATTGGGGTTACGTGCACCCACAATTTTTGCTACTGGTATATAGTGCCATTGTCTGACTGGGAATTCAAAGAATATATGGGGGTTATGTGCACCCACAATTTTTGCTACTGGTATATAGTGCCATTGTCTCACTGGGAATTCAAAGAATATATTGGGGTTATGTGCACCCACAATTTTTGCTACTGGTATATAGTGCCATTGTCTGACTGGGAATTCAAAGAATATATGAGGGTTATGTGCACCCACAATTTTTGCTACTGCTATATAGTGCCAGTTTCTGACTGGTAATTCAAAGAATATATTGGGGTTACGTGCACCCACAATTTTTGCTACTGGTATATAGTGCCATTGTCTGACTGGGAATTCAAAGAATATATGGGGGTTATGTGCACCCACAATTTTTGCTACTGGTATATAGTGCCATTGTCTGACTGGGAATTCAAAGAATATATGGGGGTTACGTGCACCCAAAATTTTTGCTACTGCTATATAGTGCCAGTTTCTGACTGGTAATTCAAAGAATATATTGGGGTTATGTGCACCCACAATTTTTGCTACTGCTATATAGTGCCATTGTCTGACTGGGAATTCAAAGAATATATGGGGGTTACGTGCACCCACAATTTTTGCTACTGCTATATAGTGCCAGTTTCTGACTGGTAATTCAAAGAATATATTGGGGTTACGTGCACCCACAATATTTGCTACTGCTATATAGTGCCATTGTCTGACTGGGAATTCAAAGAATATATGGGGGTTATGTGCACCCACAATTTTTGCTACTGGTATATAGTGCCATTGTCTGACTGGGAATTCAAAGAATATATTGGGGTTATGTGCACCCACAATTTTTGCTACTGGTATATAGTGCCATTGTCTCACTGGGAATTCAAAGAATATATTGGGGTTACGTGCACCCACAATTTTTGCTACTGGTATATAGTGCCAGTTTCTGAGTGGAAATTCCCCAAATAATTTGGGGATTCATTCACCCTACATCTCAGGCTCTTGCCATATTCACCCAGGTTGTCAGTGCTGCACCAGCTCGTTCCCAGACAGCTCGGCCCGAAAAACACGTTACCTATATAGAGGATTTGGACAATGAAGACAACATGTTCTAAATCTAATGTCTGCACCTTCTCCAGAATTAAAATAAAGGCAGCGTTTAACTTTCAAATAGCACTGCACAAAGGAAGATCTTATCAGCTTGTCTCATGACATGCTACTGAAAAGTGTCACTTGTGTATCTTAATGTAAATATAGTTGTATAAGCTTTTTGGGTTTTAGGCACTGCCAAGTTATTTATTACCACCCGCTCCCTTATAATGATGATGACGCCAAAGTCACTGTGGGTGTTCAGAGCTCACAGCTTTGGTTGACATTTGTCTTGCTCTCTGTCGGTACCAGCTGTCTTTTTGGATACCGTAAAGTTATGTTGACTTTATTAACAGCTATAGAAGCTTTAGCCAGGTTGTGACGGTGTGTAACCCTAACAACACTAAGTGGGATACACATTAATAGTCAGTCTATGTACGCTAAACGTATCACTGAAGTAATTTTTTTTCCCTCTCCCCTAATATAAGAAAGGAACAGACATTAGACCTAGACCAGGGTTCGAGGCTTGTAAAAATCCAGTATTATATGTTCTTCATGATGTGAAATATGTGTTGAAAAGCAACCCAAGATGAAGTCAGCCATGTGTGCCAGTGTGTTACTTGGCATGCCTTTGCTGGCCCCAACTGTAAGGGTCACTCTCCATTTCCTCCATTTTCCACTCCCCTTCACACCATTTGTGGTGAAGCAATGGGATGCACTGAAGTGCACCCTCTAGCCTCGTGTGGGACAGGGACATCAGATGCCACTCCAACCCCCTCGTCTTCCTCCGCCAGCCAACGGTGCGAAGATGAGAGGAGTGTGCTCTGATTGTTTTCTGCCTAGCAGAGGCTAGTTCTCACTTACGAAAATGGCCCCACTTTGACCTGTATATCAGGCACAATGGTGTAGGTTTCAAAGAAACATGGCACCAACAAGTTGGAAAACGTGGGCCATGCGTGGACCGTGTTTGAGTCTGGCAAGCTCCAGATCTGCTACCAGGTTCCAGCCATTATCACAGGCGCAAAAATGCCAGGCCCCAGGTGTAGCAGGGAAAAAAAAATGCCATCTCAGCCAGGATGGCATCCCTGACCTCGGAGGCACTGTGCTGTCTGTCCCCCAAGCTGATCAGTTTCAGCACGGCCTGCTGACATCTCCCCACGCCAGTGTTACAGTGTTTTCCGCTAGTAGCTGGTGTGGAGGTTGCAGCATCGTAGGGTTTCAGTCTACTCCTGCCATGAATTTTGGCCTGGGAGAGGAGATAGGCCACCTCAGTTTGCACCGGGGACCAGACTCCACCACATTCACCCTGCCTGTCATTAAAGATAAGCACTGCAGCATCCCTGACCACAGGCGCTTGTCCATGTGTCGGTGGTCAAGTGGACCTTGCAGCAAAGCGCAGAGCTCTGGGCCCGACTGATGTTATGGGACACATGCAGGCGCAAGGCAGGGACAGCACACCAAGAGAAGTAGTAATGGCTAGGCCCAGCATAGGGAGGTGCCCCAGCTGCCATCTGCTGACGGAAGGCCTGGGTCTCCAGAAGCATAAACAAACACCAACATCTCCAGGGCCAGCAGTTTATCGATGAGGCTGTTAAAGGCTTGGGCATGGGGGTGGGTTGTGTTGTACTTCTGCCTGCAATGAAAAGCTTGGGAAATGTGGAGTGGCTGGGAAGAGGCGCATGATGGTGCAGGCCAAAAGGGCGCATGAGGGTGAACTCCCCAATGTGTCAGAGATAGGTGTGTAGGTGTCCTTGCATCATATACTTGCACCATATTTGGCTTTGGAAGTTAATTTTGTGCCAAAAAGTGGTTAAGACAGCGATCCCTCAGCTACTCCCGTTACACTGTCTAGTGAAATTACCATCTTTGGAAGTGGACCACCACTTGTAAGATCCCAAAGGAAGCAGGCAAGAGATGTGCAGTGCAGAAAAAAGAGATGAGAAAATAAGTGTAGGCTGTAGAGCACAGAGGGATCGGAGAGGACAGAGCTGGTGTCGGCCAGGTATTCCCACAACATGCGCCTATACTTATCCCTCCTGGTGACACTAGGCCCCTGAGTGGCAGTAATTTGTCCAGGGGGGCCATTAACGTGTTCCAGACCTAGGAATAAGTCTTCCAACAGGGTAGAGTTTTGCATGCCTTTGCTTCTACCCACTGTTTTTGCTGCTTAGCTTCCCTCCACATCTACACTGCTTTCACCCCTAAACATCACCCCAGTTTATGCCTTTGCTTCTACCCTGTTTTTTTTGTTGAATTAGCTTCCCTCCACATCTACACTGCTTTAGCCCCTAAACATCACCCCAGTTTATGCCTTTGCTTCTACCCTGTTTTTTTTTGTTGAATTAGCTTCCCTCCACATCTACACTGCTTTAGCCCCTAAACATCACCCCAGTTTACGCCTTTGCTTCTACCCTGTTTTTTTTTTGTTGAATTAGCTTCCCTCCACATCTACACTGCTTTAGCCCCTAAACATCACCCCAGTTTATGCCTTTGCTTCTACCCAGGTTTTTTGTTGATTTAGCTTCCCTCTACATCTACACTGCTTTAGCCCCTAGACATCACCCCTGTCCATGTGGGGTCGGTGGCCTCGTCATCCACCAACTCCTCTTCCAATTGCGCACTGGCCCCTTACTGCAAACCGCACATGACCACAGCTTGCCCTGATGGCAACTGTGTCTCATGATCCCCACTTAGGTCCAGACAAGTCGGTGGCGGGTCCAAAACCCCAAAATTGGAAGGAAATGGCGGATGCTGCAGTATTTCTAACACCTGTTCCTGGTGCTCGGGCCTGGTCTGTGTTGTACCCTGCACCCTGCTTAACGCAGCTGCCATATCCGAAGTTGTGCTGAGCGCATGCTAATGTTTCGTGTCCAGTGCAATGGATGGGATGGGATTTCACATAAGTCTGCCACCCATGGCCACTCATGGTTGAGCAACTGAGGGAGTTGACTTTGACGAACCCGAGGGTTTTGGAGTTGGAACTACATCAAAGGTCTGTGCTGCTCACACACTCTGCTCAACACATGATATGTTTAGTGCCAGCAGTGTGGAGACGTCTCACAACAGCCGTTGTTCCAGCAGGTACAGGCGTTGTAGGAGTGCATAGAGGCTAGCAGCGGCAACTATAGACTTTAAAAACTATCCGCACAAGCGCCACACTTTCACCAGTAGCTCAGGAACATTGGGGTACCTTTTTCAAAAGATTAGCAGCAATGAGTTAAAAACGTGGCCCAGGCATGGAATATGTTGCAGGCTGCCAAGCTACAGAGCCGATCCCAGGTTACGGCCATTATCACACATGACAACATGCCTGGGCCCAGGTGCAGTGGCAAAAACCACATTGCCGTCTCATCGAGGATGGCATGACTCACTTTGTAGGCAGTGTGCTGTCTGGCCCCCAAGCTGATGAGCTTCAGCACGGCCCGCTGACGTCTCCCCACACCAGTGTTGCAGCGTTTCCAGCTCGTAGCTGGGGTCAATTTAACAGCAGAGGAGGGTGGTGTTTCAGCCCTCCTCCCAGGAATGTTGTGTGGGAAAACAAGTCAGTCCACCACATTTTGCGACCCGGTCCATGCCTCAAGTACATTCAACCACTGTGCCAAGATTGAAAGGTAGCGTCCCTGTCCGCATGCACTTGTCCATTCGTAGCTGGTCACGTGGATCTTTTGGGCAAAGCGCTGAACTTAAGGACCGCCTCATGTTTGGGGAAAAGTGCCAGTGTGGACGGCACAGTGAGGTGGCGCAGTAGCCAGCAGGCCCAAAAAGGGCAGAGTGTCCACAAGCTGGGACCCCAACATCTCCTGGGCCAGAATTTTTGAGATGAGGCCGTTGAAGCCTTGGGCATGTGGGTGGGTTGTGCTGTACTTTAGCCTGGAATGAAAGGCCTGGGAGATGGGGAGTCGTATTGCAAAGTGTGTAAACCACACTCAGTTTGTCCTCGACCTATACATTTAGAAATGATCTCCCCCAGCGAGGAACGTGGCCTCGATGGGGGAATTTTTCTAAGGAAGCTAGAAAAGAGGGCATCTTGGGCCTTGCTGGCTCAGGTCTAGCTTCTGTCATGCAGCTGTCTTCTGCCTCTGGACATCCCTTTGCCTCTAGCCACCTTTTTCCCTGCTTAGCTTGCCTCCACATCCACACTGCTTTTGCCCCTAGACATCACCCCAGTCCATGCCTTAGCTTGTACCCCCAGTTTTTGCTGCATAGCTTGCCTCCACATCCACACTGCTTTTGCCCCTA
Source organism: Leptodactylus fuscus (assembly GCF_031893055.1). Lineage (NCBI taxonomy): Eukaryota > Metazoa > Chordata > Amphibia > Anura > Leptodactylidae > Leptodactylus > Leptodactylus fuscus. The sequence goes on from NC_134269.1 coordinate 122,664,610, forward strand.
GACATCACCCCAGTCCATGCCTTAGCTTGTACCCCCAGTTTTTGCTGCTTAGCTTGCCTCCACATCCACACTGCTTTTGCCCCTAGACATCACCCCAGTCCATGCCTTAGCTTGTACCCCCAGTTTTTCCTGCTTAGCTTGCCTCCACATCCACACTGCTTTTGCCCCTAGACATCATCCCTATCCATGCCTCTGCCCCTAGCCATAACTCTGCCACCCCTGGAAACTCATGGTGCAGAAACTTTGGGAGCTGACTTTGAGGAACCCTTGGGTTTTGTAGATGGAACTCCATCAAAGGTCTGTGCAGCTCACACACCCTGCTCAAGATATGGTATTGTAGGGTTTCAGCGTGTGTGAATGACGGACAACAGCCTGTGTTTGGACAGATGTAGGCCTTGCTAGAGTGTTTTTAGGCTAGCAGCGACTCCTGTGCACTTGCAAAAGTGGGCGCACAAGCGCCGCATTTTCAACAGTAGCTTCGGTACATTTGGGTATGTTTTCAAAAAACTTTGCACCACTAGGTTAGACGTGGGCCAAACATTGAACGTGTTGGAGGCTGGCAAGCTCCAGAGCCGCTACCAGGTTCCAGCCATTATCACAGGCGTAAAAATGCCAGGCCCCAGGTGTAGCAGGGAAAAAAAAAATGCCATCTCAGCCAGGATGGCATCCCTGACCTCAGAGGCACTGTGCTGTCTGTCCCCCAAGCTGATGAGCTTCAGCACCGCCTGCTGACGTCTCCCCACACCAGTGTTTTAGCGTTTGCCGCTAGTAGCTGGGGTGGAGGTTGCAGCGTCGTAGGGTTTCAGTCTACTCCTGCCATGAATTTTGGCCTGGGAGAGGAGATAGGGTACCTCAGTTTGCACCCCAGGACCAGACTCCACCACATTCACCCTGCCTGTCCTTAAAGATAAGCAGCATCCCTGACCACAGGCGCTTGTCCAAGTGTCGGTGGTCAAGTGGACCTTGCAGCAAAGCACGGAACTAAGGGCCCACCTGATGTTGAATGACACGTGCTGGTGCAAGGCGGGGACGCCCCACCGGGAGAAGTTGTGACGGCTAGGGACGGCATAGTGAGGTGCCACAGTTGCCATCAGGTCCGGGAAGGCGGGAGTTTCAACAAGCCGGAACGCCAACCTCTCCTGGGCCAGCAGTTTAGCGATGTTGGCGTTCTAGGCTTGCGTGGGTGGGTGGTTAGCGGTGTATTTCTGCTGGCGCTCCAATATCTGAGAGATGGTGGGTTGTTGTAAAGAAGCGCCTGATGGTGCCTTTGATGGTGCAGGAGAAGGAGATAAGACAGAAACAGGGGAGGATGAGAGAGAAGTCAACAAAGTGGCGGATGCAGATGAAGTGATGTCCTGGCTCGTCCTCTGGAGTGCATCGCCAGCACTGTGAGCAGAGGCAGTGGCATGAACGGCGGGCGACGGTTGTCCTGCCGTTGCTGCCTGCCACTGATTCCATTGCTTGGATTCCAAATGACGGTGCATTGAAGTGGTGGACAGGTTGCTCTTCTCAGGGCCCCTACTTGATTTCGAGAGGCAAATTGTGTAGACGACACTATATCTGTCCTCGGCGCATTCCTTGAAAAAACTCTACACCTTCAAGAAACGTGCCCTCGATGGGGGAGTTTTTCTGGGCTGGGTACAAAAGGGAACATCTTCGGACATTCCGGGTCTGGCCTGGCTTCGGCAAAGCAGCTGACCTCTGCCTCTGGACATGTCTCTGCCTATAGCTACCCTTTTTGGTGCTGCACCTGCCTCAACATCCACACTACTTTCCCAGCTTGACATCCGCCTTGTCCAGGTGGGGTCGGTGTCCTCGTCGTCCACCACCTCCTCTTCCAACTCCTGTCTCGCCTCCTCCTCCTGCATAATGCGCATGTCAACATGCCCTGACAGCAACTGCGTCTCATCGTCGTCGATGAGGGTGGGTTGCTGGTCATCCGCCACCAAATCCACCGGAGATGGAATGGAGGAGACTCTAGTGTTTGAACATCTGGACACAGATACTCGTCTGTTAGGTCCATGGAATCGCGAAATGGAGGGGCAGGTTGCGGTACAGTCAAAGGAAGGGAGAACAGCTCTGGGGAGCAGGGACAGTTGGGGTTATTGTTCTGGGAAGATTGGGAATTTTGGGTGGAAGGAGGACAAGACTGTTGGGTGAGAGGAGGTAGAGGCTGACTGGCTGGTGGACAATGTGCTTTAAGCGTTATCCGACAGCCATTGCAAGACCTGTTCCTGGTTCTCGGGCCTACTAATCTTTGTACCATTCAGCCTAGTTAATGTGGAACTTTTGTGCAAAGCGCAGAACTTAGGGCCCGCCTGATGTTAAGGGACACACGCTGGTACAAGGCTCAACTCACCCTAAGTGCCAAAAACACTGCTGGTGCAAGGCTCTACTCATGCCAAGGGCCTCAATCTCTGCTGGTAGCTCAGCTTAAGGTCCTGTAACTTTGTTTGGAAGGGCTCATGTTAAGGGCTAGAAAAGTGAATTTTGGAAGGTCTGACCACATCACACACACACACACACACACACACACACACACACACACACACACACACACACTCAAAATGACAGTTAAGGGTGAGGGCTTTTGGATTTCCCATTGTCTATTCCATCCGTGGTTGTCATGGGGAACGTGATTTAAAGGGGTGGTTGTTACTGTTTGTTGAGCTTAAATTGGGGTTTGTGTCCATCCATTTGGGGAGTAAAGAAGGTTTCCAGGTATTTTCCCACTTTGATAGAGGTTTTTTGGAATGTGTAAAGTGTGTAGTTGTTAGGCTGTGATGTTGGGGTAATAGAGGGTCTTTGGTGTGTTAGATGCCCCCAGACATGCTTCCCCTGCTGTCCCAGTGTCATTCCAGAGGTGTTGGCATCATTTCCTGGGGTGTCATAGTGGACTTGGTGACCCTCCAGACACGGATTTGGGTTTCCCCCTTAACGAGTATCTGTTCCCCATAGACTATAATGGGGTTCAAAACACGTTCGAACACACGAACATTGAGCGGCTGTTCGAATCGAATTTCGAACCTCGAACATTTTAGTGTTCGCTCATCTCTAGTAATTTGTAGAGATGAGCGAACCATTTGATCGAATAGATATTCGATCGAATATCAGGCCATTCGAGGTATTTGATTCCAATTGAATACCATAAGGCAAACGCACTAAAAATTTGTATCCCCTCCCACCTTCCCTGGCGTGATTTTTGCACCAATAACTGTGCAGGGGAGGTGGGACAGGAACTACGACAACGGAGGCATAAAAAAAAAAAAACGGAAAAAGTAATTGGCTGGCTAAATCAGGTGACCTCCAATTTATACGAATGGTGGATTTAACATTCGGTTAATTTGAGACTGTGAACTATGTGACTGTGAGACAGGGATAGATGTACAGGCAGGGTTAGCTAAGGATTACCTTTATTTAGGTGGGAATGTCACTCACCCAGCTCTTTTGGGGCTCTATCTGGTCGGGATCCCTGTCAGCTTGCGATATGTGCGAGCTGACTTTTTCCCATAGAAATGCATTGACCAGCGTTGATTGGCCGAATGCCATACAGAGTACAGCATTCGGCCAATCAACGCTGGTTCTGCCGGAGGAAGCGGAGTCTAAGATTGGTCCACAGCAGTTTCCATTGTGGTCCGATCTTAGATGTACCAGTGCTGACACAGCTCTGCTACACCGAAGAAGTAGCAGAGCTCAGCACACACACACCAGAGATGCAGCAGGCTGAGTGTGCGCTGAACCCTTCTGAATCTCTGATGTAGCAGAGCTGAGTGTGCAGTAGGGTTCAGTGCACACTCAGCTTTGCTACATCTCTGATGCAGCAGAGCTGAGCGTGCAGCAGGGTTCAGTGCACACTCAGCGCTGCTACATCTCCGGTGTAGCAGTGCTGGCGGTGCGCTCGGCTTGCCTGCATCTCCGGTGTAGCCGAGCTGAGCGCACGGCCAGCTCTGCTACATCTCGGCATAGGAATGCATTGACCAGCGTTGATTGCCGGAATGCCATTCGAATGGTCGAATATTGAGGGGATATTCAAAACGAATATTGAATATTGAATATTTTACTGTTCGCTCATTCATTAGAAAGGCTTTTGCACTGCCCACTCATTTCTTGGTACATGGTGATTAGATCTCCCCGTAGCCATCATTTTTCTAAACGGAATAACCCCAAGTTTATTAATCTATCATTGTATTCCAATCCAATCACTCCCCAATAATTTTGGTCACTCTCTCTTGTTCAGATATGTCCTTCTTGCATGCTGGGGCCCAAAATTGTGCACAATGATTCATACTAGTGTGGCCATACTAGTGATTTGTATAGGCGCATTTCTATATTCTTATCATGAGCATCTATGGCTCTTTTGATACATCCCATCATTTTATTTGCCTTGGGAGCAACTACCTGGCACTGGTTACTAAAGGTGAGCTTACTATCCACCAAGTCTATTTCATTTTATTTGTTCATCCAAACCAAATTGTTTAACATTATATTTGTCTAAATTTACCTTCTGCCACAGCCATTTTTTTATTTTTGTTTTTTTACTCCCCACCCTCCAAAAGCCACAACTTTTTTTTCTCTGTTCACAGAGATGTATTTTGCTGTTTTTGCAAGACAAATTTTACCATGCCATGAATATTACATTCTGTATGATATTATGGGAAGTTGGAAAAAAATTCAGAATGATGTGGAATTAGAGAAAAACTTTTGCATGACTTTCTTTCAGGCATCAGTTTTACATCGTTCACTGTGTAGCCAAAATGACAAGTTATCTGTATTCTGCAGGTTATCGTGATTAAAGTGATATGAAATTTATATAGTTTTTGTTTTAAACAATTTAAAAAGAATCTGAAACAAACTTTCTTGGAGTCGTCATATTCTGACATCCAAAACTTTTTTCATATTTCTGTTTAAGTGGATGAATTTGGCATTTATTTTTTTTCAAGGTCAGGTGTATTTTTTAGTTACACCATTTTGAGTGTTTCTGATGTTTTGATCCCTATCACTCATGATTGACGGAGAGGCTGTAAGGTATTGCCAAAATTCCACTTAGGTCACAATGACCACTAGATGCTTCTCTTCCTCTGCTCTTCTACCTCTTTTTACATGTTTTAGTTTGTCCAAGACTAATTGTAAAAGTTTCATTTTCATTACAAAGCAAAAATTTTGAGAAATTTGGTTGGTTCTGAATTGGTTTGCTCATCTCTAAGTAGTCACACAAAATATTGTTGTTAGGCTGCATTCACACTGAGTAACACTGGCGTTTTTTGTGCTTATTTTTGCACATAGCGCCGCGTTAACGCGGCGCTATTTTGTGGTGGCGTTGACCGTCGTTAACGCGGCATATACGCGGCGTTAACGCGGCGCTATGTGCAAAAATAAGCACAAAAAACGCCAGCGTTACTCAGTGTGAATGCAGCCTTACATAGATTTCTCTTCATTTTTGTTAAATCACAAAAAAGTAAACTAAGGCCACGGGTTAACGTGATGAAACGCTGTGGCAATCTAGCGAATTCCCAGATTGTGGGAAATTACTTGCAGCAGAAACATTGTAATTTCCTTATGCCGTCGGTTCACCTATAGAAAATCTCTGGACGTTCTGTAAAATGTGCTGCAGGAAAAACTGTGTTATGTTTCTGCTGCGGCTTTTCCTGCAGAGCTTTTTTTACTACTGCCTGCTGACCTTAGCCTAACACTTCTAATTTTTAAAGCATGTTTACTTAGCAGCATCTTTTCCACACCTTAAGAAAACGTTTCACAGTATTATGTAAATTATGTACAAATTATTATATTATATTCACTTAATTTGCCTGTTTAGACTGACCAGGACTGACACTGTATTGCAGTATCATAAAATACACTGCTTCAAAATTCTCCTCTTTATTGCAGTTTGAGTAATGATGTTACTGCATCTTCTTCCAGGTTCTGCATAGTAAACTGAACTGTAATATGATCAGACAGGATGGAAACAGATCAGCAGAAGCATGCATACATCTTATTAGGAGCAGTAATAACATAATTAATTGTCCAAAGAGCTATTCAGATTCCTCAAATTGTCTTTTTGCAGAATCAATTTTAGCATAGCATGCATATTTGTTATGTAATAAATTCTAAAGCAGCAAGAAAATGATGGTAAATACTGTAAAAAACAATAGTGCTTCTCAAGGTGAATTTGATTGTCATATGTAAGTTGAAACACGCAAAAATGTTTACTTGAAAGCATTACATAATATTTTTTTTTTACATATAGGTCTTTACATGTTGTCATTTAACAATATGTAACTATTGAAGGTAAACCTACATATTTTTTTTTATTTTTTTTTTAACATTATTTACAAATTTACTTCGTCTGCGTGTTGTTGGTGTCGATTATCCGCCTATATTCAGCAAATTGCTGAAGTCAATGATCCGCCTGCTTTGGTGTTTCGGCAGCTGTCAAGCTCGCCTGTCACTGAAATCATTCCTCGCGCTGTGCCTGTGATTGTTCTGGCGTCTCAGCAGCTCACTGGGACACATATAATGAGTGTGTTGTTGGAGTTGATGATCCGCTTGCTCTGGCGTTTTGACTGCTCTAAGAGCTGCTTGACACCTAGCTTGTCAATCCTCCTCAGCTCCGCTTGAGGAGAACTCAGTTGACATCTGGCTACCATAATAGTGCTCGTTGTTTTAGAATTTTGTGACAAATTAGATTTTCTTTTTCCCGACATGTTTAAAATTAACAAACTGCCAATTTGGATTAAAGGGGTTTTCCCATCTCAGTGTCTCAGCACTGGAAAAGATCATATAATATGTAAATGTTTGTATACAATGGACTCAGTGTTATCTGTGTGTTTACATAGGGAGATAACAGACCTGGCTTTATCAGCAAACATCAGTTAGCTGAGATAGTGCTGCCGGCAAGAGCAGTTTAATATAGTATGTGAACATAAATTCATAACAGTCGTGAAGCCATGTCATTTACTGGGATAAAAAGTAGCCTATGTGTTAATCCAGGTTAAAACTATTTCATCCAAATCCATTCAGCTGTTTTTGCATGATTGAGTAACAAACACACAAACATCCAAACTTTTACATTTATAATATCACTATGTAACACATTTTTATTTTTTATTTTCTCTTTGTTTTAATAATGTTATTTTCTGATTATTTGGATTATTTTAAAATCATATATTTTAATTAACAAGCATATCATTTGTCTAGATGTTGATGAAATATTCTAGACTGTTCTGAAAACTTCTAACGTCTACATCAGGGGTGCTCACACTTTTTCAGCATGTGAGCTACTTTATAACATGACCAAGTCCAAAGATCTACTACCCACTTCTTGTGGGCAGGGCCTGTGGGTGGGGCCGAGGTGGGGCGGAGCGTGAGAGCAGGAGGCAGCGGTATTCTGTGGTTGCCTAGTAACGGCCCTCACTCAGCATGATGGGAAGCCATAGAATGCCCATAACATGGAAGCAAGGCAGCTGCCCAGGGATCCCCGTTGTCTGCTTGTTCACAGCGCAGGCAGCAGTAGCTCCGGGCAGCAGCAGCTCCGGGGAATGACGCGCTCCCCGCTCTTAGAGATGGAGGGAGCAGCCGGGGTGCAGCTTGTTCACAGCGCAGGCTGAGAGTCATCTCTGGACACTGGCAGGCCGGGGCCTTGCACTCATTTGCAGTCAGGGCTGCTGTGGCCCCGCCTGCCAGTGTCCAGAGATGACTTTCAGCCTGCACTGTGAACAAGCAGACACCGGGGATCCCTGGCTGCATCCCGCGATCGACCCATACGTCCTTTGTGATCGACCGATAGATCGCAATCGACGTATTGGGCACCCCTGGTCTACATTATTCTAGCCATGTCTAGATGTCGGTAGAATATTCTAGACGTCTGCCTGCTTACTGTATAAGCACATCTGGTGGACAGTAGTACTTATTGTAATTACAGTTATAGTGTGATAGTGGATAGTGATATAGTGTGAGAGCAAGTGCAGCAACTGAATAGGACTGAGAAATATAGTGTGTAGTTAGATGCAGAGATGGCATCAAGAGGCTGTAAGAATTCTGCTGATTCGTTTTGCTACAAATGTGGCAAATTCATCAAGACACAAGCCAAGAAATATTCAATGAGAACATCAATCAGGATGTGTGGAGCCTATAAGGTATACTTTGGAGTAGAGGTTGGGGACCAGGACAAACCCTGGGCACCTCACTACAGTTGTGAAAACTGCAAAAGAACACTTGAGGGATGGTTCTGAGGGAAAAGAAGAGCCATGAAGTTTACTATTCCAAGAATTTGGCGAGAGCCTACCGACCACTCAAAAAACTGCTACTTTTGCATGGTCGATCCTTCCAAATGTTGACATGGCAAGAATGCTCCTCCAGTGGCGTATCCTGATATCCCATCATCAATTGCTCCAGTACCACACTGCACTGAGCTCCCCATACCTGCACCTCCTGAAAGAAATCAGCCATCATCAGAAGAAAGTGGCACATCAGATTTTGAACAAGAAGATGTAACTAATCCAGTCTATAGTATCAGTAGGGGAAAAACGGAGAGATACTACCACATTCAAAAGGATCTCAATGACTTGATACGAGATATGGGACTCACAAAGTTCAATGCTGAGCTACTGACTTCTATACTGTGTTCAAGTTGTGGAACAGTGGAAACGGCATTGAATATTTGCTAGTTTCTTCATCAATCATGACGGTCTATGCTACTGTTACAACGCCACTGATTTATTCCTTGCAATTGGTATTGTCTTTTACCCACGAGAGTGGCAACTTTTTATAGATAGCTCATCTAGAACTTTAAAGGCTGTGCTGCTACATAATGGGAACAAGTATCCGTCTATTCCTTTGGCTCACTCTGTACACTAAAAGGAGGACTACAACAATGTCGAGACTTTGTTGGAGATGCTAAAATATGCTACTCAATGTTGGGATGTTATTGGAGATTTTAAGATCGGTTTCTTATGGGTTTACAGGATGGTAACATAAAATATCCCTGCTACCTTTGCCTATGGAACAGCAGGGACAAGAATGCGCATTACCACCAGAGGGACTGGCCACAACGTACTGAGTTCTCTTTAGGAAGGAGCAATGTATAATGGGAGCTGCTGGTGGAGCCCCACAAGGTGCTAATGCCACCTTTCCATATCAAATTAGGGCTCATGAAACAGTTTGTCACAGCTCTAGATGAAGAGTCCCCAGCTTTCACATACCTTCAAAATATCTTTCTGAAGCTGCCTGAGGCCAAGATCAAAGCTGGCATTTTCGTCAATCCTCAGATAAAGAAGGTTATGGAGTGTGCAGAATTTCCTCAGCTACTCACAAAGAAGGAGAAAGTGGCTTGGCACAGTTTTCTTGAAGTGATGCGAGGTTTCATTGGTAAGATCAAGGCAGAAAATTATGTAGAGCTGGTCCAAACTCTTGTGCACAAGTATCACGAAATGGGCTGCAGGATGTCTCTTAAAGTTCATATTCTTGCTTCCCACCTCAACAAGTTTAAGGAGATTATGGGGGCATTCTCTGAGGAGCAAGGAGAACGCTTTCATCAAGATATACTGGATTTTGAACATCGCTACCAAGGACAGTACAACGAAAACATGATGGGAGTTTACACTTAGAGATTTGTTCGAGAAGTGACTTACAGTATAATCAAAATTCTACTGTAGAAGGCAAACACACTTAATTTTAATATCTAGATTCTTACACTACTGTATAATGACATTATTTTTCTATGACATTTTGTTATTGTATATGAAGCTAGACAGCTGAATATAGTCATTATTTTTACTAATATCAGACGTTTTTATTGTTTTTGATGCCCTAGTCATAAAAACAAAGTTGATTAATAATAATTTGTATTTTCTGTAATGCCAACCTATGCACTGTTAGGAAATAACCTTTAATGAACAAGGACAAAAACTCTGTGGGTACCAGGTTTGTGGTTTAGAAGGCATATAAAGTTTTTTGTGCATATATGATTTTTTTGCACAAAAATTGTGACTATCAGTTCTGTGCTGCCCTCCCTACTCTCCTAAAAAGGGAATGTGGTGAGGGCATACAGGGGTGCTGGGCCATCAGCCCCACCATATTTATCATTGTGCTAAATGAGGCACACACTAACGCCAGTCTTCATAAATATGCCCCATTGTGCATGCAAACACAGGACACTGTACTGCTGTAGTAAGACACCACGCCTGAAGAGAAAGATGGAGATGGAGCCACAGTACCAAGTACAGCGATCCAATGTTGCTTCCTTCACTCCTGTGGTTGGATTTAAATGTTTCACTCTCCTGATGTGTTTTTAAGATGCCAAATTGGTGCCATCTCAAGAAACGTCAACAGCATCGTTTGGCAGTGCTAATGACTTGATCATGAGTCTCCTTGGATTTATCTTGGACATAGACACAGCTTATTATTGTAAGAAGTTTGTGGAACTCACTGCCATAGGATACTGATGTAATGTGATGGTTGATTAATTGTACAAGTTCAATAGCAGCCAGGATAGGATGTTGTCTCAAGGTTCTATTCTGATTGATATTTGGTGTCAGGAAGGAATATGGGACTGTTGACATCTGCCTCATGCATTTTTTTGTCAACAAGGTAGGATTATAGGTTGGATTTGATAGACCTGTATCTTTGTTCAGCCTTCAACTACTGCATATTACTATATTGAATACTTGTATCGTATTCCCGACATACAGTACTTTCGCTATTTTGGGAATATGTGGAACACTAATGCATCATACTAGTCTACTACTGTTTAAGCTAGTTTTTATCATGTGTTAGGTTAGTATAACTCATCTTTACTGTATATAATTTATTACCATGGCACATAAATGATATAGCCCCATAAAGATAAGTGAAATCTTTAGCTCTCCTGTATCTGTAAGTTCCAATTTTAATGACAGATTTACTATCTAATTGGCCTTATTGGGAAGGAACTAAATATCAGTAAGTTAAATATACAGACAATTTTACTTTTCATTTTTATTTTTCACAATTAATGTATTTAAATGTCAGTGCATGACTACATTTTATAATCAATTTATATTGTATTTTTCAGCTCAGTAGAGAGATTTTAATACATTAGTGTAACTTTTGATCTGTGTAAGATTCTGTTTATGTGCATGAAATTAACTAACAATCTATATTCAAAGTTAATTTTACAAATTGAAGTTCAATTAATTGCTGTCATAAAATGTGCAGGTCAGTAAATCCACAAATGAGTTTTCCACTTTCTCACTTTTATATTAATTTTGCGTAATATTCAAGACATTTTCGACTATTGTCTTAGCAGTGACATGTTAACAATGCCTTTTTAGAATGTTGAAATTAGAAATGTAAATTCAGAACACATAAGAATTCATTTGTATCCTGAATACTTCTGTATTAACAAAGGGTTTGCTGTTTATACATGGATTCCTCACATTGTTTTTAGTTCTGCATAATGTTTTACTAGTTAATATAAAGTATATCACTTATTATTTACTTGCATTGAACTATACAATACATCTATTTTTCTGTTGTTTCAAACATGACCCCTTAGGACATTATGCAAGTCTAATAGGGAAGCATTATTGCACCAATATTATGACACTAAATCATGGTCTAATCACAGGCTATCTCAAATCTCTACATGCTGTCATTTTATTTTAGGTTAGAATACCTGCAGTGCCACATGGAATTGTATCAGTAATGAGGAAACAAAAATGTATACATATTATTTGTGTGTGAAACAAGCATTGTCCATATAAATCTCTATAATTAAAGAGTTTGCAACATTTTTTTTCTTTTTAAAAAGTTACAGATCCAGCTTATCCATTTATTATATTAACTCTGCTCTCATGTGCTCCTCACACAACTGTCTCCAAGATTTCTCCCGTGCCTACCCCATACACTGGAGCTCATTACCAAGACACATAACACTGACCCCCACAATCATCAAAAAGGCCCTGAAGACTCGCCTATTCAGGAAGGCCTACAGCCCCCAATAACACTACTATCACCACACCACCACCTGAACAGTCTGTACCCTCACCTACTGTCTCTACTCTATCCCTCTTCCCTCATAGACTGTAAGCCTTCGCAGGCAGGGCCCTGTTAGTCGGTCATTGTTAGTATTATATTTGTTTTGTATATTTTGTGTATCGTATGTAAACCCTCAAATGTGAAGCACCATGGAGTTAATTGCGCTATATAAATAAACAATAACAATAATAATATTAACACAGTTTAAAAATTGCAATACAGTTTAGAACTTAATGCTATGAGGAGCATGAGTGAGTAAATTTACTAAAATTTACAAAATGTTGTTATTAAAATATACAAACACCTTCCATGGTTAAAGCAAGTGGGTAGAATAAGACAAAGAAAAAGAAGGCTCATGTGAACTTGGGCAGTGTGCTCCCCCATAATTCCTCCTAGGTATCCCTTCAATCATGAGAGACTATAAATGTGTAAGGCCACTGATTATTCAGTTTGGAATCACAGCCGTTATGAAAACCCTAACCAGGAATGTTGCCATTTTGGTATGATAGACATTGCAGAGAGAACAGATCTCAAACAGACAAAAAGAAACTCTGATACCAATAGGGTGCCATACTACCTAATGTGATATTGTTCTGCGTCAAACTCACATGTATACTCTTGCATTATACTTCACACTTTAGACAGTATCCAAGTAGTTTTATTTTAATTGAATTTTAAATTCTTTCAGGGTTCAGCTTATAGTTAGAGATTTTTCAACCAATTAGTTACGAGCCAGTTTTGACCCAAATATTCCAAAATGTTTGATTTTCATCTAAACCAAAACTTTTGTGTTTTGTCTTGGGATAACTAAAATGACAACCTCGACATGCATTGTGCAATAAAAATACAGAGGAAACTCATGTCGTTGGCTGGATTGTGACATCACCTGACAGTCTCTCAGCCAATAATGAGTAGTAGATGCAGACCTTACAATACAGTTTTTTTGTCACAGATTCAATATAGGATTTTTTCAGAGGAAGACTTAGCCATTTTGGGATGTGTTCAAACTGAAAGACACTTCTAGTACTATCATAACTGCACGATCCAAAGCAATAGCTCCATTTTGCTACTGGAAAACAAAAGCAAGGAGGAGGACAAGTGGAACAAATTTTAGATTTAATCAATTTTAGGCAGGTAAATCATAGGAGTTGATGCAGGGGGAGTTTCTGCACTGTGCTGTGTACATGTCACTGATGTAGTTTGCACATTATTCCACATACACTGGGCAGTTAACCGTTTCATTGCTATTACAGAGAAGTTTCTTCTTACTAGTTATTTGTCCCTATCACTCAATTTTCTGTAAAAACCCATATGCCAATTAAACCATTCCTGGACAGTTTCATTTATCAAATTCTAGTAGATCATCATCAGATTCCTACAGTGCTTTTGAAGAATCCTGTGTTGGTTGCCCTGGCAATGGACCACACCCTGAACCAATCCAATTTGCCACAATATTCTTAGAATTCCGAGTGGGAACCTCACATTCTAAAATATCCTTCTATGTCTTGCCTATCTCTGTTTACCATTTGCTCTTAGTATTATTCTGACTTTGTTTGCATACCCTCCTTATTGATTGAGATTTAGGTAAGATTCTTCAGTGGGGACCTCACTGCCCACCCAAATGCTTCACTAAAAACTGATCTTGAACAGAACTTAACGGATTTACCCACTCAGTCTGCTGAGCCCCACTGCTCCCATGTTGACTCTGAAGTAACTCTGTTGGTGAAGAGCTTGTCTCCTGAAGAAACTGTTCCCCGGTGACCAAGGAAAATATATTTGTCAGTTCTTGATATCATGCTAATTTCTGTTCTCAATATCCAGAATAATTCTAGTGGATCTGAGTCTGCCTGTCTCCTGTCCTCTACCAGTCTCTCCCTTCTGATAAAGAGAATGAAGAGAAATAAAGAGAAAGAGAAGGATGAATCTGAATATAAGGAGAACTTTGACTCAGAGGGTACCTATTCTAATGATTCTGAACCAGGCTTTCCCCATACTGGAACTAGGAAGAGAGGGCTTAAGGGAAGGAAGGACATTATTTTCATGCCCGTGCTCTGCGCTCACCAAAGTGTCATCTCTCTCAGCATACTCTGGCTTGCTTCTGGTGCAGTCCCTGACTTAACCTGTCAAGTCCATAATATGAATGTGTTCTCCAATTTGAAGACGTACTGTGGGACTTTCAGCCAATCCCACTAAATGGCCCATTTACATCCAATCAAACTCACTGCAGCACTCACGAAATATTGGTTCTGGTGTTCTAGATTTCTGCAAGTGTTCTTCTCACTGCATTACTGTCAGATTCCCATTATTGACATTGTCCTATTCTTTGACTGTGTAATTGATTCTATTGACTTTCAATTCTATTCTGCTGTCTACCTGTGTATGACCACTTTGTCTAATTTATGACCTTGATCTGCTGCTACCTGCCACAAGTCTTTAGCTCATTCTTGATGATTCTTTTCCTGTCCTGCTGGTGCTCTGACAACTTTGAGATGTAGCAACCTGGTAGTCTTCCTCCGGTGAAGACCAAATATCTGTACAGGGGTTAAAGGGGAAAAAAATGGAGAGGCTACTTAGATATCATGCTTGAGAGTGGCCCAAAGCCAAACCAATTAACTCTATCCGTTACACTACTATGCCAAATTATACAAGACCCCATGCAAGGATTTGCCAAATTTTGGCTTTGGAGAACAATTTATTGAATGAGTCTCTATTCTATGCAACTCCCCTTGCGCTTGGGCAATGGTAAATAGATTTATTTTTCATCTCCTAGGGCTACTCAGGGGATAGACCCTAAAGGCCTTCGTATTTGACAGCATCCCTCATATCTTGGAGTTAGGATTGGATCTCGAGAGGATCATGCAGTATTATATGCTGAGAACATGGATTTATTTATGTTTAATCCTAAAACCGCGTTTCCCCAGACTATGTTTTTAATTAACATATTTGGGCTGTTTTCCAACTTTTCAATTCATGGGGGAAAGGCATATTTGATGCCTCTGTATATTGCCAATTGTGGGACGGATTCTGAATTAGGCGTTCTACAGGTTGTCTCACACTTTAATTATTTAGGCATTACAATAGCTTGTGACTGCACCTGATCCTATGTCACAAACAATTATTCTTACTTTGGGACATGCGGACACTAAAGTTCCTAACAGATTCTCTTCATCAGTAGATTCTCTAGTCTCCCCATTTTTGTGGGGAGTGTATGACCCAAGTTTATACTTGCAGCACTTTGGTGACCTGAAGATGAAGTTTGTATGATGTTACCAGATCTTTTTCTATATTATCATGCTGTGCAGCTTCAATTCCTCTTTTTTGGGTCTCCTCCTTTTCCACACCAAATGTGAGGTACCACCTAGCTCATTTTCTCTGAATACAATCCTTTTGTGGTGGTAGTGATGTCACTATAGGATAATAGGAGTCTGGCCCTGTTCACAGCACCACAAGACTGCAGGCTGGATAGATCAGGGGTTCTCACTGTGGGCCAGCTTGTTGGAAGAGAAGGGTCAGGTTTATTAATACAGGAAATACAGAAGAACTTTGCTGTGCTGCAGATGGAGGTGTTTAAATGTATTAAGGGTAAAATTAACTCTCAATTAAATGCCACCTGTTTAACCCAGGAGGAAGTGCTGCACCACCTTCAAAACACTAAAATAGAGAAATCATCAGGTCCAGATGGCATTCACCCCCGAGTTCTGAGGGAGTTAAGGACGGTGATAGATCCTTGTATCTAATATTTAAGGATTCAGTAATGACTAGAGTCTATTCCACAGGATTGGGCATAGCAAATGTGATGCCAATTTTCAAAAAAGGGGTGTAAAAGTGAACCTGGAAACTATAGGCCATTAAGTTTGACTTCTGTGGGGCTTTCTAGGAGATGCTACCCTGGACATGGTGTATCTGGACTCTTCAAAGGCTTTTGATACTATACCACATAAAATATTGGTATGCAAAATGAGATTGTTGGGACTGGGGGAAAACATATGCATGTGGGTTAGCAACTGGCTTACTGATAGGAAACAGAGAGTACTTGTTAATGGTAAATATTCAGACTGGGTCACAGTCACCAGTGGGGTGCCACAGGGGTCCTTTCCCATTTAATATCTTTATTAATGACCTGGTAGAGGGTTTACAAAACAGGATGTCCATATTTACTGATGATACTAAACTTTGTAAGGTAATCAAAAATGAGTAGGATAGTAGAATGGTTCTGATAAAGAGAGGGCAGGACATAAATATTTGATTCGGGGGCCCAGGGACATTATTTTGCTTGGGGTCCTCTCCTGCTCAAGGGAGAGAGGGATATTGTCATTATTGCTTATTCTTTACAACTGGTCTATTGTATATGTGCAATGGAATTGCTAAGACAGCAATTCCCAGAACGGTTAAACCCTGGGAGGGGCACAAGAGACAGTGAGCCCTAAGCTGAAGCCCCCCGCTTTCCCTTCCTATTGCCAGGCCCTATCCTAGGTAATAGGCGACAACCACGAGGACAAACCCTCCCTGAATACGTGAAACACAAAACGCAGACAAGACGAACAACAACAAAGGGAGGTCAGCTAGCCAGGGTTCGGTAACAGGAGAGCGATGCAGTGCCAAATCGGAGTCAAGAGAATAGTCAATGAGAAAAGCCAAAGGTCAGGTATAATAGTATAAGCAATAGGTACAGTAAGAGCAGGTATGCGCACGGCAATAACAAGCACTGGTGTGAATGGGAACCAAGGCTAAATAGGGAGGAAGAACCCGCCCATGGAGTTCACAGGAAGGCAGGCTGTCAATCAAAGGGCAAGGCCAGATTAACCACTAAATGGACAGAGGCAACCTAGGCAGAAGACGGGTGTGGTGCAAATCCAATTAAGGACTAGAGCCGTGTTCACACAGTGCAACTAAAAACTTTACGCAGATTATCAAACTGCACGCGCCTCCTGCGCCGCAGCACACGAGCAGAGGGTGGCGCAGGGGCCCGAACAGGCAGAGATGTTACAGTACCCCCCCTTTTATGAGGGGCCACCGGACCCTCACCAGACAAACCAGCTCTAGAGGGATTCTGAGTTTTCCCTGCCTTGTATTTTGGTTCTGCTTGAACCACAGACACTTGAGAACCAGGCAAACATTTTTTATTCATCCGGCGTTTCTGATACCACCAGGTTTTAATACCGGAGGGGCGCTCCCAACTTTTGGTAGCTGAGACCTTCTCCTCACTGACACAATCTACAGAATGTAAAGCAATACAGTGGGATGAGCACTGATCTCCCCACTTTACCAACTCCTTTTTACCCCAATCCAAAATAGGGTTATGGAGCTTCAGCCAGGGGAACCCCAAAATAACATCAGCAGAGAGATTCTCCATAACAAAAAGGCTTATGACCTCTGAATGTGAAGAACCCACTTGCAAAAAGATCAAGGGGGTTTTAAAACTGACTTTACCCCTGGCCAGTGGAGTAGAATCCGCTCCCGTAACAGACATAGGCGAGTCCAGTGGCAAAAGCTCAATGCCCAAAGATTCAACAACTGAATATTTAACAAAATTTGCTGCAGACCCAGAGTCAACTAGGGCCTTGCCAGAAACAGATCTGTCTCCAGAGGACAGAGACACAGATAACAACATCTTATTGTTATTCCCCCCAAATACCTGGTTGCCTGAGTGGTTCTTCTGATTACCACTCAGGCACTGAAGTCTTTGTGCAGGTGACAAGGGTCTGATAGAGCAGTCTCGGATGACATGACCAGAGGAACCACAGTACAGGCACAGGTTATTCCTGAGACGATGCTCTCGTCGTGTCTTGGCGTCCATAGCTCCCAGTTGCATGGGTTCCTCACCAGAAGTGATGGGAGGAAAGGTAGGTTTTTCAGAGGAGAGAGAGGAAGAGACAGAAAACTTGGAGGCAACAGACCCTACTCTCTCTTTTAAATTTTCTCAGATCTTGTGGTCAATACGGACCGCCAAAGTCATGACTTTCTCAAGTGTCGGGGGATCTGGGTGACCAACCCAGAGCTCCTTAACACGGTCACACAAACCTTTTTTAAAGTGAGCCTTTAGCGCTGACTCACACCAACCTGCAGTTACACTGTATTTACGGAACTCTGCGCAATACTCCTCTGCAGAGCGTTTTCCCTGCCGCATGGTGAGGAGTTGAGATTCCGCAAGCGCAATGTGGTCTGGCTCAGCATAGATAGAGCCCAGGGACTTAAAAATTTTTTCCACATCAACCCACTCCTCAGCCTCAGCAGGGAGTTTAAGGGCCCAAGCTTGTGGGTCCCCCTGTAGCAGAGATATAACCACTCCCACCATTTGGGCCTGAGTCACATGTGGATTAATCCGAAAATACAAGCGACAAGACTCCCTGAACGTCTCAAATTTTTCACGGTCCCCTGAGAAACGATCTGGGAGTAACATCTTGACCTTGTAAGGTGCCAAAACAGCTGGGGATGATGCAGCAGCCTCAGTTAGGGTCTGAACCTGTTTAGCAAGCTCAGCTACCAGGTCGGTCAAACCTTCCAACTTGGCTGCAAAGCACTGAATAGGATCCATGCTGTCTGTAGGGAAGCAATGGATGTAGGTTTTTGGGCTTGTTATTATGTAATGGAATTGCTAAGACAGCAATTCCCAGAACGGTTAAACCCTGGGAGGGGCACAAGAGACAGTGAGCCCTAAGCTGAAGCCCCCCGCTTTCCCTTCCTATTGCCAGGCCCTATCCTAGGTAATAGGCGACAACCACGAGGACAAACCCTCCCTGAATACGTGAAACACAAAACGCAGACAAGACGAACAACAACAAAGGGAGGTCAGCTAGCCAGGGTTCGGTAACAGGAGAGCGATGCAGTGCCAAATCGGAGTAAAGAGAATAGTCAATGAGAAAAGCCAAAGGTCAGGTATAATAGTATAAGCAACAGGTACAGTAAGAGCAGGTATGCGCACGGCAATAACAAGCACTGGTGTGAATGGGAACCAAGGCTAAATAGGGAGGAAGAACCCGCCCATGGAGTTCACAGGAAGGCAGGCTGTCAATCAAAGGGCAAGGCCAGATTAACCACTAAATGGACAGAGGCAACCTAGGCAAAAGACGGGTGTGGTGCAAATCCAATTAAGGACTAGAGCCGTGTTCACACAGTGCAACTAAAAACTTTACGCAGATTATCAAACTGCACGCGCCTCCTGCGCCGCAGCACACAAGCAGAGGGTGGCGCAGGGGCCCGAACAGGCAGAGATGTTACAATATGTCTTGTTATAAAATAAGGGCTGTTTTTCAAAATTGGTGATGTAGATTTCTGGCCTTATTTGCACCAGAAAATTGGTATACATGGTGAGGAGTTGAGATTCCGCAAGCGCAATGTGGTCTGGCTCAGCATAGATAGAGCCCAGGGACTTAAAAATTTTTTCCACATCAACCCACTCCTCAGCCTCAGCAGGGAGTTTAAGGGCCCAAGCTTGTGGGTCCCCCTGTAGCAGAGATATAACCACTCCCACCATTTGGGCCTGAGTCACATGTGGATTAATCCGAAAATACAAGCGACAAGACTCCCTGAACGTCTCAAATTTTTCACGGTCCCCTGAGAAACGATCTGGGAGTAACATCTTGACCTTGTAAGGTGCCAAAACAGCTGGGGATGATGCAGCAGCCTCAGTTAGGGTCTGAACCTGTTTAGCAAGCTCAGCTACCAGGTCGGTCAAACCTTCCAACTTGGCTGCAAAGCACTGAATAGGATCCATGCTGTCTGTAGGGAAGCAATGGATGTAGGTTTTTGGGCTTGTTATTATGTAATGGAATTGCTAAGACAGCAATTCCCAGAACGGTTAAACCCTGGGAGGGGCACAAGAGACAGTGAGCCCTAAGCTGAAGCCCCCCGCTTTCCCTTCCTATTGCCAGGCCCTATCCTAGGTAATAGGCGACAACCACGAGGACAAACCCTCCCTGAATACGTGAAACACAAAACGCAGACAAGACGAACAACAACAAAGGGAGGTCAGCTAGCCAGGGTTCGGTAACAGGAGAGCGATGCAGTGCCAAATCGGAGTAAAGAGAATAGTCAATGAGAAAAGCCAAAGGTCAGGTATAATAGTATAAGCAACAGGTACAGTAAGAGCAGGTATGCGCACGGCAATAACAAGCACTGGTGTGAATGGGAACCAAGGCTAAATAGGGAGGAAGAACCCGCCCATGGAGTTCACAGGAAGGCAGGCTGTCAATCAAAGGGCAAGGCCAGATTAACCACTAAATGGACAGAGGCAACCTAGGCAAAAGACGGGTGTGGTGCAAATCCAATTAAGGACTAGAGCCGTGTTCACACAGTGCAACTAAAAACTTTACGCAGATTATCAAACTGCACGCGCCTCCTGCGCCGCAGCACACAAGCAGAGGGTGGCGCAGGGGCCCGAACAGGCAGAGATGTTACAATATGTCTTGTTATAAAATAAGGGCTGTTTTTCAAAATTGGTGATGTAGATTTCTGGCCTTATTTGCACCAGAAAATTGGTATACATCAGAATAAATATGACAGGGTCAATTGGCCCACCCCCAGCATGACCTTTTTCAGGAACATTTATGTAATGGATGTTTTATTTAGGTTCATGGGACAGAATAAATGGTTCATTGTTATTAGGATACCTGCCATACTGTGTAATATGTACGATCTGTATAATGGTATGGGAGTAGCATAGGTTGGTGTAGAACCAGTGGCGTAACTACCATAGAGGCAGCGGAGGCGGCTGCCACAGGGCCCAGTCATTAGGGGGCCCGGTGACAGCCGCTACCGATGCGTTTTTTTTTTTTTTTTTTTAATAGGCCATTATGGGCCCTATTTACTTGCCGATCCTAGCTGAGCCGGGATCTGTAAATGACACCGCCGGCCCCACAAATATGATCATTATACTCGGGGGTCTTCAAAGATGATCGGCGGACCAGGAGAGGTAAGGGAACGTAAAAAACACTGTATTTACCTCTCCACGATCCTGCCAGGCCTCCTTCATACTTGTCTGACGTCACATGACCCCGGCCTGCTTCCCGGGTTATGTGACGTCCGATGTCATAGAAGAGGGCCAACAGCGGACAAGACAGCATAGGAGCCGGGGGACAGCTAAGTAACAGTAATTTTTTATGTTTTTATTCCCCTGGGTCTCCAATTATTATACTCTGGGGTCTTTTCAGACCCCAGAGTATAACAATTGTTTATGGGACATAATACTGTGTGCAGGCGCCACTATGGGGGATAATACTGTGTACAGGGGCCACTATGGGGGATAATACTGTGTGCAGGGGCCACTATGGGGGATAATACTGTGTGCAGGGGCCGCTATGGGGGATAATACTGTGTGCAGGGGCCACTATGGGGGATAATACTGTGTGCAGGGGCCACTATGGGGGATAATACTGTGTGCAGGGGCCACTATGGGGGATAATACTGTGTGCAGGGGCCACTATTGGGGATAATACTGTGTGCAGGGGCCACTATTGGGGATAATACTGTGTGCAGGGGCCACTATTGGGGATAATACTGTGTGCAGGGGACACTATGGGGGATAATACTGTGTACAGGAGACACTAAGGGACATAATACTGTGTGCAGGGGCCACTAATGGACATAAGACTGTGTGCAGGGGCCACTATGGGGGATAATACTGTGTACAGGGGACACTATGGGCTTATAATACTGTGTGTAGGGGCCACTAAAGGACATAACACTGTGTGCAGGGCTTACTGAGGGACATAATAGAGTGCGGAGGAGGGGGTCGGTCGAGGTCTTCGGCGTTAGTGTCGGTTGGGGGGGGGGGCCATGTCAAAAGTTTGCCACGGGGCCCCGCCATTCCTAGTTATACCACTGTGTAGAACCCTAGATGGTAGCTCCTAAAGTAGACGAATAGTTGGGTGAACACCTATAGCAAGTATGTTGGTATATAAAATTCCTGTTGGCTATGTAAACTCAAGGAAGGCTCAGGACATACCATCAGATGACCAAAGGCAAACAAATCCACTAAGTGATTGTACTGCAAGCAACTTAGACAGACTGGAGTCCAGTTTGAACACAAGCGGATGACTGGGTGTGTATTGCTGATTCATGCTCACACATTGCCTGACATTGGAATAGAAGAAGAATAGTCAGAGTAGGAGAAGCAGTAGATCATGATGTGGCCACCCAGTTGAGGGTGGTGAATTGCAGCCTTTCAAGGATTTTGTTGGCATGTTGTGATATTGTGCTGATTTGGTTTTGAAGATAAATCAAAATATTTTACAAAATTAGAGAAGCACTGAGTATGGACTTATCCTTACTAGCACTACCGTCACCCATATGGTGGCTGTCATGGCACTGGTGGTTCCCCTGCTTTACCGCACAGTTTATTTTTACATGAAGCACTACAGAGCCTGGGCTGTTTTTTCTGACTAGGCCTATGCTATAGTTGAAGAAAGAAATTCAGACGTCTATCTGCTAAAAGACTGCATTGTTGTCTAAGTTTGATCCAGAGCAATATGCAAAATTTAGGTGCCATTATTAGCAATGAACTATATACTAAACAATGTGTGATGTCAGTAACAGCAGGCAGTGCGATGCTATCAGCACAAGGATTTTAATGAAATACATTTTTAAGGAAAATTGTTTGTACACAGACTGAAGTATACTGGCACTGTAGAAAAATACTTAACAGTGAACAATACACATATTTTTTTACTTTTTTTTTGTGGCACTATTAGGCACCAGCACCAGGTATGAAATTAATCTGATAAACAATTCTAACTTGGTCATTGAGTGTAAAAATTATTGATGTAAAGCAATACTGCACTATTCGATCTATGCAAAATAATGACATGTGCAAACCAAACAATATGTAAAAAAAAGTCGATTTCAGAAGGGAGAGGCACATGTTAATACCAGATTTAATATTATTGAAGATTTGAGTGATGATTCACAAATGAATGTAAGAATTATGTATAATATCTGCAACAGCATGTTCACAGCAATGGCTGCCTGGGTCTGCCTAATTAACACACTGACTTCTGTTTTTCTCCAAAATCGATATTTCTATTAATTTAATGTAAATATAACTTTTCTATTGTCTACTATGAAAAACATTCATGGGAGAATGCTGAGCCGCCTAGGGCAGGTGTTCCTGACTGTATTACTTTTTATCTTTTGCCCCCTATTCCCTTTCCCCCTCCACCCCTTCTCTCCCTACATTTGATATGACAGTGGGTCGTTGTGATTGGTTGGGACCGTTCTAAGTAGCAAGGGGTTATGTTCTTCTGGGTGGGCGTGTTCTGGGGTTAATTCAGATTGATCCCTTGTTTCTTTAAACTGTCATTACATTTTCCCCCTCCCCCGGTAATTATGTGGTGGGCTTAATGGTAGGTCCCATGCATATATCACTTCTGGTCACCTCCCTCTCTACCACTCTCCAGCCATTCCATATAGCGTTTCCCACCCTCCCTCCTCTTTTATGATATGTTTGTGTTTTTGAGCTATTATTTGTGCATGTACGCTGATTTTTATCTCTGTTGTTAGAGACTTTAGATTTTTCTGTAAAACTCACAGCTGGTGTTAAAGTGGTGTAATGGGGAGTGGTCGTGATGTGCCCATGGGGAGTCTTACGGCTAGCATACCATGTCATGCCCCTGTTTACATTTGAGAAAAGTCCATATCAACAAATAATTCCAATTCAATAGAAGCTGTGGCCTACCCCGTCCACTAAATTTGAGTTTAAGTCATTGTCCTGTGTTCATTTAATGAGGGGATCCTAAGGCTCCTGTGGTGGTGGTTGGATAGTCTATGCAGTCTTAATCCTCTATGTGTATGATGTTAAATTTTACTATCTCTTTTTCAGTGTCTGACTCCCTGTCTATCTTATCTGTGTGCCCACAAAAGCTGCAGCATTTCCTGTCTTATAGCGTATACCTCCCAACCGTCCTGGATTCTGCGGGACAGTCCCGGATTGTGGGTTGTGTCCCGCAGCCCCAGTCAGTGGGTGGTATGTCCCAGATTCAATTCATCAGCGTGAGGAGGACACAAATTAGTTGAATTCTATAGCGAATGAAGCAGAGCTATCTGCGGACAACTCCTTCTTCTCCGCTGTGCTCCCTGTGCACTCCGGCCCCAGGCTGCTGTTAGTGCGATATGATGATGTCACTCACATCATGCCTACAGCTCCTAGAATGCTCCGGGAGAAGACACTGCCGACACAGCGGCAGGAAAGCGAGGAGAGGTGAGTATCAGCATTTGTTATGTTAAACTGTGAGGGCAAATTGAGGGGGAACATAAAACTAGGGGCAAATGAAGGGGGCACATTACACTAGAGGCTGTTGAAGGGGATATGAAACTGGGGGCAGGTGAAGGGGAGGACATGAAAGTGGAGGAAGACATAAGGGGACATGAAAATGTGGACAGATGTAAGGGGGCATGAAACTGGTTGCAGTGATGGAGGGGGAACATTAAACTGGCGGCAGATGAAGGGGAGACATTAAACTGGTGGCACATGGAGAGGAGTTATTAAACTGGGGATAGATGAAGGAGGTATTAAACTGGTGGCAAATGGAGGGGGTGGGAACATTAAATAGAGGAAGATTAAGAGGGACATTAAATTGGGGATAGCTGGATGGGGACATTAAAAAATGGGGGTCACTGGATGGAGAAATTAAGCTGGCGGCATTTGAAGGGGACATTAAACTGGGGACAACATGTCCGCTTCTAGTTGCTCCCAGTTTAATGCCATCCTCCAGCTACCCCTACGGTTTAATGTCCCCTTCCACCTACACCAGTTTAATCAGCCCCTCTAGTTGCCCCAAGTTTAATGCCGTACTCCAGCTGCCATTAATTTATTTTCCCCCTTCAACTACCCCACTGTTTAATATCCCCCTCCAGGTGCCCCAGTTTAATGTTCCCCCCTATTTGCCGCCAGTTTAAACTGGGGCACGAAGAGAGGGACTTCCTACTGTGGTGAAATTGGAGAGGAGCATTATAATGTGGGGGCATATAATGTTAGGGTGACTGTAGGAGCATTATACTATGTGGGGGCACAAAGAAAAATAGATGAGAATGGGCGGAGACAACATAGAAGTGAGTGGAGCTAAATTTACCGTGGCGTCCATTTTGTCCCTCTTTCTGTTCTTTGAAAGTTCGGAGGTATGTAGTGGCTGTGACTCATTCAATGTGTCATCTATGATCCAAACCTATAGTGCCTTATTATTGGCTGTACTAGAGAGAGGACTACCTGCAGGGAGTTATGGGGGGGCCAACTGAGGGTTCTGATCGGTAAAGTGGTAGTGTCCATTTTCAGCAACTTGCGTGTAAGACATTCATGCTCAGTGTCAAACTCAACTCTTCTGCATGTCACAGGTACATTTTCAGCATTGAATTAGCTTTACATATTGCAAGCCGAATTTCTGTGCAGAGTGTCACACTCACATTTTAATTTTTATATTATGCTAGCAATAGCAGCCTTCTTGAAGTTTACAATGTCACATCAATCAAAGAACATTCTAAACATTGTAAAGCATTATTATATTATTTTCTAAGTAAACTATAAAATTCTGTATTCTGAACTTAAATGATAAGATTCATATTCAGGGGTATTGGCTCCATCCAATGGTTAAAAGAAGATATGCACTGTACCAATTAGGTTTGTTGCTATGGTGATATAGTCCTGTACATCTGTAATCTTACAAAATGAACAGTCTGTGTTCGGCATGTAGGTACAGTAGATAATAGGACACATAGTAACATTGTCATTAAGCCGTAAAACACACATTGGTATGTTTCAGTAATGCTTTCTGTAAGGAGCTCTTTGTACTGATTTGTGATTTGTGTTTCAGAAGTAGTGCCCATCTATATTCATATCTTATTCCTACACAGAATTCATCTTCATTTAGATGAAAAATAACCTGTGTAAAGTCTTTCAAAATGATATGCAATATTATTTAACTGAAGAAAGCAGTTAACCTATTAATATTGGATACTGGGATGTAACTCATTTGTATAGATTTACTATGGTGACATCGGTCAAGGTTTTGACCAGAACTAGGAGGATGTGCCTGAGAGAAGAAACACTGTAGCAATGTGTTATCTAGCTTATTCAGCAAGCAGAGGGAGGACTACTGTTCACGTGTACATTACACAGCATTGCTTTGCTATACAGTCTCCATTTAATAACAAATAGCAAAGAAACTAAAACAAATTCTCCTGTAACACCAATACGTTACAATGGAAGAATATCAACTCACACATCCACAAATATTTTAGTATCATATACTTTACTGTAGAAATTTCAACTTTATATTGCACCAAAAGCAGCATTGAGGTATACACAGTGTCCAATATTCTGATGATTTTTTGTAACACTCTTAAGACCTTTTTGCCAAAGCAGCTACTCCTCCTTAGTGATGTAACTAGGAATCTAGGAATGATGGGGCCCCGTGGTGAACTTTTTACATGCCCACCAAAGACCCTGACTTATTAACGTACCCTCCCCCCCGAATCCTGCACACAGTATTATGCCTCATAGTGGCCTCTACACACAGTATTATGCCCCATAGCAGACCTGCACACGATACTATTCCCCATAATGGCCCCTGCACACAGTATTGTGCCCCATTGTGGACCACCCATGAACAATTATTATACTCAAGGGTCTTTTCACAGTTACTTACCTCTCTCTGGCTCCAATGCATTCCTGATGTTGGCCATCTTCAATGATGGCCAAGACTTCACGTGAACCAGGCCTGCGTTGTGACACATAAGGACACAGGCCCTGACCCAAGTGATGTCTGTGATGTCACCAAGTAGGCAGAAAGCATGCTGGAGCTTAGGAGAGGTAAGTAACAGAGGTTTTTTTATGTTTCTTCACCTCTCCTAGGCCTCCAATCATTATATTTGGGGGGATGAAAAGACAATATATATATACAATATATAATAACAATGTTTGTGGGGTTCGCAGGCCCGCCTCTTTTACCAAGTCCTTCTCCTACTCACAGCCTCCGCAGAAGAAGAGCCGTGAGCAGGAGCCAGGGTTGGTAAGTAAATAGGGGCCATTACCTGCTGGAGTTACTCCAGCAGGTAACGGACTATTAAGAAAAAATAAATCCACAGCAGTAGCGGCTGCTGCCAGACCCCTAATGTTCTAGATCCTGGGGCAGCCACTACCACTGCTACCCTGGTTGTTAAAGGGGTTGTCCCACGTCGCATACTCACCAGCCTTCATTTCTTTGAAATCTTC
This sequence comes from Leptodactylus fuscus, assembly GCF_031893055.1. Lineage (NCBI taxonomy): Eukaryota > Metazoa > Chordata > Amphibia > Anura > Leptodactylidae > Leptodactylus > Leptodactylus fuscus. The sequence goes on from NC_134269.1 coordinate 122,691,821, forward strand.
TGTCTTCCGGCTTTGTTTCGTCATTGGTGGGCGGGGTCACATATGCAAAGCCAAGCGGCGAGATGCCGCTGGCCCTGCGTGCGCGCTCATACACCAGTCTAGCCTTCACAATGCAAATACAGACCCGACAGGGTGCCGGGTCTGTATTCGCATTGTGAAGGCTAGACTGGTGTATGAGCGTGCACGCAGGGCCGGCGGCATCTCGCCGCTTGGCTTTGCATATGTGACCCGGGGCGGAATAACAGCATCGCTTCTGCCGCTGCTTGCTTCAGCGATGTTGCTGGCTTCACCTGTGCCGGCGTCTAACTGTCCCCAGCATCCGCCTCTCTATTACAGCGGATGCCGGGGAGTGTTAGACGCCGGCACAGGTGAAGCCAGCAACATCGCTATGCTTCTGCCCTGCATGATGCCAGCAGCGGCAGAAGCGATGCTGTTATTCCGCTCCTCCGCCCCCCCCCCCTCCCCCCCGGAATAGCAGCATCGCTTCTGCTGCTGCTTGCTTCATGTAGGGCAGAAGCATAGCGATGTTGCTGGCTTCACCTGTGCCGGCGTCTAACCCTGCATGGGCTGCCCCTTCCCCCAAAGGGTAAACTACCCCCCCTCCAGCCTCGCTCCCGTGCACTTAGCCCCTCCTCCCTCCCCCTGAGAGCAGGCAGATACATCACTTGACTCAGGAGCAGCTAGGTCAGGGCTGTGGCCACAAAAAAATGAATAAAGTGATATAGTGGACAAACAAAGCAGTTTTGCTGAAGCAATGTATTTAGGAAAAGTCTTACATTCACATTAACAAGCATTATAGATAGGATCCTTGTGACGGGACAACCCCTTTAAGTATCTGCTCCTCCTCTACTATAAACAGCTATTTGTTTTGGAGAGGTGGGCATGTGTATTCATTGGCAGAAGAGAATAAGATGCTTTCAGACAGCTTTGGAGGTGAATTAGTCTAGAACAAACAATCTGCCATGTTAAAATCCAACATGCCCGACACTTCTTCCTACCATTATCAGCTATTAAAGGAAATTTAAGGGTCCCTTATATACATTATGTTGTCCCCTGGTTGCGCCAAAATAGGTGGTTCAGCCAACATTAGTCAAAAGTGGATGTTCACCTACAGTTTGCCTATAGAAAGCAATGTGCTGTCTGTATAATTTCACAGACACACTGGGTCTCCAGAGCAAGGTATGTTTGTGTAAATGCGCTGGCTAATTAATACACCTTTTAATGAAGGACTTTAATTAGATTTCAAAGAAATAAATGAAATCAATTTCTGTTCTGAACATCAACAAGACTCCTGCCTAACAAATGTACAATTCTATCAATATGTTTTGCACTTTCTTCTACAGTGTCCATTCTGCATTAAAAATTACATTCGATTTTGTCCGGCATATCATCATGATTATGAATAAACCATATTAATATCCATTATATTATGTTTTACTGCATTTTTTGAAAAATAAACAATTTGCCCAGGGACAAGTGATCCATTACTTAACATAACTGACATCCAGTTCATGTGGCAAGTTGCAGTTATTATTGGTACCATTTTTTTTTTTTTTTTAAGTACAACTTTTTGATCCCTTTTTAATGTTACTTTTGGAGGAGGTGATGATGCCCAAAATCTGTTTTTGCATTGTAGTTTTTTTATGTTTATTTTTTGTTTACATTATTTATTTATTTCTGAAACGGTTTTAAATCTTTTATTTACTTATTTTTTCAAACAAGTTTATTTTTTAAATTATTTAAAAGGAAACTGTTAGGCTTGGTTCACATCTGCATTCGGTATTCCATTCGGGACCTCTCGAATGGAATACCGAAGGCATTGACAAGCGGTGAGCAAAGAAAGCACACAGACCCCATAGACTATAACGGGGTCCGTGTGTTTTCCACGTGGTGTCCATGAGTCATGTGGAGAGAAAAGTAGTTCATGAAGTGCTTTTCTCTCTGCATGTTCCGTGCGGACACCACATAGAAAACACACGGACCCCATTATAGTCTATGGAGTTCGTGTGCTTTCATTGCTCACTGCTTGTCAATGCATTCAGTATTCCATTTGGGAGGGTCTCCAAGCAGACTCCCAGAACGGATTATTGAATGTAGACGTGAACCAGGCCTAACCTGATATCGCTCTGTATTGCAGTACATTGTACCTACCTTTATATGTGTTAAAGGGAAAAGCAGTTAGGAGGCCATTGATTGAGTGTCATAGAACCACTCGGCCTATACAATTTCAGGGTACGTAGGGAACGTATTGCATAATCATTATTGATTAAAGCATCTAAGGGGTTAAGCTAGTACCGAGCCCGAACTGTGTAAGAAAGCCGAAACCCGGAAACTGTATAACAGACACAGCATCTGCGCCTGCTACAGCTCTGTGTTATACTTTTACAGCATTAACTATATGTTAAGGAATTGAAAAGCGTCTGGTCAGGTAAATGAACAAGGGAAGATGTTTTACTGAAAGTAAAGAAAATGTCAAATTAAATCTAATGTGAATAACTTTAAAGTTATACCCTCAGAATGTAATGACAAATATGTTGTTTCCATATCATAGAAGATAATGGCTAGTTGGAGTACCTTAAATTGTTGCATGAATTGGCACTGTAATGTTCTTTCTAAAAGAAGAAAACATGTTATCACTGCTGCTTTCAACTGCTGCTTTACTCTACGTGATACTGATACATTTGGCTAACTAAGCGACCTGCATTGGAACAACTGTATGTTTTAATAAGCAGACAATAAGATTTGTTCTAATTACTTTTTCTAATGCTGTTAAATTCTGCAAGCTATATTACGCATATTACAGAAGTCCCAAGTGTAAAATGAACCAGTTAATTAATGTTCAGAAGACATTTATTTTTTTCTTATGACCAATATGATTATACTTTGTAAGTTGAATGATTCTTCCAGCAAAGGAAATTTTTATCACTTCAGGTATATTTTCACTTATTAGTAGATACACTTATTAGAGGTAGCCAAAGTTACTTAAAGCATTTGACTAGCATGAGAAATCTGCTAAACAATGCAATGGCCAAATCCATTTCACTTTTTTATCCTTCTCACTGCATTATGTTAGGTCTGTATTATCAAGTCAACTACATATAAAATGTGAGCTTGTTATACAAGTATTCCAATTCTGGCTTTGTGTTCCCAAAAGAGCTGGTAACTGTCCTTTTGGATGGCTGTGTGCAGTTTTGTGTATCACAAGTTGTTACATAATTTTGCCATACCTTGCCAGATTTGCCTTTCACAGTACCTGGAAAGCTGGGTAGCATACAAAGTAACAAGTCTGGTGAGTAATGATGGGCAAACCTCTGAAGATTCATTTCGTCCGGTGTTCAGACAAAGCGATCCCCCAGTTGTTCAGAAGTGAATGTGAAATTGTTATACTCTTGGGTGTCTTCAGAAAGCAGAGTATAATATGTATACGCCCAAAACATGTGTAAAAAAAAAAAAAAAAATTAAACTTACTGCCCCTCTGATCTGTTTTTTTCATTTCTGGACGTATGACAGATAACAGATGTGTGATAAGTGCCAGAGCCTGTTTGACGATTGGCATGCCGATGTCACTGCTGAGGCCCAATAACAGGTCTCAATGGTGACCCTGGGCATGTGGCATCATAGAAGAGTTCCAGAGCCCCCAGGGGAGGAAGGCACTTTGTACAGAGCCCCCAGAGGAGGAAGGCACTTTGTATATACTGTGTATATATAGACAGGCAAAGGGAAAGGTTGTGGAGGGAAGATACCTTCCATTAAGATGGCTCTTCTCCCAGTACCCACACACACTCTCCTAAGCCACAAGCCCCGCCTTCTTCCTAGGTCTGTAACTGTAACCTGGGAGGCAGGGGGCAGCGAGAAGAGAAGCGAGAATGGTGGGGACCGGACCAGAGGCAGCGCTTCTGTGCAGATAAATGTTAGCTACTAGAGATGTTAGCTAGTCTCCCATTAGAATGAATGGACGCAGCCGGCGCGCAGGGGGTTAAGCGGCCGGATGCCGGCACAGGCTGTGTTCCGGCTGCATCCATTCATTCCTATGGGACCTGAAATATGTGAAATTTACTTGATCGCCGAACGGAATCTGATCTTTTCCGATCCCGATCGCTCAACCCTAACCTTGACTCTTCCAACATGAAGAGGAGGACTCCTGTACTGACATTCTTGTTGGTGCAGTCTGGGCTACATGAGGTGTGGAGATGCCAGAGGGATTATAGTTTCTTACTCTTCCCCATTTTCCACATACTCTAGGATTGATTTCTTCCTCACGGATAAGGTGGGCCTAATATAAAAAAATGTGACTGTTCGATTGCCCTTTTTGCTAAAGGTATTTGTTAAGGCCGCAGAATGCCAGAGAAATTTTTACTGATTTATATATGCAAACATGCTTAACTTTTAATTGCCTACAAATAATGTCCTCTTCATAGGAAAATTCCTTTAGTTAACTTTTTTTTTTTTTTTACAATAAACAGTAACAAACAGAAACAAGTTATCATTTGTATTGTTCTTTTGATGCTGTTCTAGCATGTCCTCCTACAGTATTGTGCCCAGTTAGATTGAAAAAAAAGCTGCTTATAGTGATCAAATTCTTCTTAGTTGTCGTGAAGAATAACAACAATTCCTCTGCTGCCCATTTACTGTACATAGTGTTCCAGTGCTGAGTAGCTGAAATGAGCTACTGAGCATGTGTGACCACCAACTCTGACTCATGAGATGGACATTGTGAGAGAAAATAAAAAACAACAGGGGTTATCATAAGTGTGTAACAGCGATATATAGATACAAGTTTTTTTTTTTTTTAATATTCTAATTTGAGAATAAATTTGGTGCAATTTATTGTAGTAAATTAATGTATATTTGTGAGACAGTCCCTATAATCCCTGTCTGATATTGCAGTTCTACCCATTTCCTTGAATGGGCTTGAATTAGAGTACCCTTCTAACTGTTAAAAAATGACTATTTGGGTGTGCTAGAGAGCATTTTGTGAACATTTCCTTTTAAAATTTTCTTTATAGTGCTAATACAAGGTAAGGGGCCATAGAAGGAAGCAAGTAAAAATAACTTCACAGTTAGATGTACTGTTAAGACATTAAGTTAAATTTCATTACATTATACAATGAAATAAAAGTTCTTTTTTAGAAGCTGACAAGTACGCAGCCTATGGCTAGAGTCTTTTTAAACAAATCACTCACAGTATCTTTCATCTTCTTCCCTTAGTGGTCATTCAGAACAATTTGAGTCTCTGTGTGATGCCTAGTGCTTTCAAGAGGAATTCCAGGGAGAACAAATATATTCTATATTCTAGAAAACTCATCTCTGCTACCTTTATCTCTTCATGTAGAGCAAAAGCAAGTGTCCATTCAGAAAGGAAGACAGGTGGATATGTTACATAGTAACTATAATCACTAGTATTATGAATTATCAAGTCTATTCTGGTCACCGTATACTGTTAATATTGCCTTCACTTTGTGCCTTGGTCTTGCTAATACCCTTTTTAGTCCTGCAGAATTATTATTTTATATTGTATTATTGCTGAGTAAGAAGGATATTTAACAACTCCATAAGCTTACTCACTTAATCTGACCTATGTTTAAAACAAAAAAAAAAAAAAAGATTTTAAAGAAAAAGTCCAACACTGGACATTTATTACCTCCGCACTGAGCAGTTATATATTAATGTGTCCTTTCTTATCTGTCTTCTTGACTGCTGGACATGACAGCAGTGGCGTAACTACTGGCGTAGCAGCAGAGGCAGCTGCCACAGGGCCGGGACATTAGGGGCCCGGTGACAGCCGCTACCACTGCTATCATTATACTCGGGGGTCTTTTTGGACTCCCGAGTATAATGATCGATGCCCCGGGAGAAGTAAGAAACATAAAAAACACTGTTACTTACTTCTTCATGATCCGGGCAGGCTTCAGCCTAGTCGTCTGACGTCTAATGACCCCGGCCTGCGTCCCAGGTCATGTGACGTCTGACGTTATTGAAGATGGACTACTTCGGAGGCCGACAGCATAGGAGCCGGGAGATAAGTGAGTAACAGAGGTTTTTTTATGTTTTTCTTCCCCTGGGTCTCCGATTATTATACTCTGAAAAGACCCCAGAGTATAATAATTGTTTATGGGTATCCACAGTGGGACATAATACTGTGTGCAGGGGCCACTATGGGGTACAATACTGTGTGAAGGGGCCACTATGGGGTATAATACTGTGTGCAGAGGCCATGAATGCGTAGCAGGGGGTCAGTCGAGGTCTTCGGCGTCGGTGTCGGTCAGGGGGGGCCCCATGTCAAAAGTTCGCCATGGGGCCCCGCCATTCCTAGTTACGCCACTGCATGACAGATATGTGTTTCACAAGTGAAGATCCTTTTCTGAAAGCAATATGATCTAATGATCTAATGTAATTCTGTCTGTTTTTATGTGTGGACATTCAATGGCAGGGAAAAGGGGAAAATTGTGAATTACAGAATTCAAGGCTTTTCTCCGCATTTTGTGATATTGTGTTGTTTGTGTGTGTGTGTGTGTGTGTGTGTGTGTGTGTATGTATAAATACATATATATATATATTACAGGCAATGTATAAAATGCAGGCATTCTATAGAATGCCTGGCGTTTTTAGGCACTTGCTGTCTCCCAGACAAAGCCAGCTCTGCTTAGCTCTCTTCATAGCAGTACATGTTTGCAGTTAGTAATGAGGGGTAGTTGTATATAAATTAGCACAGTATCACTGTAAGATGCACAATATAAAGCTGATGTGTCAGAGCTGGATTTGATAGGTGATGAGGTGGGGTTTCACTTGCTGTCTCCCAGACAAAGCCAGTTCTTCTTAGCTCTCTTCATAGGAGTACATGTTTGCAGTGTAGTAATGAGGGATGGTTGAAAATAAATTAGCATAGTGTCAATGGAAGATGCACAATATAAAGCTGATGTATCAGAGCTGATTTGATAGGTGATGAAAATCCCAAATTTACATGCTACAGGGCCAAGAGTCAGCTTGTAATAAACTCCGTTTTAGGTCTGTGTGTTACATACAGAGGTAACAGACTCCCTGTCTCAGCCCTTATCAGAAAAATTCAATTAGCAGACCTGATAACTGGAAGAGCAGGAGATAAACAATTTAAAAATACAAGCTTTCTCCAAGCACTCAACTCCCCCTCCCTCCTGAGAGCAGGAAGCTATGTCACTTATCCTGGGCGGAGAGATGAGATCATTCCCAGGTCGGGATTCATTGGCTTTGTTCGTTTCCCCTCTCTTCTCTGCTTGAACTTTTGCAGGAACACAGGCAGAGCTAATGTTCCAACAGACACTGAGCTCCCTTGTCTCTGGCTGCTCAGGATTGAGGCTTTCACTTGCAGGGATTAGTTTGAGGTCTCGGCAATGGCGGTGGGGTGCTGCTGCCTGTCTGCTGAGGAGAAGGAGTCTCAAAGGAGTAATGCTGAGATCGAGCAACAGCTCCACAGGGACAAGAGGAATGCTCGGAGGGAGCTAAAGCTGCATGCCGCCTAGCATTTCATTCTTTGCCGACTTCTGATCTGGCATTGTATAGAATGCCTAGGCAATGTGTGAAATGACAAATCATTTCATACATTGCCTGCTAGTTTTAGGCATTCTATAGAATGCCTAGGCATTTTATAGAATGCCTGATTTCATACTTTGCCTGTAACATATATAATGTAATGTGTGGAGATATGTGTATAGATATATAATGTGTATTTATATGTGTCCATATATGTAATGTGTGTGTGAAAATATGTCCTTATTCATATCATGTGTATTTTGTATAATGTGTGTACAACTATATATGTGTACGAATAATGTGTATATCAAATATACAGTACTGTGAAGTTTTAGGTAGGTGTAGACAAAATGCTTCAAAGTAAGAATGATTTAAAATATATGTATTAATTTTGTTTTATGTCAATTGGCAAGAAATCTACATCAAATCATTATCTGGTGTGGCCACTCTTTGATGAAAGAGCCCTGAAAGTGACGATATTGCCCTCATAGAGCCCTGATCTCAATAGCATCGAACATATCCAGGAATTCATAGGGAGACAATGCAGCCTATATATACCGAAGTTCTCTGGTTAGTTCTCAAAAATGTTTGTTGAGTTCCTTCAAAAACCGTGTCCTAGAAGAATTGATGCTATTTTGAAAGTATTGGGTGGTCACACCAAATATGGATTTCATTTAGATTTATTTTTTTTGATTCAATAAATTTTGTTAACTGTCAAAAATAAACTGCTATTCTATTTTTGAATACATTTTTGCTTTTTAGGCTAAAACCTTAAGTTGCAGAAAAGTAGCTTTTTTGTTGTAGATTTGCTGCGTTTTTTTTTTTAGCCAGAGCCGGGAGTGGAATGAGCAGAAGGTAGACATATAAGATCTTTCTTTATGTTCCTCATTTCTTCTGTAGCCATTCTTGGTTTTGGCTCTAGAAAATGCAACAAAAGAGCGGCGTTCCCGCAATGTGGGGCCTTGGTCTTAGCATTTTTTCCACAGCTGCTGAAAATCTTTTCACAGTACTATATGTGTGCATGTACATAAAGTGTATGTATATGTTGTGTACTATGTGTAAATTATGCAAAGTTTGCACATTTTAAAATGGAAATAAAATATTATATAAAATTTCAATAATTTTGTTATAAAACCCAGGAAGTATAAAGAACCAAAAAATGTAATTTAAGACATAAAGCTTTCTGTTTTCAAAACCCATTTTCACCTGCACTTGTGTCCACTTCAGAATAAAAGAGTGAACTTGCAAACATGTACTACAGAAATATAAAATTCTGTACAGTTACGATTTCCTGCTAGCATGAAACTAATATTACAACCTCAACTCTTATTTATGCAAGATGTGTGAAGATACTTCTCAGACTGCAGTTACTTGTTAAAACAGACTACAAGAAGACACTTCTGTTTCTTTTCTGCCTCTACAGCCGGGCTAGTTTTCTCATCTTTAAAATAAATTCCTCTATCTCTGATATTGATGTTAAATATAGAATAGTATATGTTCTTTGTCACTATTGAAAATGGAATAGTCTAGGCTGATGCCAGATTCAAACTAGTGTTGGCCATTGTTCTTGACAGTTGGAGGAGTAGAAAAACGTAGAGGTGGACTACTATAATAATGGTTACACATAGAGTTTGGCTGACCCCATTGACTATAACAGGGTCCTTTGGGTGTCCGTCATTTTAATACTGAAACCAGGGTCGGACTGGCCCACTGGGGAACCGGTGAATCCCCCAGTGGGCCCTGAGCCTTGACTATCAGTCCTCATTTTCCCAATGCAGATGCATTGCTCAGGGGCCCAATCGGGATATCCGTTCAGGCCCCTGACCATTGTATTTGCATTGACAAACTGAGGACTGATAGTGGCAGGGGCCAGATTGGTAAGCTTGGGGGCCCCAGGCTGCTGGCAGCAGTGTAATGATTAAAGATTGCCTGCTGCTGGCAGTTTCCCAGGGCCCTGACACACAGGGGCCTCCTGCCAGTGGTATACTTTCCCTATTAATTTAGGGAAAGTATACATCGGGAGGACTGAGGACACCAGGGGCAGCAGCTATCACTGCCATCTTCAACTTTCTCAGCAGCCCGGACTTCCCCCCTCCCAGCAGTGAGTCATCGCTTACATCATACTGTGTGAGGACAGAGACAAATCTGCTGCTGCGATGTTGCACTTTCTGCTTCACAAAAGTGAGTTTATATTTTTTTCTTTTTTTGGTAAAAAGTAATATTTAATGTGTATACGTATACATTTGTTTAACCCTTAAGTACTATAATGGTGTCTATCATACACCACTACCATACACATATCACTTTGATAGACATCATTATAGTACTTAAGGGTTAAAGTATGTGTCTTGTATACTGTGTGAGTACTGTATGATTGTATACAGATATGAGTGAGTATATACAGTATGCTATAATAATGTGTATGTGTGAGTGTATGTATATATGTGAGTATATACAGTATTCATACATTCATATAAGTATATATTTGACATATATGGTATATAAATGTATATATGCTGTTAGAGATATGTGTGATTATATATGAATATATATCTATGAGTGTGTAGGTATATAGTGTGTACAATCCCATCCACACATTGCAGAAAAATACACGCAGCAGAAACGCTGCAATTTCCAAAACTGTTGCAGGTTCGGAAATTGTATCATGTCACTTATACCTACAGAAACACCAGTGGTTTCCCTATAGGTATAATGGAAGTAGAAAGTCCTCAGAGATAACCTCTGTGGAGTTTCTGCAAAAAGCTCTCGGGGAAAAACTGATCCGTTGCCACCGAGGGTTTTCCCGCAGTGCTTTATTGCTTCGGGACGATTGCGCAGCTACAATTCCCCCACCATTTAGAAGTGCACACATTTTAGAATTTGCAGCATCATCCACATCTTTTTGTTCCTGCAATGTGTGGATGAGGTAAATTTGATTACATTTCATTCACTTTGCTTGTTTTGTAAAGCACATCAATTTTTCTTCTGCCATAGCCAAAAAATGCAGTGTTTCTGCAGTGTGAGGCTTTAGCCTAAAGAAGATGTCCACAAACTGGAGCGTTCACTGTGGCTGTCACCAGGTAGGTGTAGTAATAAAAAACAAACAAACAAAAAACCTTCTCACCTGTCCACAGCACCCGTTGTCCCCTGCCTGTGTCTGTTCATTCTCATGGCGGCACCTCGTTTCTGGAAATCCTGTACCTAATTGGTCTCAGCGATCACATGAGGTGCAGGACTCGCAGTAAGGAGGCGCTGGCACAAGACTGAATGGACACTGGTGGCAGACAACAGAGTGCCGCAGACAGGTGAGTATGCTTTTTATTTATTTTTTTTATTTTACACCTCCCGCACGGCACATGGTTTGCTCCAATTCCTGGACAAATCTTTAAAGGATTTATCCATGTTTCTAATATTGATGGCCTGTCCTTAGGATAGGCTATCAATATTACATCTGTGAAGACACAACAGCCAGGACCTCTGTAGATCAGTTTCCTAGACAGCGTGGCTACAGGTAATGGTAACATTTCTAGGAGGTGCGCTGTTCACTTTCCATACAGGGTGTAGCAGTGGGTTTAGGAAGTGCAGTTGTGCACATTGTATGGGGGGGGGGAGCAGCATTGCTCCCGATTTGTTATTACCTTTAGCCGCAAAGATGAAGCAAAGTTAACTCAAACTTCTGCAATTGTTAAAACTGTTACAATGTGATATCTTAACAGAAGACAACAAAGAAAACTAAGAAAAGTCTTTAACCCCTTGACGACATTGGACATAATAGTATGTTGCAGTTGCCAAGGGGTTTCAGCAGTTATACTGTCCCCTCATCATCCCCATTTGTGTCATGTTTTGGAAGGATGTCAATGTCTTTTTTTTTTTTTTTTTAAAGCCTGGGCTCTGATTAGTAACCCCAGTCTGCTCATGTCACATACCTGGTTGAACCTGCTGATATAAGAGGAAGTCATCCTATACACATAAACACATGCTGGAAGTATTGAAATTTTTTGCCATCTTGTCTCACAAAATATGGAATAAAAAGTGATCCAAAAGTCCTTGTGGGTGGAATTCCATAAGGATGTGACCACTGATACAATACTTTTTGGAATAATCTATAGACCCCCCCCCCACACATAACTGAGGAATAATTGGGTTAGTTGTATAAAGAAATTGATTGGGCGTCAAAGGCGGGTACAATCATCTTGATGGGAGATTTTACCTACCTAAATGTTGACTGGGGACTGCTAATGTAGATAAGATGCATTTTGTAATGACACCATTTAGAGTTGTCTTTAACTTATTGTCTAAATTTTATTAACTCTTTCTTGGTGGATTAAAAAAAAAATCAATTCTGTCATTGCATATTACTTTTTAAATTTTCTGCTCAGCGGCATAAAGCAAAATTACAATTGCACCTAATTTGTATAGTTTTTTTTTTAATGTGTTTCTAATTTTGCAAATGTCCTACTAGGGGGCCTGAACCAGCGATGACTTCCTTTAGTATCAGCAGTCATATTGGCTCTGGCAAGCATGGATCACTGATTGCCAGACCCCAGGCTGCCAAAAATAGGTATTGGCACCCCCAAATTCTCTGCGGTGGGGGCTGATGGGGTGTCCACGATGTCTGGGGGGTTTAACCTGCCAGTTACAGTTAACACCCACACCAAAAGCAGGACATAAGACGTAATAGTACATCCGTTTGTGTTAAGGCAGTGGCATCCAGGACATACTGTTAATCCTTTGTTGCTAAGTAGTCAAGGCAGTTTTTGACCATTTGGGGGTTAAAAATGTTTTTTCAATAACTTGTCATTGGTTTTTGTTGTCTTCTGTGACACGATTTCATACTGCAGCAGTTTAGATGTCAATTTTTTTTAGATTTGGAGATAAAAAACTTTGAATTATTATGCAAATGAGGCAGTTGGTGTACTGAGAGTGCAGTCCTGTTGCCATTCAGACACCCACCATCTTCTTCCCGTGACATCACTCATCCTTCTTGAGCAGTAAGAGTGGTGTGGTGTGGGCTGAAGGCCCACAACTATTGCACCAAGTGTCTAATTTGCATAAGATTTCAGTTGTTTTTCTTCAAATCTACAAAGATATGCTTCTACCACCAAATTATGTTTAGCTGCATTACATGCTGTATTATAAGATTCCCTCTCTACAAAACTCAAATATGTAACACAGTTATGGTGTTAATCACTGTAATGTGATCTATAACACATTGGTAGACTGGTGGTAGACTCCAATTAATGTATTCTGCTTAATTATGCTTCTTTTTAGATATGAGCATGGGCACCACCATCGTTCCACCAAATTACGTTTAGCTATATAACATACAATATTACAAAGTGCTCTCGCTACTTAGTGGTATTTGTTATTTGAAACAATACAGTAACTTACTCTAAGTAAAAAAAAAAATCAAACACAGGAAAGATATGTGAACAATAATTGTAATGCTATGACAGTATCTTTGGAGCAAATATCAGAAATTTCAAGAACTGGCTGACAACAGAGAGTAGTAGGAAAAGCTGGTTAAATCTCATATAGTGCTGAGAAATAGATCCGAGGCACCCAAACATCTTCAACAGAGCCAGCTGTGAAGAGGAATGAAATTTGGCACCCAAGTTATCACTACAGAAGCTGTTATAAGAAATAAACACTCCACAAAGTGAAGTCTAACCAGAAAAAAACAATAAAATCCAAGGCAAATGAAAAGCAGGGCCATGAATAAGAAAAGCAAATGTGTCTAAGCCAAAAGTCAATCTGAAAGGTAATGTCAGAGCCAAAATCAGAAGACAAGTGGAATAAAAGTAATAAGCCATACATCAATATTAGATCAGTCCAACACAAACAATCAGAGCACAGATACTTCACTTCAGTACAAACAAATAGCAGGCACTTGGATGAGAAGGAAAAGGGTTTAAATATCCCTCCTCAGTTTCTAATTGGATAAGCATAGGAGAATCTTAAAAACTGTAGGATCTTCAGAGGTTGTTACCATAACCTTTAAGCAACATCAGCTAAATCGGGATTCTTGACATGTAAAGTCTTCTATCACATTTCAAGGAATAATAGTGCAGCATACAGAACTACTTTTTTTTCGATAAAATGACAAACACTATCACCAAACCTGGCAGATCTCATAATAAATTGATAGGATTTGTCAGGCACCATTGGTATAATTCATGTGACAAATCTATTGCATCTTGAATTTATTTTACTGATTAAACATTTGTATCATAAAATAAAAAGCAGACTTCACAACACAAACGCAATCTGTGCCTAAGGCTGTAGGATTTTCTACATGATCTTTATTTAAAAAATTCTGAAGAAATTCTACATGAAAAACAAGGCTTAATTTTCTCCTAATCTCTTACATCAATCAGATGGCTAAAAGGGTGCATCTCTAATAAAGGGTGGGGCTTAAGTCGATTGCTGAATCTTAGCCAAAAAAGCCAAGGAGGAAAGTTCTTGGTTCAGCCAACTGTCTCATTGCCTTATACAGTAAGCTTATATTTAGTGTTGTAATGTGAGGATTGTTATCTGACTGCTAGATATCAATCACACAAATGCTGTAATTATAGGGATTTATTGTAATCAATAAGTAGATCAGATAACATTATATACCACTTCTTATGTCTGATTTCTAGTTTGCTGTAGCATACAAAATGAATAGAATAATTTTGATGAGCATAATGCAGTAGATTCTATTCTTTGTAGTTTTATGGGTTAGCCCTCCCCAACTGAAATTGACAGCAGCACAAGTACAGATATATTCTACCTAAGGCCTGCTTCACATCTGTGTTTGGTATTCCATTCGGGAAGTCCACTTAGGGATCCCCCCCCCCCGAACGGAATACCGAACACATTGACAAGTGGTGAGCTTATGAAAGCACACGGACCCCATAGACTATAATGGGATCTGTGTGTTTTCCGTGCAGTGTCCACAGGAATCAAGCAGAGAGAAAAGTAGTTCATGAAGTACTTTTGTCTCTGCATGACTTGTGCGGACACCGTGCGTAAAACACACGGACTCCATAATAGTCTATGGGTTCCATGTGCTTTTTTTGCTCACCGCTTGTCAATGCATTCGGTATTCCATTCAGAGGGTCCCCGTGTGGACTCCCTCAACAGAATACCGAACACAGATGTGAACCAGGCCTAATCTATCCTTTTAACTATACATGTCTAGATTCATGTATTACAAGTAGGGTTGAGCGATCGGGATCGGAAAAGATCGGATTCCGATCGGCGATCAAGTAAATTTCACAATTGCGATCGGAATTCTGATCCCGATCTTTTTAGGTGGGATCGAGGTCAGCGGTTATTTCCCACAATGCTTTGCTACTGACCAAGCATTGTGGGAAAAGCTAACAATCTTAGCTAGGTCCCATAGGAATGAATGGATGCAGCCGGCACACAGCCTGTGACGGCGTCCGGCCACTTAACCCCCTGCGCACAGGCTGCATCCATTCATTCTAATGGGAGACTAGCTAAAATCTCTAGTAGCTAACACTTAACTGCACAGATCGCAGGTCTGGTCCCCGCTTGTTCTCAGTCCTCTTCTCGTCTTGCTGCCCCCACCTCTGAGGTTAGTGTTACAGACCTAGGTAGAAGGCGAGGCTTGTGGCTTAGGAGAATGTGGGTGGGTACTGGGAGGAGAGGCGTCCTCCCCTGTACCCGCCCACACTCTCCTAAGCCACGAGCCCCGTCTTCTTCCTAGGTCTGTAACACTAACCTGGGAGGCGGGGGCAGCGAGGCAAGAAGCGGACCGAGAACAGTGGGCACTGGACCAGTAATCTGTGCAGGTAAGTGGACAGCAGGAGGGACTAAGTAGCCAGAGGATTTTTTTTAATCACTATACAGCGTGGATTCTAAAAAATAAAGCGTTCATTTTTTAGACTCCATGCTGTGTAGTGAATAGGACCATTTTTAACCACTTCCGGACCGCCCATAGACTATATACGTCCGGATAGAGGTTACATTGTTCTGACAGGATGTACCGGTATGTCCAATCAGAACACGGCAGCTGCACAAGATCATGCAGCTGCTTTCACTGGGAGCTGGCTGTAACTTCAGCCGGCTCAGGTGGTTATAGCCCCACCCCCGACGACACCATATAAAATAAAAGTTACCGTAATGGAGAGGAAAAACTATTTTATAACGTTTTTCAGTTGTACTTTATGTTATTAAATTAAAAAAAAGAAAAGTGAAAACCAGACACAATTTCCCTCCTATTATATTTTTCCGGATATAAAAAAAAATTAAAACACATTCGAAAATAAAAACAACATAAAAATAAAGCCCTATGTGTCCCCGAAAAAAAGACGTAAAAATTAGTTGAATGAGACGTATGATAAAAATGTTACAGCCCTCTAAACTGCACATACAAAATAAACCTAAAATGTGTCTGGTCCTGGACCACAAATTGGCCCGGTACTGAAGTGGTTAAAATCCGATCTCCGATTATTTAAAAAATCCCATTGACTTGCATTGGGATCGGAATTGGGATCGGGATTGGGTTCGAATGGAAAATGATCGGTAATCGGATATTAAAAACGATCCTGAAATCTCAAGATCAGCTCAACCCAAATTACAAGTTAAAATTCTTTTCTATATTCAATATCCCATGTGTAACCACCCAATAGGGAAGGGGGCAGGTTTTTGCTAGTATGTCATGAAATTCTGTTTAATTGGTTTCAAATTAAGCAAATTGGAGATCAGTAAGGTTAGATTTATACAAAAGGGGTGCAAAAGGTCTTGCACATTTCAGTATATGGAGAGTGAAAAAGGCCAACAATAGGATATGACCTATATTTTGATGGTCCGTGACAACAAACAGTCAAAATAATGGTTATATGAGTAGCCCGCATACACTGATATTGAAAAAAATGCTGCAGTGTGTTAAAAAACTGAACGCCACATGGCCATTATACACTGTCATTTGAATGTAGCCTTAAGTGTGGGATAAGTATCTGTAAGTATCCTTGTTAAATGCAACAGGGTTTGAACTGATCAAAAAGTAATCAGTGACTATATATATATATATATATATATATATATATATATATATAGTCAGGGTCTGGGGTTGCTAGGTGGGGTGGCATAGACACACAAGTCCAGTTTCTTTAGTCCAAAACAATAGTAGAATTTTATTTTCACTCAAAAAGGTAGTGCAGCAACAAAACGAAACAATACAAAAATAAATCCCTGCCCGGCCTCTATGTTTGGCACTCCAGCCAAGCTCTGCCAAAGTGTTGCTGCAGGAGCAATTTCTTAAGTCTCCTTGACTACGAGACTCTCTGCTGCGGAGTCGCTGCCGGGACATCCCCAAAGTGTGGACTGGAGTGAGATGGAATGACAGGTCCCACTACCAATCCTACCTGCCATTCCTAAAAATCCAGTCCAGTAGCTGGAACTTTGAAATAACCCTCAGCAGACAATAGTTATCTGCTGAGAAATGTTCTTTCTGGAGTTTTCTCATTTCACCCACCTGAGTAGTCTGAGTGAGATGCACACCCCCTCCATTACGGCTTACTATATATATATATATATATATATATATATATATATATATATATATATATATATATATATATATATATATACAGTCCTATGAAAAAGTTTGGGCACCCCTATTAATCTTAATCATTTTTAGTTCTAAATATTTTGGTGTTTATAACAGCCATTTCAGTTTGATATATCTAATAACTGATGGACACAGTAATATTTCAGGATTGAAATGAGGTTTATTGTACTAACAGAAAATGTGCAATATGCATTAAACCAAAATTTGACCTGTGCAAAAGTATGGGCACCTCAACAGAAAAGTGACATTAATATTTAGTAGATCCTCCTTTTGCAAAGATAACAGCCTCTAGTCGCTTCCTGTAACTTTTGATCAGTTCCTGGATCCTGGATGAAGGTATTTTGGACAAACAATTCAAGTTCAGTTAAGTTAGATGGTCGCCGAGCATGGACAGCCCGCTTCAAATCATCCCACAGATGTTCAATGATATTCAGGTCTGGGGACTGGGATGGCCATTCCAGAACATTGTAATTGTTCCTCTGCATGAATGCCTGAGGATTTGGAGCGGTGTTTTGGATCATTGTCTTGCTGAAATATCCATCCCCGGCGTAACTTCAACTTCGTCACTGATTCTTGAACATTATTCTCAAGAATCTGCTGATACTGAGTGGAATCCATGCGACTCTCAACTTTAACAAGATTCCCGATGCCGGCATTGGCCACACAGCCCCAAAGCATGATGGAACCTCCACCAAATTTTACAGTGGGTAGCATGTGTTTTTCTTGGAATGCTGTTTCTTTTTGGACGCCATGCATAAAGCCTTTTTTTTATAACCAAACAACTCAATTTTTGTTTCCAAAATGAAGCTGCCTTGTCCAAATGTGCTTTTTCATACCTCAGGCAACTCTATTTGTGGCGTACGTGCAGAAACGGCTTCTTTCTCATCACTCTCCCATATAGCTTCTATTTGTGCAAAGTGCGCTGTATAGTTGACCGATGCACAGTGACACCATCTGCAGCAAGATGATGCTGCAGCTCTTTGGAGGTGGTCTGTGGATTGTCCTTGACTGTTCTCACCATTCTTCTTCTCTGCCTTTCTGATATTTTTCTTGGCCTGCCACTTCTGGGCTTAACAAGATCTGTCCCTGTGGTCTTCCATTTCCTTACTATGTTCCTCACAGTGGAAACTGACAGGTTAAATCTCTGAGACAACTTTTTGTATCCTTCCCCTGAACAACTATGTTGAACAATCTTTGTTTTCAGATCATTTGAGAGTTGTTTTGAGTAGCCCATGATGCCACTCTTCAGAGGAGATTCAAATAGGAGATCAACTTGCAATTGGCCACCTTAAATACCTTTTCTTATGATTGGATACATCTGGCTATGAAGTTCAAAGCTCACTGAGGTTACAAAACCAATTTTGTGCTTCAGTAAGTCAGTAAAAAGTAGTTAGGGGAATTCAAATCAATAAAATGATCAGGGTGCCCATACTTTTGCACCGGTCAAATTTTGGTTTAATGCATATTGCACATTTTCTGTTAGTACAATAAACCTCATTTCAATCCTGAAATATTACTGTGTCCATCAGTTATTAGATATATCAAACTGAAATGGCTGTTGCAAACACCAAAATATTTAGAACTAAAAATGATTAAGATTAATAGGGGTGCCCAAACTTTTTCATAGGACTGTATATATATTTCACTATAAATTATCATTCATTGAAATGTTTTAAAAAAGAAAGATAGAGGTGTATTACTATTATACTGGTGCTGTATTATACTGGTATATGTGGTGTTCAGATACATGTTTTTTTCTCAATTGCTTTTTATGGGCTACTTTTATGATATACACTAATATATTTATTTCACAGGTCCATGTGTCAGGTCAGTGTGCTTCCAATTTGACATTTAAGCAAATATTGTGCTGCTTTAGTATAGAATAAATGCATTGAAAGTGGTATATCAGAGTATGGAAATATAGTTATAGTAGTAACTCCAGTAATTTACTATGCCCTTCTTTCTGAGTATTTTTATTTTGTAGACAAATGTATTAGAAAAATGTATTTTATATAAAGGATCCAAAGATAAAAGGGTTGCTGTAACTCTCAAAGTACAATGTTTATTCCTGATACAATTTAGATTCCAGGTAGTCTGCTTGAATTCCACAGGGGCCTTATATTTGTTAGCTTAAAACCACATAGCTAGCAAAGAAGTTTTTTTTTTTCTTTCTGACATTTAATATTCTCAGTATTTGATCTTTTCAGGCAAACTGATGATTGTTCAATTTGTAAAACAGATCGAATTCACATTCTGTACTACATCCAAGAAAAATGTTGGTCATTTTCTAGAGCTTAGGTTATCCACAACAAACATTACGTTTGTGAAAAAAAAAAAAGATTTTGTTTGTTCTACCAAAGACATAAGTACTAAGACTAATAATAAAATAAAATGATAAAAATTTTAACTTTAACTTATAAAGTTTAAGTAATTGAAGTTACTATAGAAAACAACTAACTTTATCGTGTTTGTTTTAACCGCAAGACACTTTTTTTTTTTTTTTTAATAAATTCTTTATTTATAAATCGACATAGAGTAGGTGAAACAACACAGGTAAACAACACGGGTAAGGCACAGCAGCCCAAAACAGCAAAACATACAAATGAATACGTCCATATGGACAAAACAAAAACCTAACACACAAAAGATAGCCCACAAGGGTAAACATGGCAGGCAAAGACAGGGAGAAAAACCATATTGGGAGAAGGGGAGAAAAGAAAAAGAAGTAAAGGAAAAAGAGGTAAAGGAAGAAAGAGAAGGAGGGATTGAGGGGCAGCTCCGAACACCGACCAAGCAACCAGCTGGCATCAAGAGTACAACAACCAACCAGGCCGCAACAGCGGAGGGTACCCTGAAAGAGGAACCATGGAGTCCATACAGACCTCTCGGGCAGATAACTAGGAGAACTCCGGCTGGGAATGAGGAGATGCGACACGAGTAACTAGAAAACAACCCAAAGCATCCAGGAAGGCCAAAATACACTATCAGGTGGAAGGGCAAAGAAGCCACATACCGGACCCCCAGAACGAAAAGTCAGGGCAGCAGCCAGGATGTGAAGCAAGAGATCTAGAGAACGATAGGATGAGGGCCGGACCTTTCCTAAAAAGCGGATCTGGAATAGAGGCTACGAGGAATCACACATCCCATAGTAATAGAGTAAAGGACGCTGCACCGGAGTGCGGAGACCATGGTCATGAAAGCAAGCAGAGGCCGCAGGGTCCAAGGATGGCAGCGGGAGCAGGGGGGGAGTGGAGGAAGGGAGGAGAAAAAGGATGGAGAAAGGGAAAGAAAGAAGGAGGAACAGGACGAACATCGGGTAAATAGACGAACATCAATGGGAGAGACAAACAGAAGAGGAAAAAGAAGGGGGAACGCAAAGCCAAGAAGAACAGACAATATCATTGAACCCGAACCAAGCTAGTCTCGGAACGGGTAACAGACCAGAGCCGGGCCCAGCTAGTCCAGGCACGGAAAACACCAAACAGTGGGAAAACCCACTAAAGCAGGTCTCCGAGGCACACCACAGTATACACTCGGAGAGCTGCCGAATCCATCTAACCCCTCCGGAAAGGAGGGGGGGGTGGCGAGAAACACCGCCGGAGGCAACCACAGGATGGAGCCTGCAACCGCTGCCGGCAGGGCAAGACAACTTGGAGAGCTGCCGAATCCATCTAACCCCTCCGGAAAGGAGGGGGGTGGGGGGTGGCGAGAAACACAGCCGGAGGCAACCACAGGATGGAGCCTGCAACCGCCGCCGGCAGGGCAAGACACTTAAATCACGAGGAGTAAACAGGAGAAACGACCAAAACGGTGAGCAAATCAACCAAAGGCAATAAGCAGAACGATCAACATAGGAAGGTCACAGAGATGGAAAAAACGACAGGAGGCCTTATCAGCGGAGGATAGTCACAGAGATGTAAGACCCCACGAGGGAGCCCTACGGTGCAGTCTGCAATAAATCAGCAGAGGAGGAGTAACTCGCAGTGACGTCGGCCTCAGGGAGAGTGTAGTCCAACCAATCTGGAAGATGGAGCGCAGGCAAGTCCAGGAATTGGGCCAAAGCATTGGCCTGGTCAGGGGAATGAAGAGTGAACACAGTTCCATTACGGCGGACTTGAAGATGGAAGGGGTGTAAGTAGCCCCAGCATTCTGGATCAGTTGCAAGACAGGCTTAAGGAGGCGTCGCATGGCCAGGGTGCGACGAGACATGTCAGGAAGAAGTTGTACCGAAAAATCCTGGAAGGAAACCGGGCCACGACGCCAGGCAGCTTGCAAAATGTCCTCTTTCTCCCTATAGAAATGAACTCTGCAGAGGACATCTCTAGGCCCCGAAGCTGGCGTTTTACGCATGCCCAAGACACGATGAATCTGGTCGATGTTGATCTCAGTGTCCCGTGAACGGTCCAGCACAGTATTGAAGACAGCAGTTGCGACCTCATGGAGCTCAGCAGATTGAACAGAGTCTGGAATGCCCCTCAGCTTAATATTATTTCTGCGCCCTCTGTTCTCCAGATCATCTACTTGCAATAAGACATGGCGATTGAACAAGTGTTGGGAAGCCAGGGAATGCTCTACCTTAGCCAGACGGTGGTCCAGGTCAGCCGTCACCTGTTGCTGTGCGGTAACCTGCGTCGACAACGACTGGATCTCAGTTTTAAATTCCGCCACAATCCTCTCCTGCCGTTCCTCGACCCTGCGGACCAGGGCCTCCAAGTCCCTTTTAGTAGGCAAAGCATGGAGAAGCTGCCATATGTCTGGCAGTTCAGGACGCTTAGAACGGTGCAGTGGCGAATGGGTGTCCTGCTGCGAAGAATCAGAAAAGTCAGAGGAAGGTGAGGCGCGCAGGGCAGCAGGGGCTAAGGAGGAATCAGGGCCCATGGCAGAGGAGTCAATCATTGGAGCCACAGAGGTGGAGGACACTTGGGCATACGTCCTATGTGGGTGATGTGGTGGCATGACTTTCTCCCCAGGAGGGGCAGCTGACACAGCTTCAGGAGGTACAGAAGAGGGAGCAGCAGGAAGAGGTAGATCAGTAATGGAAGTCTCTGCTCCTGCATCAGTATTCACCAGGTGGGCTTGCAAGCTGTGCTGCCTATGTGGATGAGGCAGACTAGCAGCAGCAGGGGAGGGCAGCAGGGACTCAAGGAGGGAGAGGAGATACAGTCCAGGAGACAGGCAGCTCACTATAGCAGGAGGGGGAGGGAGACAGACGCTGCAGGGGCACTGCCGGGTCCTTGACAAGCTCCGGAGCCGAAGAGGGAGGGGAGGAAGCCGACTCACCAGAGCGAGCACCATGTAGTGGGGCCGGGGAGATCACAGCTGGCAGCTGACCTGTCGGCTCAGCGCTCGGACCCACGGAGGCCTGGAGGGGCGGAGCCGACTGTGGTAGCAGAGAGGAGACAGGAGCTGTGATGCAGGAGGACCCTGTCACCAACGGCCGTGCCTGTAAAGCTGCTCCAGCATGCGCCGGCGCCATCTTGGAATCAGAGCGTCCTGCAGGAGGAGAGGCCGCAACCATCAGGAACCGGGCCATCTGCGGCTCTAGGGTGATAGAAGAGGACTTTTTCCGGCCTATGCGTCTCACCATTGCTGGTAACTTGGGAAAGGTGAGCAAAATCACAGTGGGACACGGTTAGACTGCTAGGGTACCTGGGAGCTACACTGATATGTGTCCTCACGCCGCCATGTTCAAGCCACGCCCCCCGCAAGACACTTTTTATATCATAAATAAGAACAAAACAATTTGTTTAAATAAATTTAAATTACGTTAACTCCTTTCTGCGGAAACGCAATGATTTCATACTTGATTTCTAGCTTTACCTTAGCTAATATGTGATTATCTTATAATGAAGTAGTTTATGTCCTGCAGAGTTTGGTCTAATTCACACTCATTTTATTTCCATAACTAAATCACTGAACAAATTACCAGTTTATTTCACCGGTTGCTTTATTTGTTTCTTTTGTCTTCTATGTAGTTTAACAAAAATAGGTTTGGACCAATATAAGGCTAAGCCCCATGCAGAAATTCGCTACAAAAAACACTGGGGAAAAAGACGCGAACGCATTGCATTTTTTTCCTAGTGTTCCTGTTCCTGCGGAGTCTTTCTGTGCGGACTTTCTGACCCTATTATACCTATATGGAATCCTATACTTGAAAAAAACCCAAGTGCTTTTAAAATCGCAGCATTTCCACTGCAGATTTTTTTCTGCAATTTGTGGATGGGAATAGCCAGACTCCTGTACACGTTGCAGATAATGTAAAATGCAACATTTTTGCAATGTGGGCTCCAGTCTAAAGGAATTTTTTTTCTTTTATAAAGCTTTTCCATCTTTTCTTTTACAGGAAAGCAAAGCAGAATGTAATATATTTGCACTTATGAAAATAATATCCTTTTCTGGACAAATAACTTGTGAAAGTTTTATACACAACATAAAGATTTTTTTGTGCATTTTTATATTTTTCTCCTACCAGATTCTACCAGATATAGTCTATAAAAAATAGACCATATCTCTACAGACATACCGTAATGGTCAGTGGTGTATTAAGTTGGAATTTTAAGTTGTTTACAACATAGCTTGCTCTGCCTATAGTTTCTAAGTGTACAAAAAAAGTACGTACAAAAAGACATTAATTCAAGAATGCCAAATATGGCTTGTTTGACCGCAACCTAAAAATAAATTTATCTAAACTTCCTATCATCATATCAGCATGATACAATAGATCCATGGTAGTTCAGGAACTTACAGCATGATAAATCCCCATGGTGTTGTGAGTTCAGCTCAGATTAACTGCAATTAATGACAGAAGTGCAGCCATCAAACTGATCATGCATCTTAGACCATCTGAATGGGAGCCAAGTTGAATATATTTGTCTACTAAGTTACAATAGTTTAAAGGGATTTTCTGAAACTAAGATACAAGTGACCTATCTGACTTGTCTGTCACCCAGGTTCCCCACTGACCTGCTGTTTGAATAGGCTGGTTCACTACTTACTAAACACAGTGATATACTGTACATTGTAATGTGGTATTACAGCTAAGCTCCATTCAGTTGGCTGGGACTGAACTGCAGACAGCTCATAAGGTTAGGTCATCAATATTTCATACTTGGAAGACCTATTTAAGAATAATAGCTACTAAAAAAGTATATACCAAATATATACACAATGCATAAAATAATAATAAATTATACATTTAATGCTGGATACATCGGCGGAAAATTACTAAGCAAAATGCGCCAGAATTCTGATGTAATTTTCACCAAAAAAGTCTAACATGACTTGTATCATGTTTTTAAAGAGTTTAAGACACTTTAACCCCTTAGCGACCCTTGACGTAACTGTACGTCATGGGTCGCATGGGGATGTATGGAGCGAGCTCACACGCTGAGCTCGCTCCATACACGGCAGATGCCGGCTGTATCATACAGCCAGGACCTGCCACTAACAGCAGCGGTCGGTGCCCGAGCCGATCGCTGCTGTTAACCCTTTACACACTGCGGTCAAACGTGACCGCAGTGTGTAAACGGCGCCGGCGGCATGGGCGCCGCCATGTTTTGCCGATCGCCGCCCTCCTGAACGTCACAAGAGGGCGGTGATCGGTTGCTATGACAGCCGGAAGCCTATTGAAGGCTTCCAGGCTTGTCTCTGCACTAGATCTATTAGACGATGCCAGAGGCATCGTCTAATAGAAGTGCTGCGATTTTCCTATTCACTGCAATACTGTAGTATTGCAGTGAATAGTATGAGCGATCAGACTCCCTAGGTTTCAAGGTACCTAAGGGGTCTGATCATAAATGTAACAGAAGAAAAAAAAAAGTTTTTAAAAGTATTAAAAAAATAAAAAAAATATAAAAGTTCAAATCACCCCCCTTTCCCTAGATCAGCTATAAAAGTAATTAAAGAACATTAAACATAAACATATTAGGTATCCCCGCGCTCCAAAATGCCTGAACTATTAGAATATTAAAACATTTATCCCGTACTGCAAACGGCGTAGCGGCAAAAAAAATAAAAACAGCCAAAAAGCGTTTTTTTCAACACTTTGCCTCCTATAAAAAATTGAATAAAAAGTGATCAAACCATCGGATCTTTCCCCAAATGGTATCAATAGAAACGTCATCTTGTCCCGCATAAAAAGACACCACAACCAGCTCCATACATGGAAATATGAAAAAGTTACAGGTGTTAGAACATGATGACACAAAATTTTTTTTCTATTTTGCAAAGTTTATCATTTTTTTAAAAGTATCAAAAAATTTCAAATACTATATAAATTTGGTATCACCACGTTTGTACGTAGAACACAGGTAACATGTCATTTGTACCAAACAGTGAATGCTGTAAAAATTAAACCCATAAGAAAATGGCGCAAATGCATTTTTTCTCCAATTGCGCCTCATTCTGAATTTTTTTCCAGCTTCCCAGTACATTGCACAGCATATTGAATGGTGCCATTACAAAGTACAATTTGTCCCGCAAACAATAAGCTATCATGTGACTCTGTGAACTGAAAAATGAAAAAGTTATGGCTCTTGAAATGTGAGGAGGGAAAAACGAAAATGCGAAACCAAAAAATGGCCTGGTCCTTAAGGGGTTAAGGCTAAGGCCCCACGGGACGATCCACAGTGCTTAAGCACTGTGGGAAAAAATGCGGCAAGAATGTATCACGGTTCCTCCTGCAGCGCTTTAAACAGCTTTCCTCCACAGAGTTTCTGTTACAATTATATCTATGGTAAACCCGCCAGCGTTTTCATAGATATAATTGACATGCTGCAATTTCCAAAACCGGGCCGGTTTTGGAAATTGCAGTGTGTCCATGGTGCAGTTTTAACTGCAAAGTGGGCATGGGATTTGCATGGCTGTATTGTATAATGTCGCAATTTTTCCTGCGGCGCGTCCGCCGCCGGAAAATTTCAGCGTTTCTGGCCTGTGGGGCCCCGGCATTAGATGGTTTGTTTGAAAAAAAGAAGTGGCTTATCAGAAAGTGAGCATGACCTAAATTGGTGCATTTTTTTTTTTTTAATCTTAATCTAAGCCAGACCTGGGCAATGTACAGTCCACGGACTATATCCAGCCCTCTGACTGATTGAGTCTGGCCTGCATAGCTTGACTAGGGAGACTTGTCTAGGGGAACGTGTCTTAGTGCAGGACAGTGCAAGAAAATGGAGACATGTGTGGTGTGTATCCTAAAGTACTGAGAGGGGAGGGGAATGTGAGATGCAGGGTGGAGAGTGTGTGTCTGTCTATGTGTGTCTGTGTTTGTCTGTCTGTGTGTCTCTGTGTGCGTCTTTCTGTGTGATATATATGAAAATAATATTTTTAACAACGACAGAACCGCTAGACTGCAGACACTGCAGTGAGGTCCACAAGCCCCGGGGGATGGGGGGTGTGTGTGTGCCTGAAAAGCTAACCACCAGTTAACTGCACTGGCAGTGGTGTTTGTGCGGTTCTGGTATGAACTAACTGCAAACAAACTCTCACCAGTTAACCTCACTGGGAGAGTGTACCTGTGTAAAGCTGCTGGGTGAAGCTGAATGAAGCCTTGCAACAAACCTCTGCTAAAACACAGCAGAGGAATAGGCAGTAGTACAAGCTTCAGCCTGCTACACAGGAAAGGCTGCCAGGGGTTAAGCGTCACCCCTGGTCAGCAACATAAAGGGCTCCACAACAGCAAGGAGCTATAGAGTAACTAGACAGTGCAATAGGCCTACAGATTCCCACTGGCAGAGCCAAGGAATCCTAACTAGATCCCTAGACTGCTCCTGCCTTTCACTGGAACCTAGCCCTGACCTCCTGTCTCAAAGTATTATAGTCAAAGTGTGAGCACCGGGTGGGCGTCGGCTCACACTATATAAAGGCAAGTCCCCGCCCACAGGGGCGGTGGCATAACTTCACCGGACATGCTCAGTATGGGCAGAATGGGACTTAGCCTCTGAGCGCCTCCAAAAGGTCTGAGCACGCTCAGTAGGGGAAGAACTGGATTTAGCCTCTGAGCGCCTCCAAAAGGCCCGAGCATGCTCAATAGGCAGAAAGCTGGACTTAGAGTCCATACAGCTCACTGCACGATACCAAGGGCGAGGCTTGGATTGGCCCGCAGGTGGCACTGTGCGCCGGACGGGAAACCTGCGGGACCCCATCCTAACAGTCTGTCTGTGTGACTGTGTGTGTGTGTGTCTGTGTCAGTAACCTAGGAGCAGAGATGGAAGGGGAATGTTATACTGGGGCAGAGATGGAGGGGGAACATGAAACTGGGGCAGATGGAGAGGGGACTTGAAACTGGGGGAGATGTGGAGGGGGGACATGAAATGGGGCAGATGTAGGGGGATATGATACTGGGGGAGAAATGGAGGAGGAACATGAAACTGGGGGTAGATGAAGGGGGCACTTAAACTGGTGGAACATTAAACTGGGGACAACTGGAGGGGGCATTAAACTGTGGAGGTAGCTGTAGGGGGACCTGTGTGCCTTTAGTTGCCCCCAGTTTAATGTCCCACTTTATCTGCCATTAATTTATTGTTCCCCTCCAACTATCCCCACTGCTAACGTCCCCCTCCAGCTGCTACAGTTTCATATTGCCTCTAGTTTCCCCCAGTTTAAACTGGAGCACTAGCAGAAGGACTTAATACTGTGGGCCAGTTGGAAGGGAACATTATAATGTGGGGACATACAGTTAGGGCCAGAAATATTTGGAAAGTGACACAATTTTCGCGAGTTGGGCTCTGCATGCCACCACATTGGATTTGAAATGAAACCTCTACAACAGAATTCAAGTGCAGATTGTAACGTTTAATTTGAAGGGTTGAACAAAATTTTCTTATAGAAAATGTAGGAATTGTACACATTTCTTTACAAACACTCCACATTTTAGGAGCTCAAAAGTAATTGGACAAATAAACATAACCCAAACAAAATATTTTTATTTTCAATATTTTGTTGCAAATCCTTTGGAGGCAATCACTGCCTTAAATCTGGAACCCATGGACATCACCAAACGCTGGGTTTCCTCCTTCTTAATGCTTTGCCAGGCCTTTACAGCCGCAGCCTTCAGGTCTTGTTTGTGGGTCTTTCCGTCTTAAGTCTGGATTTGAGCAAGTGAAATGCATGCTCAATTGGGTTAAGATCTGGTGATTGACTTGGCCATTGCAGAATGTTCCACTTTTTTGCACTCATGAACTCCTGGGTAGCTTTGGCTGTATGCTTGGGGTCATTGTCCATCTGTACTATGAAGCGCCATCCGATCAACTTGGCAGCATTTGGCTGAATCTGGACTGAAAGTATATCCCGGTACACTTCAGAATTCATCCGGCTACTCTTGTCTGCTGTTATGTCATCAATAAACACAAGTGACCCAGTCCCATTGAAAGCCATGCATGCCCATGCCATCACGTTGCCTCCACCATGTTTTACAGAGGATGTGGTGTGCCTTGGATCATGTGCCGTTCCCTTTCTTCTCCAAATTTTTTTCTTCCCATCATTCTGGTACAGGTTGATCTTTGTCTCATCTGTCCATAGAATACTTTTCCAGAACTGAGCTGGCTTCTTGAGGTGTTTTTCAGCAAATTTAACTCTGGCCTGTCTATTTTTGGAATTGATGAATGGTTTGCATCTAGATGTGAACCCTTTGTATTTACTTTCATGGAGTCTTCTCTTTACTGTTGACTTAGAGACAGATACACCTACTTCACTGAGTGTTCTGGACTTCAGTTGATGTTGTGAACGGGTTCTTCTTGACCAAAGAAAGTATGCGGCGATCATCCACCACTGTTGTCATCCGTGGACGCCCAGACCTTTTTGAGTTCCCAAGCTCACCAGTCAATTCCTTTTTTCTTAGAATGTACCCAACTGTTGATTTCACTACTCCAAGCATGTCTGCTATCTCTCTGATGGATTTTTTTCTTTTTTTTCAGCCTCAGGATGTTCTGCTTCACCTCAATTGAGAGTTCCTTTGACCGCATGTTGTCTGGTCACAGCAACAGCTTCCAAATGCAAAACCACACACCTGGAATCAACCCCAGACCTTTTAACTACTTCATTGATTACAGGTTTACGAGGGAGACGCCTTCAGAGTTAATTGCAGCCCTTAGAGTCCATTGTCCAATTACTTTTGGTCCCTTGAAAAAGAGGAGGCTATGCATTACAGAGCTATGATTCCTAAACCCTTTCTCCGATTTGGATGTGGAAACTCTCATATTGCAGCTGGGAGTGTGCACTTTCAGCCCATATTATATATATAATTGTATTTCTGAACATGTTTTAGTAAACAGCTAAAATAACAAAACTTGTGTCACTGTCCAAATATTTCTGGCCCTAACTGTATAATATACGAGTGACTGTAGGAGGATTATACTGTGTGGGGGCACATGGAAAAATTATTGATAATGGGCGGAGTCAGCGTAGAAGTGGGTGGCGCTAAATTTGCCATGGCGCACATAGCCCTCTAGAATAGTTTCAATTTCTTATGCGGCCCCATAGGAAAATTAATTGCCCAACCCAATCTAAGCCAACTAATAGAAGGTATAAAGTTAGGCTAGACTATTAGTCTAATGATGCACCAGATTTATAAAACAGTATTAGACACTGGCGCAGTTGAAAATGTTCTAGTCTACGTATATATTGTTTAAAACTTTGACAGTATTAGTAAATCTGCCCAATTATATTTTTAATGAATGATATATTTCAATTTATTTTGTTACTATTATGTACTTGATATGAGCCATTAATTGCAGTTCTGTCAAAATATTCTTAGGTAGCAGAATACTTAGACACATCAATCTTAAGCATCAATTGACATTGCAAACATGTGCCTAATGAGCTCATGAATATGCATTATAGCTGATTGGTATGTGCATAATTACATTGTGATTTAATAATTCAACAAAAACTTCTCTGATACTGTATCAAATCATATATAGCATAATCTTTATCATAGTATAGCATATAGAAAATGAAAATGGGATTTTGTAACAATTGCATTTGTAAAAGCTTTGGCCTATTGTGGTCCTTGACCGTTGCATTTTTTTTTTTTTTTTTAATTTTCATAGTGTTGCATTCCAGAAGTATAACGGATTTTATTTATCTATTGATATAGCTGTATGAGGGTTTGTTTTTGCGGGGTGAGTTGTAATTTACATTGGCACCCTTTTGGAGAACATATAATTTTATTAATCAGTAGAGGTGAGCGAACAGTAAAATATTCGATATTCATTATTCGTTTCGAATAGCCGCTCAATATTCGACTATTCAAATGAATATCAAACCTTATTATAGACTATAGGGAAAAATGCTTTGTTTCAGGGGAACCCACCATTCGACTCAGGAGGGTCACCAAGTCCACTATGACACCTCAGGAAATGATGACAACACCTCTGCAATGCAACTGGGACAGCAGGGGAAGCATGCCTGGGGGCATCTAACAAGCCCAAGTCACAGTTTTACCCCACTATCACAGCCTAACAACTACACACTTTCCACACTCAAAAAAACCTCTATGAAAGTGGGAAAATACCTGGAAACCTTCTTTACTCCCCAATTGTATGGACAGAAACCCAAATTTCACTCTAATGAAACCTTAACAAGCACCCCTTTAAATCACATTGCCCATGACAACCACAGATGGAATAGGCAATGGGAAATCCAATAGTACCCACCCTGAACTGTCATTGTGGATGTGTGTGTGTGTGTGTGTGTGTGTGTGTGTGTGTGTGTGAGATGTGGTAAGACCTTCCAAAATTCACTTTTATGGCCCTTAACGTGAGCCCTTCAAAATTAAGTTACAAACCCTTAAGCTGAGCTACCAGCAGAGATTGAGGCCCTTTAGGTGACTTCAGCCTCTTACCAGCAGAGTTTTAGGCCCTTAGAGTGAGTAGAGCCTTGCACTATCAGAGTTTTGGGCCATTGGAGTGAGTAAAGCCTTTAAAAAGCAGTGTTTTTGGCCCTTGCAGTGAGTAGAGCCTTGCACCGGCAGTGTTTGTGGCCCTTGGAGTGAGTTGAGCCTCTAACCAGCAGAGTTTGGGCCATGGCCTCGATGTGGGAGTTTTTCTAGGCTGGCTACAAGAGGAAACATTTTCGGCCCTGCTGGCTGTGGCCTGGCTTCGGTGAAGTAGCTGTCCTCTGCCTCTGGACATGCCTTTGCCTCTAGCCCCCCTCTTTGGTGCTGCACTTCCCTCCACATCTACACTGCTCTCCCCACTTGACATCCGTCCTGTCTGGGTCGGGTAAGTGTCCTCGTCGTCCACCACCTCCTCTTCCAATTCCTCTGATGGCTCCTGCTTCTCCTCCTCTTGCACATCGACGATGGCAACAGGCTGCCCTGATGGAGACTGTGTCTCGTCATCGTCGTCACTGAGGGCAGATTGCTGGTCAACAACAACAGGAGATAATGGATGCTCCAGTGTTTGTGCATCAGGACACAGCAACTCATCTATTACCTCTGGTGATTCAGGACATGGTGGGACAGAGAGAGGGACAGTGAATGGACCTGAAAACAGCTCCTGGGAGGTGGGAAAGGTGGGATTAGTTTGCTGGGAGGATTGGGCATGTTGTGAGGAAGGAGGACCAGACTGTTGGGTAGGAGGAGGAGTTGAGGTAGAGGCTGACTGGCTGGTGGAGAATGTGCTGGAAGCATTGTCCGCCATCTATTGTAACACCTCTTCATGGTGCTCGGGCCTGGTTAGGGTTGTACCCTGCACCCAACTTAATGTGGCAATCAAGCCGGAAACTGTGGGGAAGCGCAATGCTTGCTGCCGCAGAACAGTAGGCACAGTAGACGCTGATGGTTGAGCACAACTTTGCTCCACATCTGCATTTCCACACCCCCGTCCTTGTCCTCGTCCCCGTCCCCTTGCACTAGCCTTACGCATTTTTTTGATGTATAGTAATGCCCTTTTTATGATCTATACACCCCTAATAAAAGCTGTTTTTCACGTATATAGCAAGAAGTAACTGCTGTGGATTCCTGCTAATATTTTTGGGGGACACCCCTGAGAAAAGCTGGTTGGAACGTATATAGCAAGAAGTAACTGTTCTGTATCCCTGTTTTCCACTGTCCGTGGAAAGCTGTTCTCCTGTCCCTGCAGTGTATAGCTCGAATGTTGCTGCTGTTGCATGTTGCTGCTGTTAACCTTGAGCTAAAAATAACAAGTTCAATTTATTCTATTAGTTGGTAAAAGTAATGATACTAATATGCCTAGTTTGATAGTTTACTATATTTTATTGAAAAAAAAGCAATTTTATGCTACTGCATTTCAAAACCCATAGTTTTTTGCACATATACACTCAAATTCATAATATCATCAAATATCATTAAACATTTTATTTACTCTTTTTTTTCATGTATTTATTTTTTATTTATTTTCACATTTTTATTATGTCCCATAGTGGCCCCTGCACACAGTATTATGCCCCATAGTGGCCCCTGAACAAAGTATTATGCCCCATAGTGGCCCCTGAACACAGTATTGTTCCTCATAATGAACACCCTTTGAACAATTACTATACTCTGGGGTCTGAAAAGACTCCAGAGTATAATAATCAGAGACCGAGGAGGGATACAAACATAAAAAAACACTGTCACTTACCTATCCCCGGCTCTGCTGCAGTCCTCAGTCCTCAGTGGTGTTGCCATCTTCAATGACATCAGGGACGTCACACAGCTAGGTCCGATGCCTGTATGGAGCACGGAGAGTAAGTAACATGGTTTTTTATGTTACCTTACCTCCTCTGGACCTCCGATCATTATACTCGGGGGTCTGAAAAGACCCCCGAGTATAATTATAGTGTTTGTGGGTCCACTTTCCGATCCCGGGCCCTGCCAGGATCGGTAAGTAAATAGGGCCTGTTACTGGCAGGAGTAACTCCAGCCAGTAACGGCCTATTATGAAAAAAAAAAATGCAGCAGTAGCGGCTGTCGCTGAACCCCTCATGTCCCGGGCCCTGTGGCAGCTGGTACCCCTGCTACCCCGGTAGTTATGCCACTGTATTATACAGTACAGACCAAAAGTTTGGACACACCTTCTCATTCAAAGTTTTTTGTATTATCATGACTATGAAAATTGTAGATTCACACTGAAGGCATCAAAACAATGAATTAACACATGTGGGAATATATACTTAACAAAAAAGTTTGAAACAACTGAAAATATATTTTATATTCTAGCTTCTTAAAAGTAGCCACCATTTGCTTTGATTACTGCTTTGCACACTCTTGGCATTCTCTAGATGAGCTTCAAGAGGTAGTCACCGGAAATGGTCTTCCAACAGTCTTGAAGGAGCTCCCAGAGATGCTTAGCACTTGATGGCCCTTTTGACTTCACTCTGCGGTCCAGCTCACCCCAAACCATCTCGAATGGGTTCAGGACTGGTGACTTTGGAGGTCAGGTCATCTGGTGTAGCACTCCATCACTCTCCTTCTTGGTCAAATAGCCCTTACACAGCCTGGAGGAGTGTTTGGGGTCATTGTCCTGTTGAAAAATAAATGATGGTCCAACTAAACGCAAACCAGATGGAATAGCATGCCGCTGCAAGATGCTGTTAATCACCATATTTCTGAGATTTGAGGGCTGTCTATAGCACAGGAGAGGGAATTCTAGAACTATGGATTTTAGACGGTGTTAGGATTGGGTCCAGCTTTCACCATGCTCAGACTTTTGGAGCTGCTCACAAGCTGTGTCATTTCTCCCCTACTGAGCATGAGCGGTGAGGTCATAACCACCGCCCCTATTGGGCGGGGTCTTCCCTTTAAATAGTGTGAGCCAACGCCCACCGGGTGCTCATACTTTGACTAAAGATTGACTAAAGTGCAAGGAAGTTGTTTATGACAGTAGTTTCAGGGATAGGCTGCAGTATTCAGGCAGGTTGTCAGACTAGGCCTCTGTGTGGGGTTCCTCTGTTTCGTTCTGGGTGCTGTTAGGACCTGTAAACCCTGAACTGTCAGCTCTACACCAGGGCTAGGAGCGGTAGACACTGTTCCAGCCTGTGGAGCTGCAGCAGGTGTGGTCTCTGAGATGGCCTTATTTAGTCTGTGAAACTTACTTGCTAACTTCTAGCTGTTGCAGGAGCATGCAAACTTCCGTGGTGACTCCTAGCTGTTGCAGGAGAACTCCTAGCTGTTGCGGGAGCATGTGTGTTTGCTGACCTGGGGTGAGTTAACCCTTGGCAGCCTTGTTTGTTTCAGCAGTACTGGTGCACCTGGCCAGTGAGCTTAACTGGCAGGGTTTAGTTACACCCTGTTCACATTGAGTACCTCACTGCACCACTGCCAATGTTTGTTGCACTCTGTTCACATTGAGTATCGCGCCGCACCTCGGCCAGTGTTTGTTGCACCCTGTTCACATTGAGTTCAGACATACAGCTGCCCACTGGGCCTGTGGACCTCGCTGTAGTGTTCTACAGACTAGCAGTTCTGTCATGACATACTGAGGTCCTCACTGTCGTATTCTACAGACTAGAGGTTCTCTGTAGTGTTCTACAGACTAGCGGTTCTGTCGTGACATACCGCCACCCACTGGGCCTGTGGACCTCGCTGCAGTGTTCTGCAGACTAGCGGTTCTGTCGTTTAATACAAATATATTATTTATAGTGGACCTCACTGTAGTGTTCTACAGACTAGAGGTTCTGTCGTTTAAAAAATATTATTTATATATATATATGTATACACAGAACCATAACAGACGGTTGTCTTTTTGCAGTAGTGGATGTAGTTTGTGTGTGATTCCTCTCAACATTTTCAGGTGTGGGTTGTATGTGACAACCAGGGGCACCCGATTGTTTTCCTTTTTGGTATTGTATTTTAATAAATCCGATCTTGGCATTCTCGTGGCCCTGTTAATTTGGTTATCAACTGTTCTTGGATGGTAACCCTGCCTCAAGAATGTGTTTTTGAGGCCCCCAAGGTGTTTGTCTCTATTTGCAGGGTCTGAACATATGCAATGGTATCTGATAACCTAGCTGTAGACAATGGAGTTCTTTATGTGTTTGGGATGAAAGCTATTTCATCTTAGGTAGGTAGTGTGGTCAATTGGCTTCCGATACAGCGATGTCTCAGTTTTGTTGTCCTGTATCTTGATGACTGTGTCTAGGAAATTTATTTCAGTGGAGGAGTAATTGATCATCAGGTTGATGGTGGGATGGAACTAGTTGAATTGTTCATGGAAGGTTTTCAGCTGTTGTTCAGACCCAGTCCAAAGGATTAAGATATTGTCAACAAAGTGATAGTAGGCCAGAGGCCTGGTGGTGCAGGTGGAAAGGAAGTCGCTCTCAAGCTTGGCCTTGAAGAGATTAGACTGTTGCTCCCCATTGCGGTGACAGTCTGCTGTAAATAGATGCAGTCACCAAAGGAGTAGTAATTGTGGGTGAGGATGAATTCTGTGAGTTTCACCACAGCTTCAGCATTCATACCTTGCTTTTCCATAAAAACTGGCAGGCATTTACACCGTCCTGGTGTGGGATGTTGGAGTACAAGGATTCTACATCCATGGTGGCCAGGATGGTTCCATCTGGAAGGGGACCTATAGAGGATAGTTTATTTAATAGGTCTTTAGTATCCTGAAGGTAGCTGGTTGTATCCCTCACTAAGGGTTTGAGGATGCCCTCCATCCATCCAGAAATCTGTTCAGTGAGAGTGCCAACACATGAAATGATCGGTTTCCCTGGATTCCCAATACATGAGATGACTACAATAAGGTCTAGTTCACACATAGGCAAAGGGGTGGATTTTGACAGCGGATTTCGCTTCAAAATCCTCCCCTTTACAATGGTGGTCTATGTAGACCACCGGGCTTTTTTTTCCCGCTAGCGGCGGGCTGCCGCTAGCGGAGAAAAGAAAGGACATGCCCTTTCTTCAGGCGGAAGCCACGCGGGCTTCCACCCCCGGCAGCTCCCTCCTATGTCGGCTCATTCATTTGAGCCGACAGCGGAGGGGAAAGCCGCGACCGCGATGGTCGCGGCAGGCGGGTTTTAACAAGAGAGAGACGCGGCTCACCGCGTCTCTCTCGGTGTCAAAACCTGCGTGGGCAGTTCACTCCAAGAATAAAAAAATTGTTGTATTTTCACTGTGTTTGCCTCCCATAAAAATTTGAATAAAATGCGATCAAAGAAAAAAAACATTGTATAGAATATTAAATGGTACTATTGTTAAGTCCAATTTGTCTCACAAAACACTAAGCCAACATATGGCTCTGTGAATAGAAAAATAGCAAAATGAAAATCAAAAAATGTCACAAGTATCCCTTATAATTAGGTATACTTATAAAAAATATTATACACATACGGTAAATATTTCACATCAGGAAAACAACATCAAAACAGCTGAATCAATGAATTTTCACTGTTTCGCCTTTGTACAAAATATGAAATGGTACCATTACAAAGTACAATTTGTTCTGAAAATATTAAAGGGTTTGGCCACTATATAGGTAAAAGTCTGCAATGTGTAGCACAAACATAAATAATAAACTTACTCATAGACATTCATTTGCATTTTTGCTTCTGTCTCTTTATTTTTAAAGCCACGCCCCCACTAACATGGCTCTGCCGGCTCCCTGACATGCCTGCCTTGACCACCGTGCGCGTGACATGGAGGGACATGTGACACAGTCTGACCATGTCACGTGACTTTGTGCGCGCCTGCGCTGCTCTTATGATATGTGTTAACCCCTGAGATGCCGGCATCTCAGGGGTTTCCTTATATTCTGGGCATCTCAGGGGGTTTCTCTATGTATCCATGTGTCCCTACACGTACCTGGTCGATCCTGCCAGGAATGGAGGCTGCCAGCCCATGTGTGTGCACGGGCTGACAGCCTCCTATACACTGCAATACATGTGTGTAACCCCCTCACAGGAGTTACTAATGGTTATTTGGCCATATAAGTGCCTTACATGGTATGATAGATTGTATGTGTTGCCATGTTCATTCTGTATTCATTTGTGTAATGTTGTTAAGCTATTGTTCTCTGGTATCACTTGTCCTAGTGAGCTGTGGTCTCCATAGCAACACACACTATGGTGAGTGGATCTGTAGCTGGAACAAGAAATAGTCATAGCAGGGAGAGGAAGTAGTATTCTGTAAGAGCCAGGGAAGGAGAAGCAAGAAGTGTGGCAGTGGCCATCTTGTGTTTCAGACACTGTGTTGTGAGGATTGCCACAGCAGTAGCAGGACAGAGAAGCTGTGTGACAGCGCCCTGCATTACTATCAGTAAGAGGACAGGATTACATCAGGCTAAGCAGAGCTATAACCCTGGCAGCCTGCACCGACCTCTACAAGGTAACTGAGCCCCTGCAGTAAGCCAGAATCTGGATCTGCAGACATCTTAGACTCTCTGCTAATACAGGGGAAGGTGTCAGCCAGCTACAAGCCACTGTGCCACAGCTCACTGCTACAGGACAAGTGACCAGCAGATGCCTGTTACAATAAAGCAGTGAGCACTTCTACTGATCCTGGCCTGGACATTGCCTTCCTTGCAGCTAAGCCCTGGGCAAATGCTCTTTGTTGGAGTAGAGCACTGGCACCCACATCACCATCTCAGCCCAGGGACCAGCGGGTGTCTCAATACTCCAACTGGCGTCACATCTAACTGACTCTGCCTATTTCCCTGTGCACCTCTCCTGGGAGTTCTGGTGCCTATAAGGTCACCGTGACAGTCCAGCCTCCTGCACGGTTCTCCCGGGGTGGTCGCAGTTGGCGTCACGAACAGGATTTCTGTGCCATTGAAAAAGAAGGGAGGCACTTGAGCTGCTGGCAGGAAAAAGGATCCGTGACTGCGACACTGTGCAGTATCGCCATCTTGGCCCTGCATCGCACGCTATACCTGAATCTACAGCACAGGCAAAAGCAGGTGAGCCACGTACTGCCAGTATGTTTAGGAACAAAGAAAAAAGGGATTTTGTCAGTTTTAAACACCAAGGGTTCAGTAGTGAGGATGAGGAAGAGGGGTGTAGTGTTTCAGCCCCCACAGCTGCAGTAATGCCAATCACAATGCCTTATTACCCAGGTGTGCCATGGCTGCCACTCTATGTAGGCGAGCCAAATACCCTAAAGGACTTTAAAGAAAAGATGCAAGCAACTTTCAAAGTTTATCCCCTCACTGCTGAGCAGAAGGTTGCTATCTTAATGGGTCAGATGGGAGGAGCAGCCCTCCGTGAAGTTAAGTCCTGGGATGTTAAGGAGAAACAAACTGTTAAGCAAATTTTTGATAAACTGCGCGCCATATTTGAAACTAAGACTCTGTCAGAACTAAAAGCTCGGTTCTTTAGCCGCAAGCAGAACGCAGGTGAAAGTCTTAGAGACTATGCTCTGAGCTTGGATGAAGCTCTCCGCCAGGTTGCGCAACTAGATCCTCATGAGCTTCACAATTATGATTGCACGCTGAAGGAGCAATTCATTGAGGGTGCTACACCTGATGCAGTTAAAATGCAACTACGTATGCTTAACTCTCAAGACCCTGACCGACCCTTCAACCTATTTAAAGAGACAGCCATCCAAATCCTTAAAGTGGACACAATGCCAGAGGAGCAGCATAATGTGCCCTCAGCTTCTACAGCACCTCCGCCCTGTGTAATCCAACAACCCATTTCTCAGTGCGCACAGATCCAACCTTCTGACTCCAACCTTGAACTCCAAGGACAAATCGCTGAACTTTCAAAGAATCTAATTAAGCTTTGCAAAAAAGTGGATGACCTTCAGCTGACACCACCGAGGTCTCCCTCATCCCGGCACTGGCAGCGACCTTCACCACGTCAGTATTCACGCAGACCGTTATTCCGACCCGGTCGCAGGGTCACGGACCAGTTTGATTCATCCGGAAGGCCCATCTGTCGAAGTTGTCATTTACCAGGACATGTTGAACGAGAATGCCAGTCTTTAAACTAGGCCGTCCTGGGGCAGAGGACCTACCCCCAGGAGACAACCACCACCATGGTCCACTATCACCTGAATGGGGCCAACGTTTCATTGGAGACCGTCCTATCCTTTCCATCAATATGAACAACATCCCACTGACTGCTCTCTTGGATACGGGATCACAGACGACCACCATGCCCCTTGCCCAGTTTGAAAAATATTGGTCTCAAGATCAGCTACAACCATGCAATCCTCATGAGCAGGTGACTCTAATTGCCAGCAATGGACAAGAACTTAAACAGGTAGGATACTTCCTAGCCACCCTTAAGATTGGCAAAACCGAACTGAAGGATCAAGGGATTGTCATTGTGGACGTTGCCAAAGACAGAGACACTCCCTCCATCATCATTGGGACCAATGTCTTAGTTAATTGTTTTGATGAAGCCATTGCTGCCTTGTCTGACACTCTTCAAATAGCCGCTCCAAAAGAGAGACACATCTACCATAAGGCCATTAAGGTTTTGGTACAACAACAACAGGTACAACTTTCCCAAGGTGAGATCGGAAAAGCTAGGGTGACTGACGCTAGACCCATCATCTTACCACCTGGTCATGTGATGATGGTCTGGTGCCGGGCCAGGTTTGGTGTCAAAGGCAGGGATTACTCCGTGCTCATCGAGTCAATGCCTACGGATCGTACAGTTATTGCTGCCCGTAGTTTGGCTAAGGTGACCCATGGACGAGTCCCTGTACAATTGTTGAATTTTGGGGATTCTGAAGTTACACTACCACGGTATACAGTGGTTGCCAAATTATCCAGAGTTCAGGATGCTGATTGCCTCCAGAGAGTCCATTGTGGAGCTCAGACCACCAATTCACAACCCACATGTAACCCCACTGAGGAGCAAAAAGAATGGTGGCAAGAGATTCACCTTGGAACCCCTGAGACGCCTTCATCTCAGCTGGAAGGGGTATTGCGGGTAGTTCACGAATTCGAACACATTTTCAGCAAGTCCCCTATGGACTTTGGGCATGTCACTGCAGTAGAACACACAATTCAAATTGGTGATCATCCTCCCATCAAGGAAAGACATAGGCCCATTCCCCCAGTACAATACCAACAAGTAAAAGGCTTACTCCAAAACATGAAGGATTCCGGTGTTATAAGGGACAGCCGAAGCCCTTGGGCTGCTCCCTTAGTACTCGTCAAAAAGAAGGACGGTACTATTCGCCTTTGCGTGGATTACCGCAAATTGAATGATATCACTCACAAGGATGCATATCCGCTGCCCCGGATAGAGGAGTCCCTTGCAGCTCTTCAGTCTGCAGCCTACTTCTCTGTCCTGGACCTTACCAGTGGATACTGGCAGGTCCCTATGTCCCCAACTGATGCTGAAAAAACTGCCTTCACAACACCAATGGGTCTGTTTGAATTTGACCGGATGCCATTTGGGTTGTGCAATGCGCCTGCCACATTCCAACGGCTCATGGAGTTCTGTTTAGGTCATCTAAACTTTGAGTCTGTCCTGTTATATCTGGATGATATAATTGTTTACTCCAGAACATATGCAGAGCATTTGGATCACCTTGCGAGAGTGTTTGAGTCTTTGGATCGCTATGGTCTGAAACTCAAACCTTCCAAATGCCATCTCCTAAAATCTGAAATCCAATACCTGGGACACATTGTGAGCGCTGATGGGGTGTCGCCAGATCCTCAGTACACTGAACGGATACGCGACTGGCCAACTCCTGAAACGGTAAAAGACATCCGTAGATTCCTTGGGTTCGCCGGTTATTACCGCCGATTTGTAAAAAACTTTGCCCGGATTGCTGCACCCTTACAGGCTGTACTGATAGGTCAGTCTACCACCCGATCTGGTAAGAGTCCAACTATCCAATGGACCCCTGAAATGCAAAAAGCATTTGAGGAGTTAAAAGCGGCCTTAGTCGGTCCAAATGTCCTTGCTTACCCTGATTACAGTAAACCGTTCATTCTGCAAACAGACGCAAGTAAAACTGGACTTGGTGCTGTCCTTTCCCAGAAACAAGAAGGTTTGATTAGACCCATTGCATTTGCCAGTCGATCGCTTCGGGCGACTGAACGTAATGACTCTAACTATAGCTCCTTTAAGTTGGAGTTTCTGGCCTTGGTTTGGGCGGTTACCGAAAAATTCCATCATTATCTCACCGCCACTCCGTTTGTTGCATACACAGATAATAATCCTCTGACCCATCTTAGCACTGCCAAATTGGGAGCAATTGAGCAGCGTTGGGCTTCACGTCTTGCCAATTATCAGTTTACCTTAAAATTCCGTGCAGGGAGGGAGAATGTTAATGCTGACATTTTATCTCGGTTACCCCAAGAGTCAATTAATGACCTAGATGACCCTGACAAATGGGAAGAAGTTGAACTCCCTGACTTCTATGACAAAGTCACTCAACGTGTTAATCAAAATGTCCGGACCAAATATTGTAACCTTCAGACCATGCGGGTTGAGTCCCTCCATCATATGGATTGGGAACAAGTCCAAAAACAAGATCCAACATTGCAAAGATTAAAAGACCTTTTAAAAGATTCAAATTCAATAGGTCCAGATAACAATGCAAGCCCTGAACTTCAAAATCTCTGGCGAGAGCGCGGTCGTTTAACTTATCTGCAGGGAAAACTGGTCCGCCGTTATGTAAATCCTCGTACCCATGAGCGAGTGTTTCAGATTGTGATACCAAGACAAGACGCTCCTTTGATCTTGGATGCGTATCATAATCAGTCAGGACATTTCAATGCCCAAAAGACAGAACGAACCATTAAGGATCGTTTCTACTGGGTGGGAATGCGCCCTCAAATTGAACAGTGGTGCCGGGATTGTGCACAATGTGCTTTGCGGAGAGGATCTAACCAACGGGCCCCTCTACAGGGCATTGTCACAGTCAGACCACTAGAGTTGGTAGCGCTTGACCACGTCAAGTTGACTCCAAGTCGGTCAGGTTACACTTATGCATTAACAATGATTGATCATTTTTCAAAATTCATGGTTGTAGTCCCAGTAAAAGATCTCACTGGTAAAACAGCAGCTCGGGAATTCCAAAGACATTTTGGGCGACCCTACGGTTATCCTGAAAAGATCCTTACTGATCAAGGTCCTGCATTTGAGTCAGAGCTTTTTCAAGAGTTCTGCAACCTCTATGGGTGTCAAAAGATCCGCACTACAGCCTATCATCCCCAGGGTAATGGGCTTTGTGAAAAAGCCAATCAAATCATTATCAACATGCTGAGAACAGTTGCCCATGAAAAACGATCTGAGTGGCCAGAGCTATTGCCAGAGATCACTGAGATCTATAATCACACCAGACAGGATTCCACAGGGTACACTCCTGCATACCTCCTTAGAGGACAGTTAGGACAGCTCCCCGCTGATCACCAAATGGGAGTGATTACAGAGGTTAGGTCCCCACCTTTACCAAATGACACTTGGGTAGCAGAAAGACTAAGGGTTAATAGAGAACTTCAGGAACTTGTGTGTAAATCTCTGGACCAGGCTAGACACAAACAGGCTCTCCAGTATGACAAAGGAGCAAATGCTCAACCCTTGCAACCTGGAGATAAGGTCCTAAAAAGGCGACATGTTAGGCATCATAAGTTAGAGGATCGTTGGGAAGACAACGCCTATGTTGTCCAAGAGGCACCACATGATAACTCTAAAGTGTGTAAAATTGTTCCAGAGGATGGAGAAGGTCCATCCCAGTTAGTGTCTCAAGATGATCTCAAAGTGTGTCCCTCCTCTTATACAAGTCCGAGAGTTACCCGTCGGTTACCAGCTACTCCACACGCTCTGTCACAACCAAGACGGACATTACCCTGTATACCCATTCCTGGCCAACATGGTACAGAATTAGGACTTGCTCTGGCTTCCCCTAACTTATACTTCTTTGTGAGACCTACGGTTACACCATTGCAAAGAGAGACTCCTTCTGCGTCAAGGGAAACAAGTGACTCCATTTCCTTAGAGGACTTTGTATCAGAGACTCCGGATACTCAGGTACTCCCTGTTGACAGAGAGGAGGCCTCAGAGCCTGAAACAATTTCTCAAAGGAGATCCCAAAGGGTGAACAAGGGTAAACCCTCAGTTCGCTACAGCCCTTAAAGGAGCTTGCCAAGATCAGCCATAGTAGACTGTGCATTTCAGCTGATCATCTGCCTTGGAAACTTTTGTTTATCTTCACTTCAACAAATAAGCCATATACCTGGTGCCATAGTGGCGACACCATGCTTGGACTGCCCAAAGTTCTACCTCTAGTTTCCTTATTTGGTTCTAACCCATTTAATGTTTATTCCATTTACTTTGGACTATGGGATATTTAAGCCATTGACTGTTTTCTGTGTTATTGGTAGCCCGAGGACGTGCTACATTCAAGAAGGGAGGGATGTAACCCCCTCACAGGAGTTACTAATGGTTATTTGGCCATATAAGTGCCTTACATGGTATGATAGATTGTATGTGTTGCCATGTTCATTCTGTATTCATTTGTGTAATGTTGTTAAGCTATTGTTCTCTGGTATCACTTGTCCTAGTGAGCTGTGGTCTCCATAGCAACACACACTATGGTGAGTGGATCTGTAGCTGGAACAAGAAATAGTCATAGCAGGGAGAGGAAGTAGTATTCTGTAAGAGCCAGGGAAGGAGAAGCAAGAAGTGTGGCAGTGGCCATCTTGTGTTTCAGACACTGTGTTGTGAGGATTGCCACAGCAGTAGCAGGACAGAGAAGCTGTGTGACAGCGCCCTGCATTACTATCAGTAAGAGGACAGGATTACATCAGGCTAAGCAGAGCTATAACCCTGGCAGCCTGCACCGACCTCTACAAGGTAACTGAGCCCCTGCAGTAAGCCAGAATCTGGATCTGCAGACATCTTAGACTCTCTGCTAATACAGGGGAAGGTGTCAGCCAGCTACAAGCCACTGTGCCACAGCTCACTGCTAC
This sequence comes from Leptodactylus fuscus, assembly GCF_031893055.1. Lineage (NCBI taxonomy): Eukaryota > Metazoa > Chordata > Amphibia > Anura > Leptodactylidae > Leptodactylus > Leptodactylus fuscus. Next base: position 122,735,720 of record NC_134269.1, read on the forward strand.
AGGACAAGTGACCAGCAGATGCCTGTTACAATAAAGCAGTGAGCACTTCTACTGATCCTGGCCTGGACATTGCCTTCCTTGCAGCTAAGCCCTGGGCAAATGCTCTTTGTTGGAGTAGAGCACTGGCACCCACATCACCATCTCAGCCCAGGGACCAGCGGGTGTCTCAATACTCCAACTGGCGTCACATCTAACTGACTCTGCCTATTTCCCTGTGCACCTCTCCTGGGAGTTCTGGTGCCTATAAGGTCACCGTGACAGTCCAGCCTCCTGCACGGTTCTCCCGGGGTGGTCGCATGTGTATTGCAGCGTATACCGCGGTGTCCTGTCCCTGTCCGGTCTCTGCGAAGCAAAAGGAGAGCAGCGCTGTCTGGCCCGCCCCTCCTTCCCTACTGTGTTGCTTTATTGCCAGAGTGAGATATGAGAGGCAGAGAAGGAGGGGCGGGCCAGATGGGTGAAGGAGGCGTGGTTTCAAGCATGCCGCGAAAACCACGCCTCCTTCCCCCTCTGCCCTGCCCCTCCATCACTGCCTCTCAGATCTAGCTCCTGCAATGAAGCCACACAGGCAGGGAAAGAGGGGCGGGCCAGATGGGTGAAGGAGGTGTGTTTTCAAGTTTGCTTACAAAACCACGCCTCCTTCACCCGTCTGGCCCGCCCCTTTTTCTCTTCTTGCATAGCTTCACTATGTGAGACCCTGAATGCCATATATATATATATATATATATATATATATATATATATATATACACACACACACATGCATGCATGTTCAAATCACCCCCATATCCCTAGAATACATATGACGCTAGGTTCACACTAGCGTTCTTCTTTCCGTTCTGTGCTTTCCGTCTTCTGCATGCCAGAAGACGGAAACCACAGACCGGGTCCGGCTGTGAGCGGCGGTGAGCGTTTTATGCTCTCCACCGCGAAACCGGATTTTTTTATCCGGACACAGAGTACTGCATGTCCGACTCTGTGTCCGGATTATAAAACCCGGGTTCGCGGCGGAGAGCATAAAACGCTCACCGCCGCTCACGGCCGGACATCTCTCTCACCCATTCAAATGAATAAGTGAGAGAGACTCCTGCAGGTTTCCGTCTCCTGCCTCTGTTTTAGGCAGGAAACGGAAACCTGGAGAACGGAGTTCACAACGCTGATGTGAATGAGCCCTAAAACAAAAACATTACTGTTGAAACACATACACATTTGGTATCCCTGTGTCCAAAACCCCCCAGTTCTATTTACATTGGTGAAATATTATATTATTATGTTATTAAATTTTTTACAAATTTTTTTGCTTCAAAATTCCGGTGCGTCTTATAGTCCGAAAAATACGGTATGTATTGAAGCAGTGATCAAAAGATCACTGCTTCAAACCCCCATGGGGACAGAAAATAATAAAAAAAAAAGTAAAAAAAAACAAACTTAAAAATATAAAAAAATATGTTAAAAAAATAATAAAAGTCCCAAAAATCCAATTTTCCCATATAAAATGTTTTATTATGAAAAATAAAGATTTTTTTTTTTTAAATACATATTTGGTATCACCACGTCCGTAAAAACCCGAACAATAAAAATAAAACATTATTTAACCTGCACGCTATACGACATTAAAAAAACGTAGAAAAAACACATAAAATAATGATTATTCACCACCTAATCAGGTTATAATTGTCAGATGAAAACCAAAATGCCCTTCAACAGCTCTTTTTTTAAACAGAAAAATAAAAATGTTATGCCTTTCAGAAGATGGCGATGCAAAAATAATAGATTTTTTCCCTGAATTGAATTTCATTCTGTACAATTAGCAGCGAATGGAAAAAGAATATTAATGAGGTATCGCCGTAATTGTACCGACCCGCAGAATAAAGGTCACATGTTACTTATGTTGTATGCAGCACGGGAAAAAAATTAAATGCTAAAACGCAATGTCAGAAATTAAAAATTTAGAAAATAAGTTACAGGCACCCCAAAATGGTGGCATTGAAAAGTACACCTCATATCGCAAACATATATGGCGACATTGCCACAAAACAAACAAAAATTTAGCTTATAAAATGTAAGACAAAAAACCCAAAAATCACCTAATCTTTGGAACACAACTGGCTGTGTCAGGAAGGGAACGTATAAGCTGTACGAGCGAATATCAGCGGACACCCCAGATTTACAGTTTATGAGAGAGAATACGCAAGTGCTCCCCCCCCCATCAGTGTTATAGTAGCTAGTGGGAAATTGGGTTCAATGTCTTGTCACTGTAAGGACACATGCATTTTTATGGGCCCAGGCACACAATCACATTTTTTTGCAGCTGTGTGTCCTTGCAATCTACATGCATGT